>NC_059472.1:15719015-16020467 GCF_018139145.2 Gymnogyps californianus
CTTTAAGCAAGCTGTTGAAGATGTCCCTCTTCTTCCCCCTGCCCTTTGAATTTTTGCAATGCAGACACTCAGAGTGGTACAAGATACCCAAACTTTGAAGCTTTACAAAAAAGAAAAATCTTTTTCTACTTTTCAAGGGGAGGTGGGGGATTTAAAAGCCCTAAAACCCCTTATGTGGAGTCATCATTATTTTTCTTATTGAAAAGTTATTGACAAAATGAGACTGACTTTCTTGGGATGTGTACTGTATGATATTACTGATTTTCAAAGTGCAGTGATTGCTAAGTTGTTTCCATTTCAGTGTCTGTCCTCATTCTGCTTTCAAATTGTTGAATACGAAAATCTGTGTTAAATTAAAAAAGTAAAAATGACCGTGTAATTCATTAATCTTTAAACATTTCCAAATTTTTTCCAGATAATTTAATAACCTCTCTGAGCATTTATGTAATACAAAATTTCATAAAAATACATTAATCTGATTGACATTTATGTAGGAAAGGAATTAGATTTTCACCACACATTTTTGTGTTACTGTGTGCTTAATTGCTTTGTAACTTGTAGCACTAAGGTAGATATGTTGATAATATTTTGTAAGGAAAGAGCTTTTACCTGTTAATGTAGCCTCACTAGAGTAAACAAGCAAAAATCAATGGCCAGTAAAGAAACTTAAGGAAATCTTACTAAACTTTTAAAAAATTTATTTAGTTTTTTTTAAAGGGGGTGCTGAGTCAGGTATGAGGTTACTCTAACATACAGTTGGGTTTTGACCATTTTAGTGGCTACAATGATACTCATTGGACAAAAATTGTATAAGTCAAGGCTTCAAGGTGCTGAAGTTCATGGGAATGCATTCCTAATAGAAAACATTTGATGCTTTCATTAGGCATTTGATGTTTATTAGGAAATGAGATACATCTCATCCTTTTACAAGGAGAGCAAGAATTAAGTTGCCCAGATGGCATTTTTAGGAGTATAATTTACTGCTGTCATGACAATGTAGGCTGGCTGAAACTTTTTTTCTTGATAAAGATTTCAATCTTGTATCAAATCCATCTTCAGTCAACATAAAAATAGTAATGTCGTAAGCCAAATGGACGCTTAGATGTGGATAATGCTTACCTGCTGTATAGGAAGAGATTGAGGATTAAGTGATGAGTGTTTGTAAGATGCTGTGAAGATGGACGTTTCTATATAAATGCCAAGAAAACTACTCCAAATATATGGCAGAAAACCTTCAAAATATGTTGCATTTTCTTCTGGCAGTTGCTTCTTAAAGATCGTCAACAAAATAGTGAAATTATATTGCTTGATTTCAACTTTAATTTCAAGATGCTGGTTTAAAATGGATTTCTGAATTAAAAATGCTTTTAGAAGACTCAAGTGTTTTAATATTTCTGAAAGATAGTATTATAATGCTTTTATCCTTTGGAATAATGTTGCATACCTTAGAAGACAATTTTGCAAGTTATCTTTATAGTTCTGCCCATATTCTTTAGGCTGTTCTTGAGGCTCGGGTGCGTTTATTTAAAAACAGTACAAGTTTCCATCATCTTGAGTTGTGTAGGGAATTGTGTGGTCAGTGAGATTTATTTAGTTTGTCCAGAGGCTTATCTGAGTGTTTGCTCATGTGTTAATAAAATGATATGATAGCTTGATTGGTTTGATTGCCTCCTCATTCAGTGGTTATGTGCTTGGACCAGAGCCCCAGGCTTGCTGTCAGAAAACACTGGGCGAGTGCCAGCACATGTGCAGGAAGTGGTGTGCTTCCATTTGCTGCTCTCCCGTTGTCCCGTCACGCACATCCCCATGCTCCCCATTCCCTTGTTTTACTCCTTTTCTCTGAAAACTTGTCCTCATCCTCCTTTATTCCCACCAGCAACAGAGCTACCCCTTCCTACCTTGCCCTGCTTTGGTAGGAGGTATGTCCTTGTGCTGGCCCACGTCTTGGAGCCATCTCTGTAAAGCAACAAGGCAGTGATGGGCAGTTACTGCCTGCATTGGTGTGGTGTCCCACGCTCCAGGACAGCTACCTCTGCCCGTACTGCCAAGCCTCTAGTCATCAACTCTGGTGGAGACTATGCATGGGCAACTGCTGTCTAAACTGGTAATAAATAACAGTCTGGAGATACATGCTTACATCTTGGGTAAATATCTCCAGACAGAAGCGCTCCAACCATGTTGTTTTATTTTTATTATTTTCCTGTTACTTTTCACTGTTCACTTACTGATTGTGATACCTCCTCTGGGTGTCCCATACTTTTTCTGTAGAGCACAATTAGTATCACACAGTGCTGTAGTAAAACTAACATTGAATTGTGATCAGGGTTAAAAATGAATGAGTTCACGGAGCATACACAATGAATAGTTACTTTAGAGTTTTCCATCTTTTGTTTCTCCCCTTCTTTCTCACAAAATGAAGGACTTTTTGCTTTAGAAAGCATTAAGACACTAGCAAAGCCTCAGTTGCTGTAATGAGCATCTACTCACGGAAAACGGTTGGGCTTGCTCTTACTAGAGCAGTAACATTGGTGGTATAGATTGCTACAGATTTGCTTTCATTTTATCCCATAGTCTATAAAGAAAATGCAGATTTGTAAAGTGTGCTTTTCAGATGGTGTGCAATTTTTCCACCACAGTTGCTAACTTATTAAAATATAACAATTCCTTAAGAAAAAATTAATCCACTTTGGACAAATATGTTCTGCCCTTTTTTTCATCCTTGAATTTAGCAATTAAAATGGAGTTGAATTAAGTCTTTTGACTCACTTTTGTTTTTGTGGTCTTATGATTGACTATGACTCTTGGACTTTTGCCTATTTTCAGGTGATTTTTTTTTTTTCCCATCCAGCTACTCACAGGCCCTGGTCTGCTTAGCTTCCAAGTTTAGAGGAGATCAGGTGCTTTCAGCCCAGTATAGCAAAAGTGCATAAAATAGAGTACTGTTTTGTAACCCTGACTTGATATTTCAGAGGAGGAAATGAATATTATTGAGGAAGGCAATATTTACTTTTAATTTTTTTCTCCCTGAATAGGAGATTTGTTGAGTTACTGAGCTTGTGCATTTGTCTTGGGAGAAGTGGGAGGGGGGCTGGATATAGATAAAAAACTGCAAATATGTGCATGCATATGTGTTGCACACTTAAGCTTTAGAAATATATGTCAGCAGTATCTAAAGGCTTTTTCAGATAAAACATTGCCTTTGCTGGAATTAACTGTCAATTCTTGTTCCTCTTTACCCATCCTTTTTATTTGTATTTTTTTAACCAGAATAAGTTGGTTGTGGTACTAATTATATTTGTATCTTTACAATTGGAATTGTTATCAATAGATGCAGTCATTGTGATTCAATAGTTTTTTAGACAATTAATTGAGATTGTGTGTATGGAGGGAAACAAATTAATCTGTTGTCTCCATAATTCTCTGTGCTTAATTAAATTAATCAGTTTTCCTTCTTTTCAAATGCATACACTGGTTCCTTGAACTAGCATCTGCTAACTTGTTTTACTCATTGAAGATACTGTCTGAAGCATACATGTGGTTTGGCAAAGCTTAATATGTATAGAAAAAATAGAATTTTTTGTGCTGCTAAAAAGTACCATGTAGTGTATAGCACTTGTTCAGTACGCATGCCTCCACATGGTAGCACTTCAAAAGAGACAAATTATTGCTGTAAAAATGCTATCCACGTTAGTAGTGGTGCTATAAAAGGAATATTTTAGCTGTTTTTCAACATAGTTTGACCAGAATAACCGAAATTTGCCATGTTCACGTTGCCAGTTAAATTCAGACAAGTGTTAGCGCAGAGGCTGGATGCTGTTTCTTCTGATGGACTTTTGTGTCCCTTGGAAAGTATGCCCAGTCTTGTGTAAATTTTAGTTAGTGACAACCCTAAGTTTTAGTTCATCTGTCTTGTGGATGCCCAAGATTCTGCGAGGAAACAATATTTGTCCTCAGATACTCCAGAGGGTCTTGTTGAGGAGGCTGTTGTGGGTGAGGGAGCAGTAAAGGTCTACCTTGATCTTGAAATCAGTGACCTGCCCTCATGAAGATGTGTAACTTCTGCTGTTTGGGTTCATTGTTTAAGGACAAATTTGTGAAGTGTGAGTCAAGACAAACACTTAATTGTGAAATCCAGACTGAAGGCTATGCAGATATTAGTGGTTGGTAGCATAGAGTTGGTTGTTACCTCTCTTGGTTGTGCTGCCTGTGTCCAGTGTACGCTGCAGTGAGCTGGGTGAGCAGCAATGTAAAACCAGGCATGTGATACTGGGTACGAAGTTCTTCTGCCTTGGAGGAGCTTGGCTTTTTAGGAGACGTGTTGGTTGCCGCTCTTAAAACCAGATTTCTTAAGTCATATCAACTTAAAATATGTTTTGGAAATTGAGGCCTTGAGCATCTGAGGTGCCATCAAATGTATTGCTTCTAGGCCATCTTTGATCAGGGTTTCACATGTCATAATATTTACCAGCAGTCTGAATATGGCCAGGCTGAAATACATCTCATCTGATGGTAATGATAACTACTTAAAGACTAAATTTTGGTAAAGCATACATTGATATGTGACCTCCTGAGAGCTGGATTTTAATGAATTGTTTATAAAGAAATGAAAATAATACAGTTTTAGTGATAAATAAACTTGCATCATGTGTCAGGTTGCTACAAGAACACTTGTTTCGGAAGTGTTTTAGAAATAAGCTGTTATTTCAAGAAGGATGTAAATCTGCCAGTTGTTTGTAAACTCTGGTGTCTTGGATTTGTTTGCATTTTAAAATCATCACATGGACCTTTTTTCATTTTTTCAGTGCCTCAGTTGATTCAACCTATTCTTAAATTAGGTTTTCAAATAACGAAGTTATTGACCGAGGATATTTTAAGGTATTTAGAGAACATGTCTGAGTTGTCCCAGTGTTGAACAAGTCATCACATTAGTGTTCAGTTCTTGGCCTTGTCTCCGATTTATTATATAATTTTGGGTATGTTATTTTCTTATTAGTAAGGTAGGGGGTATACCTCCTATACGTTAAAGCCCAGATAAAGTTTCTAATGCTGCCAGTACTTTTTAGAAAAGGAAAATGTGTTTACATTATTTTAGTATTTTCTTTAATCTTTTCCAACAAGTTTGTTAAAACTTAGTTTAATTCAGGAGAAAAAAATACCCACCAAACTGCTGTAATAGGGTTTACTGTTTTCAGTGAAGGGATTTTATTAGTACAAATTCACACAAGTCAGTCATACTCAAGCAAAACACCCATACTGTATAGTGTTGCACTTTTTCTGCTTTAGACAAATTATAGTTACACTTTCTAGCTGCATTAATCCCCCCCCATTTGTTTGCAAACTAATGGAAAAATTGCCCTTTTAGATGAAGGAGGGTTTTTTTTAAATAATAACAAAAGAGGGAATCTTCTGTTCAAAAGAAGTTCTCCCGAGAGAGGTGCTCAGGAGACAGAGGCTGTGCATTCTCAATGCAAGAAGTACCCTAAGAAGTGCAAACATGACTGTTAGCTTTCCTAATCATAAGGACACTCCTGAACAAATAATTTGCTTAAAAATATAGGTACACTGTTTAAATGCGGGGGAGAGGGGGAAAGCATCCTGGTCTGGCTGTGCCCCTGCTCTTTTCCTTGCTTACCTCAGTTCTGGGCACCCTCAGACTTCGCAGCACTTTTTAGTCATGCCTTTGTGGCATGGCTTGGGAAGGACTATGACTTGAAACAGTGAACTCCTTCGTTAGAAGTGCATGACTGTCCCAAGTCTTACCAGACTGGGTAGAAGGAGAGAGCTCTTGCCTAGTCTGTGCTAAACTTCTAGGTAAAAAGACGAGGTTTTGTAGATTGGGCAAAAGATGTAAAGAAACAGTGGTAATGATATCAACAAAAGCAACTTGGGGGCTGTTACCCATTTGTGCAAGTTGGCAGCTTGTTGGAGCTATCTAGCTACTAATACATGTTATAAAATATATGTTTGGTTAAAAGAGTTTCCATGTCTCCCTGGTGGGGACTACATCATGTTTTAATTTCTGCTGTTGTTTTCCCAAGGCAGAGATGTTGGCTATTGATGCTTTATTGGTTCTTTGAGATTTTTCTGCTATTTCCTTCATTATCATCTAACTGCTAACAGTCATGAGAGGAAGAATTGCTGACTTGAAATCTGGATGGTTTTCAGTAAGTCCTTTTTCTTCTGGACAATACCACTTACACTTATGTTCAGTTACATACTGCTGGTTATACCGTGTTTAAGAAAATAAGTTGTCCTGGAACTTGGTTACGAGTTACCTCTCAGATGAACGCTTTTAAGAGCATGATATACCTTTATTCAAGTTTGTAAAAGATCTGGATGTTTTCTTAGGGTATTCCCTCTCTTTAACGTTACACGTCTTAAGGGAGAAATTATCTGAATGGGTCAACCACATGATTTCATAGGAATCTATATATGAGTATCTTTTTCCCATCATTACATGACCACCTCTACTTTGACAGTGTCCTCAATTACAGGAGAATTGCCACTGCAAGGAGCAGTTTAGGTCGGCTATCCAAAAATCCACAGTTAACTTCATTCTCAAAATATGTTTTCTCTCTTTCAGTTTATCTCTTGCTTTTGAAAATCTCTTTCTAGTTTTTCCTTTTCATGACTTCATTTAGCTAGAAAGGATCTAGGCATAATTTCACGTCTTAGCATGTTGTAGCACATCATGTCAAAAGGCAGTCTTACTTGCTTTCCACACAGATATATCTTTGGAAAGCTTCTTTTAACCAAAATAGTTTATTCTAGCTACATTTAATAAATGGATCATATGCTTTTTCAATTCAAAATTGTGGTCACAGCAG
This sequence comes from Gymnogyps californianus, assembly GCF_018139145.2. Classification (NCBI taxonomy): domain Eukaryota; kingdom Metazoa; phylum Chordata; class Aves; order Accipitriformes; family Cathartidae; genus Gymnogyps; species Gymnogyps californianus. Next base: position 15,725,843 of record NC_059472.1, read on the forward strand.
GAGTCTTTTAGTTTGTTCCGGGGGAGGTCTGTGTTCTTTATGTTTTAATTGTAAAATTTAGAAAGTTAACGTCTTCCTCCCAAAAAAACCCAACAAAATGTATGAGTTTAAGGACTGAGCTTCTTTGACAAGTTGGATCTTGGCTTTGCTTTTGTGAGAAACGTTGAGATGCTACCTGCTAAAACATCGGGGCTGCTGTGTAAGGAGTATGCTTGAAACTGGCCAGTATTTCTGGAATTGTGCAATGAAAGCAGGATTGAAATTTATTTTGATCTGGCAAGGGGAAAGATTTTCAAACTGACTTTGAAATAGTTATTTGATCAGTTCTACTTAGCTGTCTGTCCTGGAGCATGTAGTGGCATCTTTAGATTTGCCTTGGTTTAGACACAGCCAAATGGTGCAGGCCCTTTCTTTTCTTGCAGTGTATTATAGGATTTCAGACTGTAGCCTGGATGGTTTTGCTGTATTAGTTTTGGGATGCTCTATTATCATGGTGTTCTGGCTGAAACACAACTTGCAGGTCATTTATACTAAGATGATATGAAATAAAATGCAAGCACCAACATATGCTGATGGAAGAAGTCTGCAAGGGCTTATATAAGTGTATGTAGATTACTTTAAAAATACAGTTAGTAAGATGTGGCAGTTTAATGAAAAGGGCCAGCAGACTGTAGAATGTAGTTTGTGCTATAAGGGTGATAAGTTGGAAAAATATTTGTCCAATCTTGAAAAATGTCTCCTCATATCTTTAAATAATACAGTTGATTTTTTTTTTTCTCTTGAAAGGGTATGAAGTGGGGTCTGAAAACGTAGCACGTTCTGTTCTGTAATTAATTTATGTTGCTTTATTTTATAATGGATATCATATTTTCATCTGCGGAAGGAGAAGCCTTGAAAAAAATTAACAAAAATAAGTGCGTAGGAGGAGGTTGGTTTTTATCTTTGTAAATTTTGCAGCTGCAGACAAAACTTAAGTATTGTGTAGTATTGTTGCATTTGATTTCCTATCAGTTGGCTGTGAGCGTTGGTTCATCTGATAATCACACTGAAATCTCTGTTTCCTTAAATTTAACCAGCAGGCACAGTGTCTGTCTATTTAAAAGGTCTGATAAGTGATAAGGTGTGTTGATCTGCTCGATGGGATTATGTTAAACATTCCTGAATACAATTCTGTTCCATCAAGGCAATCTGCTTGAATGAGGCATTTAGTAGAAACAGAATTTATTTGTTGGTACAATGGAACATTACAGCTGTTGGTGTAAAAAACCTGACAAAAAAAATGTTCTTTACTGTCTAAGGTAACTTACTGTATATAAATATGGGTGTGTTATGTATAATATATGCATACATATGCATTTATATATATACCTAAAAAGAAGAAACAGTGTTGAAAATCTGAAGATAAATGCAGTCAAAACTATCTGACAGCTATAGCTGGTCCCCCAAACTCTAATACTGAAAATGTAGTTTTACGCTGTGAAAAAGGCATAAATAGGTTATCTTTTATTTCATATACTTGTTAAATAATTTTCCTTTTGATTCCAAAAGTTACCTAATTCCTGACAGTATTTTCACTTAAATCACAATATTTCTTTGTTACGAAATGGTAAAATGTTACTGCTTAGTGAAACCCAGTATCAGAAATTTTTTATGAATGAGCAAGGTAATACACGCTGTTCAATGACATGTAACAGTTTGTTGATCACTTTAGCAATTAACTGCAGCTGAAAAAAGTCTGCTTACTCAGGCTGGTCTTACTCTCATTCTCTGAGAAAGCTCTGGATTTTAATGAAGACAGTCCAGCAGTGAATAAACAGACTTCTACAGAGTTGCAAAAATGAAAATAAAATAAAATACAATTTACTCATTTAATACCAAGCTCTCCCTTGAAATAGTACAGATTGTGTAAGTTTACTTTTTAAATGTACTTTTTATTTAGTTCAATACCAGATGGAAATGATGCGAAGCCTTCGCCACGTAAACATTGATCATCTTCACGTTGGCTGGTACCAGTCCACATACTATGGCTCTTTTGTCACTCGTGCCCTCCTGGACTCCCAGTTCAGTTACCAGCACGCAATTGAGGAGTCTGTAGTTCTCATTTACGGTTAGTATGAGGTTTCCTTTATTATTCTTTTCCCCTGTTAATATTATTACTACTATTTTTGTATTCTGTCTTTTGCCTGTAAGAGTAGCCTGGCAGGCCTTTTCGAGTAAATACCAACCCTGTGTCTACGGCAGCCTCAGCAGCAGCTAAGTCTAGACAGGGTTTCCTTCTTTCTGTTTATTTTTCTTGCTATCAGAGCCCTGATGTGTACGTTTTGGAATGCTGGAGTAGCTGCTTCATTTTTATTCCTTCATCTCCCCTCCCTCGTCGAAGGGGCTGGTGGAACCCGACCAGATGTCTAACAAACCCGGCTTGCTAGCGTGTCTGGCTCTGTACGTGACTGACCAATCATCGCACGAATTGCCAAGTTTTTTTTATACCTCTGACAGAAGCATACAAAACCTGGACTGTTTCTTAGCACAAAGATTTTTTTCTTTTCTGCCTATTTAATGGTGTTTCCTCAAGCTCTCCAGACCAGATGTTCTGTGCTGTATCAGAACCGTAGGCAATTTAACAGCTTTATAGCCTCCCCCTCCCCAAACACTCACAGTTCGCCATATCTGGCAGACTTGCATATAGTTTCCAGCTGAGAAGTAAATGTAATGTCCTGAGTATCTGTCAGAAAAAATACTAATGAATACGATCAATCTTATGAGCTGCCCCAAAATTGTTTCAGTATGTTAACAATTGGATTACAGTAAAGAACAAGTTGTTAAAGTATACTTATATTGGCTGGAAACATTGCATCATCAGACCTTGATGAATTTTCCACTTGTTTCAGTCTATTTTGGTTTTCATTTTATCACCGATTGCTAAAAGTTTTACTGTGTTAAGTTTCAGACAACATGAATGTTAACACAGCTTTTATTCTCATGTTGGCATGCTTCAGCCGTTATCATGCTGCAAGTGTTAAGCTTCTTTGTCCTAGGAATGTAACAGTTTGTTTAGAAAATTTCCCCCTAAATTCAGTAGAGTATGTCAAGGCAAAACTAATCTTTTTATATACCAGTTACGTTGTTATGCACGAAGCAGCAGGGCAACTTGATCTGAATTAGCTTATTGCTACTCTAAAATTACTTTTTTTTTTTTTTTTATAAAATGTAGTTTAATGAATATTTTAATTTACTGCATAATGAGTGGAGGGAAAAATCTTTATTTAAATGAGGTAGCTCTTACATAAGTTCTGTGGATAGTTCATATGAACGAAGAGAAAATGTGAATTAGACCTTTAGTGGGGAAATAATGTTGTGGGTAGAATGGGTCAGGACCCCTCCATGTTCTCCAAGTTTATTAATTAGCTTCACTGTATATAGTTGGATGTATTTTACGTTTCAGTACAATAGGTTTACTTCCGCTGTAGTATCTTTTCTGTGTTGGTTGCCTTAATTTTTTTTTAATAGGACTACTTAGTTATTTTCCTCCTGTTTATGTCATTCAGACATTTAAAAAAAAAAAAAGGCAATCTGGGGTTAGTAATAATATGCTTCCTCCATTTTTAATTATAGATCCCATTAAGACTGCCCAGGGGTCTTTGTCACTAAAGGCATATAGGCTGACTCCCAAACTGATGGAAGTTTGCAAAGAAAAAGACTTCTCTCCAGAAGCGTAAGTAACTTAAAAGAATGTTTTGTCATAGGTTTTGCTGGATTATTTGGGAGGCAGAAGGGTACACGGGATGATGAAATACTGCATTTTAAAATCTCATGTAATAGTGTGTGCTGGAGAAACTGGATATACGCGGGTAGCGATAGATGTGCACTGATACAGTGAGCTGAGAAGGCATGAAGGTGTGTCTTTGGGCGTCTAAATAAGGGCTGAAGTGGTGGAACTTGAACTGATTTTGAAGATGGTCAGCGGGCTGGCTGTAAGGACCATGGTGAAGATAGCTGTATCTGGGAACATAGTCAAAAATATAAAAAAAGAAATGGAGAAGGGGAAATAGCTGGTCTGTCTTTAAGCTCTTTTTTTCCAGAAGGAAAATTGAACAGGTATTCTGGAATATCTGTTCCTCTGTATTTATTCCAAATTAACTCCCCCGTGTGGACACAGTCTTCTGGAGTAAAGTAGGATAATTATTCTGTTTCAAAAGATTAGCCGCTTGTAATAGATGTAGGCCTTAGCTGTCATCTTTTTCCTCAAACAGCTTGGTGTTCAACGGCAAAAGCACAAGCGCTTGTTAAACTTTCTTCGTTGAGGAAAAACGGAATCATTTCATTGCGTGGTGTCTAAACATAACATTTCCATGATGAACAAACAAATCTGTTCTTAGTCAAAAAAAAAAAAAAAAAAGAAAAAGAAAAAAAAAAGGGGGGGGGGAGGCAAAAAGCAAAAGTTTTTATTCCAAAATCCAATATGCATACAAAGAAGTTAAAAGATATATTTTCTTAGAAACTTATAGATCATGCTTTTATTTCCAGATTTTGTGAAAGGTATTACTGTCTACTTTATTATAAAGCAATAACAATAGTTTTTACATGTATATTGTAAAAAAAAAAATATACACTGGAAATTTATATTTCATATCCACCATCGAATTTAATTATTCCAAAACACACACTATTTTGTCAATCTGATTTTTGGTCAGTAAAAATTTTAATTATTCAGCTATTGAGGAAATTGTTTTTCATTGTAGTAGTTATGATTTTAAAGGTATTTTGGTGTCATGTGGACACTAACTGTTCACTTCTATTTAAGAAACCCTGATGGCAGGGAAATTAGTAAAATATTTTGGAAGGGGCAGAGTTAATCCTGTCTGTACAGTCTTTTGCTGGAGGCTTTTTCATGTAAGTAATGTATTAGCAAGCAAAGCAGCTGCTTGACTTCTGAGACTTTTTCCTAGAGCAGCTTTTCCTAGTCTTTGTAAACGTGAGGTTTTGCCATGCAAATGCTCTCTTACCAAAACCTGACTCTTGTTTGTTTGTGGAACTATGAAAATCAAGAGTTTTTACAAAATTGCCAATTGTTGGAGCAACAATTCAACAAAAAGAACAAGAGAGTTACTGGTTATATTAATAAATATTTTTTAACTTTTTTCACAGCTTGAAAAAAGCAAATATTGCTTATGAAAACATGTTTGAAGAAGTGCCCATTGTAATTAAGAATTCATACCTGATCAATGTGATGTTGTGGGAACTGGAAAAGAAATCCGCAGTAGCCGATAGACATGAATTGCTCAGTCTGGCTAGCAGGTAAGTACTTGTTACAATAATGGATGTATTTTTATGCGCTTTCCCAAACCACAGTTTAACACCTTGGGTGAAATCCCAGTCTCATTACAGTCCATGGAAGCTTTGCCTTGACTTTTAATGGGGCTAAGACTTTACCCTTCATGTTCTTTTGCTGAAGGAAAAACTACATGGCAAAACTATAGCATGAGATTCCAGGACTAAATTCAGTCTGTAATCCGCATATACCGGTACTGTTTGAAGTGTATAATCTTTTCAGTAGTGTATATTTCTTCAAGAAAATACTGGCATTCAGAAAATTCAAGCAAATAGATCTGGAAATAAAAATTGATTTTGTTAAATATTCCGTAAGTAATTCTATAAATTATTTTAATAAAAAATAAATTGCATTTGTTCTACTTTGGTAGCAGGATGCATTTGAAAATAAAATAATAAAGCCTCTATCTGAGAAACTGGCAAAAATGGTCAGACTGATTGTCATGACAGCCAGCATTCATGATGTCAGAAATTGTTTAAGAGTTTCTAGAATGATCTTCTCATAACTTTGTCTGAGAATAACTTTTTGTTCTTGTAGCACTTTGCCCTGAAAATACATTTATGATAACAAAGTAGGCATGACCTCTTGCACTATGATCAGAAATGTGGTGGTGCTTAAATCTTACACAACAGAGTACAGTTAACTGGATTATTATTGGGCTGACTAAAATAACCAGATAGACAAAATGATGCAGTATCTTGTTGCATGCAGAAACTGGGATGTATTCACTAATAGGTTTTTGGGGTGTAACACCTTCTTTTTATGTCAAGGTATTGTCTGCCAAGATTCTGATCCCCTCTGACTCTGACAACCAAGTTAGCCGAATACTAGTGGCCTCTTTTCTTTTTCCATTTTTCTACACGCATGTGTGCGTGCCCACCCCCCCCCCCCCCTCCCACCCCCCCCCGCAATGTAAGGCTGTTGTTAATGGATCCATATTGCTAGTGGTCCATATGTTGCCTGAGTTAGCAGAAATTTTCCACTCTGTTTTCTTTACTTGAGCTTATGTAGATGTATTGAGGGATCTGATAGCTTTTAGAGAAATCGGTCAAGAGAGAACAGGTATAGGGTTGAACTCTACCAGGGAATTTACAGATGTCGCAAGAGATACTTAGTAATTTTGTCCAGTAAAGTTGTGACTTTGCACCTTGGAATTAACAAAGTGAAGAATTTTTGCCGAGATGTTCAGTCTGCTTGACTTTGCAGGCTTTCTGTCAGGCTCTTTTCTTGGTCAAAGATCACAAAGCTTTTACCATCTGAGGAGGGGGTAGGCACTGGATGTAGGAGAGGACAGTGATTACTCGTGAGCTCTACCACTTTCCTGTGGAAAGGAGGACTGTGCTGAGGATACAGCAGGTTTCCAGGTGACCTGACAGCATCGCCATTGATTGTTTCTATGGGTTTGCTCCTGTAAAAAGCATTGGGATTACCCAGCACCCTGGGTCCTAGCACAGGCTGCTGCTAGTCATGCGATACAATTCTGGAAATGGAAATTAATTTGAACAGATCACAAACCACAGTTGAAGTCAGCTTTACATCTTACGTAGTAACTGCTCCGTACCACTGCCCTGACTCAAGATTAAAGATAAGAACTGTACAAATTAATTTCCTTTCTGGAATGACGGTGTTAGTAGCCTGGTGCGAGACAGGCTTTTGTGTTGGTCCTCATATCAGTAAACAGGATGAGAAGTGAACAAGAAAAACACGAGCCCGAAAGAAAAAGGAGACTTCATAATTTGTGTTTAGGAATCCTTCACAACAGGGAAAAAAAGGGATAACTTTTTTTCTTAGTGAATCAAGGTTTCTTTTCAATGGATGTTTTCTTGGAGCAGTGCAGCACTGTTCTTGACAGTGACACAGGTGGAACTGGATTCTTGATAAACCTAGTTAAAAGTGCCTTTTCAATTAAATGTGTTTCTTTGAACTTACCCAGTTACTGTCCTATATACTGGCAGCAATTTCTTGAGCTTATTGAAGTCTAGAATTTCCCACTAATGGGGAACTAATTCAACAGATTCATCAGTTTTCAGAGGTATTTCTGAATTATGTCTCCTGAACTGACTTTCCTGGCAGCATTCTTCTGGCTCACCTGGTCTATTTGAGGAACCTAAGGTGCTTAGTTTGGTTTGAAAGAGAGAAAGCTTTGGAAATTACCCCAATGGGTTTATTTGGAGGTTTTTGTATGTGTCTTTTTTTTAATATTTGATAGCTGCTTTTAGTTACCAGGCAGGTTACATTCAGTGAAATCTTACATTGGTATAACTCAGCAGCTGGCAAATTAAGACATTTTAATGCTCGTTTGTTCAAGGTAGGGTGACTTATACTGCCTGCTGAAATATTTAACTAGTTTTTACTTGAATTCAACTACGAAGATTTCTCTGTCAAAGAATATATTGCCTGAAGTAGGGGAGTTCAAACCCCCACTGTTCTGGAGTTTTATTTTCACTTTGCATTTCCTTATTTTTGTCTTTGAATAGTTGTGGCTAAAACATTTCAGATATCAACTGTAAGGCTACTCTTTTTTTTGTTTTGTTTTTTTTAGGGTTTGGGGTTGGTTGGGTTTTTGGGGGGGTTTTTTGGTCCCTTGGATGCATCCCTGAACCTTTTTTAATCTTCTGAAGCAATGGTTTTGGCAATGAAATTATTTACCCATAGTTCTTCTCCTCTGGAGAGTTTGTTTCATCAAGATTCTCACGTGTTCAGCCACCCACCTTGTCTGAGTTTGAAGCTGTACCTATTTGAGGTACTTTGTCTGCACCTTAATATCTTTCTCCTTTTGAAGTACTTTTGTGATAATTGTATAGAGTAGTTTACTTTTTTGGGCATAAATTTGTGTTTCTCTTGTGAAATCTGAATTGACTGGAATATTCTAGGGAAAAAAGTTGAAGGCAGAATAGCACAAGGCTAGCAAGTAATAGCAAGTAAAGGCCTTTTGCTGAAACTGTTATCCTCCTGCTACCCTTAAGGACCAAAATGTCTTGAAGACCTTGGAGTACTGCCAGTCTTTTGATAGAGACTCAAGAATTAAAATCCTGTCAGATAATGTTCCAGATCTTCAGAGAAATAATTACAACCAACTTTCCCATTCTCATCCATCTCTTCCCTATTCTATTGATGATCTAGTTTAAATTAAAAAAAGCTTTTTTGTGGTCTAGCTTCATAATAGGGTTGTTCTATAATATCTCAATTTGTCTCAAGCAATTTTTCTAATAGTGTGCGTCAGTAGAAGCAAACATGTGCTGAACACTTACTGCAGTAACATCTACTTGGCAGATATATTTTTCAAACATCAGATGCAGTATTTTTGCAAAAGTGACATAAGGAGGGTTACTTCGGCTTTTGAAAACAATATTAACCTTTATACATTTTACTGCTTATTCAGAAATCTCAATGTGCTTAACGGATTATTAAGATAATTATGAAAATCTCTAATTTGCAGTTGGGGGAAGCTGACACAGAGAGGGTAAATGTGTTGCCCAAAGGCATACATCAAAGTCGGAGTAGAAAAGGGAATGGAGCTCAAGACTCCTGACTTGCATATCTCATTCGAACAAAATCCTCTTAAAAAGAGCACAGGTTGAACTTGGGCTGAAATGCTGAGATGTAAACAAGTTCTGCTAAGCAGTGGGAACGTTCCTTAGAAATATTTAATCAAAAAGATGTGCTTTGCCCAGCAGTACGTCTCTAATCCACCTAAAGCTGTTCCCACCAGGAGGAGAAACGCTGCGCAGGGTGGCACCTTTCCTGAAAAACAGTGACTCTGAGAGGGGCCTCAGTAGAGCTGATGGAAAGTGGAAAAACCGAGCAGCAGATAGAGCATTTTCTTGCACTTCCTCTTGCTGCTCCCTGTTCTCATCTTCCTTAGCCAGGGTGCAAGCAAAATAAAATGAAATAAATGAGGGGGTCCGTTTATGGCAATTGTAGGCAAGTTTAGGGGACCATCTTTTTTGGACACCTCCAGCTTCAGAATTGTTATACCCAAAAATTAGGTGCCCGAGTACAGCACAGTCATTCAGGTCTCGGAGGCTGGGCACCTCTGCTCCCTCCGGGGACAGTGCAGGTAGGTGGGCTTCTCCAAAAGTGCAAGCTGAGGCCCACGAGCTGTGTGTAGAGACAGTTAAAACTAATGAGCAGGACATGGGAAGCTGAGAATGATGTGAATGGCTGCCTCTCTTTGAAGCTTTGGTGTCTGACTCGAGGCTGCGTTTTGGGTGTTTCAGACCTTTAGCGAGTGTGTGTCTGGAGTCCTTTCCTGATTAAAGATGCTGAAGTAAATGTGGGCTTCATGTGTAGTTCCCCATTATGAATCCTATAGAAGCGGAGCCAGTTTGAGGTTCCAGCCCCAGCTGCTTGCATCATTCCTCCCCACTACCCTCATTTCATCTCTACACCCCTCCCACCCTCAAAGATTTTTATTCCCTCATCTGTTTCAGAATATGGCTGTACAAATAGCTTGTGGAATAGTCTGGTGGAAAAAGTCAGGCTCCCACTCTTCCCTTCCAGCCTTTCCCTCAACCTCCCTAAAAAAAAAAAAAAAAGAAACCCCAACAGAGCGTGTTTTTGCATTTGCAGTAGACTATTTCACTGAAAGAGTTTGAAGTGTGCCCACGCAAACAGCTGAATCCATACAGCTGAGAGTGCTATAATCCTTCGGCAAAGAGGGAGGGAGAGGCAGGAAGGTGCTGATGCTAGAACCTCTTAAACTGGCTTTGCTGGCAACAGCAAACTGGACCTTTGCTCTCCTTAAAATATATCTGCAAAGGGAGGCTCTGGTGGTACGAGCCTTCCCTCAGGAAGAGGGAGGCTTGCATTCGGATCTCTTAGCCCGATCTGTATCCTAACAGAATGCTCTCGTGTAGTGAGTGATCTGTGAGTTTAGTTAATGTATAGTTGTTGCTTTCCTCTACTATGGATGCTAGACCATAACACCGCCAAATGCAAGGCTCACCAGCAGGAAGAACAAGGCAGAAAGGACCTTGACTGTTATCTGTAGATTAGGCTACTCACAGGTTTCTACTTCTAACCCTCAGAATTATTTGACCTTTGTATTTGATAGTTGTTAAACAAGGAACCAGAAGTAATCCATGTGTCAAGGACTTGATTTCGTATCTGCCCTTTTGAGTGAAGGATTATACCCCATCAAGTATAAGGCTGTTAAAGCAAAAATGCACAGCACAAGAAATTGCTTTGCAGGCTATACTTTCTAGTCTGTTTTTTTTCTAACCAGACTTTGACAGTTTCCCTTTGACAGTTTGTATGTGTTTATTCTTTTTTGGCATTTTTGATTATGTCATCCAAGCTACACAGATAAGTCTCAAATGATAAATTTCTGGAAGTTTTACAGGTCACTCACTACGGGTGAGTGATCCTAATAACAATTCTGGTGAAGGAGTGCACTCACATTAGATTTATTTCTTCGTTAGATGTGTAAGAATCCACATGACAGATATTTTTTGACTGTCCTAACTGCAGGAGAAGCTCCATTCTGTTTTTTCCCCTTTTATTATCTATATTTCTCCCCAAAAAAGAACACAGTCCCCATGTGTGGACTTTCTGATGCTTAGTATGATAGCAATTCTGCAGCTGATATTTTTCTCCCACGAAGATTTACTGATACCTGAGGTGTGGTGGTCTCCTGGTGCTATCTTTAAGGTGGAGCCATGTCTTTTAGTTCAATTCAGGAGTGTGCTCAGATCATCACCCCTGGGTGAGCTCAGACCTGACTTATTTCAGATGAAACTAAACTGAAGATAGGCTTTAGGAGGATAGCTACTGTGCTTCAGCCACTAATGGGCTTTCAGATCGCTGGACTACGTCGGAACTAGTGGTAAGAAACCCCCCTGAAACACATGTAGCGTGGACATTGGTTTCTCAGCACCAGCTGTTTTGCTTTATAGATCCGTTCCTGTTGGTCTACACTACTCACTAAATGTAAACTCGATTTAATTGACTCTTTCGCTGAATCAGCTGATTGAAATGCATCCATTGAAAATGCAGTTTCTTTATTACCGATGCCCTCAGAACAACAACAAATGCAAGTGCTGAGTTCCACGTTGTCTACATTTGACTGTCACAGAGCCTTGTAGGAAAGTGAGTCTTGATGGGGATGTGAGCAGAATTTACTGGCACTCTCCCCACCCCCCACCCCCCCACATTTTTTTCTTTTTGTAAAATTTTTTTTTATTTTTAATTTTTTTTAGTTGCATTGACACGTAGGGGACATTTAGGTACCTAGCAGTGTGATCTTTGAGATCTGTTGTAGGGGAGTACACAAGGTAAGGAGGTGCCTAAAAGAGCCTTTGGGCTAAGTAAGTGTATGATGAGTCTTATGGGCTGGAGCAATGCAATTTGACTTCCTAAATCTCACCAGAATAAACTTCAGCTGAATAAAGCTTGCTTAAACATTGTATATATACATTTTTACAAATTACTACCTATTGGTCTTTCTATTTTTTTAAGAGATGGAGCAAAAAAGAGTATCAACCACATGAGAACTGAGGAAAAAGCTGGTCCTGTATTTACAGCATACTTATCACTTCATGTCTCAGTTCACATCTGTTTAAGTTATCTGTTTTTAGCTTTTTGTTTCCCTGGCAATGAGAGCAAACACTATATTACTGCAACTTCTAACAATAACTCTCTGTTTCTGTATTCTGCTGTACTAAGCTGGTCCCAAAGAGATTCGCATAAAATCATTCTTTGTAACCAGCTATATTTCATATGGACACTATCTGTAAAATAATTATGTATTCCTGATGTCCACATACCCTACAAGGCTATTAGTGTGAACCTACATAGGCATTTCTGATAATATCCAGTTCTAACACTAACTCTGTATAACATAAACTCTATAAAAAACTGAAAATATGCACACCCCTAGCCATGGCAATATTCCACAGTTCTAAATATCATGTGCTTGAAATGTTCAACCAAAAAAAACCCAAGAAGTTTAAAAATAATTATTGTAGTGGCGCCTTTCTTGCTGCTGTGTAGCTGAAGTCCTCCTCACCATCTGCCCCTGTACGCAACTGAGATTTAAAACTCTGGCTTGTAAATAAATTGTGGTCTGAAGTTACTGATACAGCCTTTTGTTCAGTGAGCAGGCAGCTCAGCTAGTGCAATAGCTGTCCTAGTGCTTGGAGATAAGGGTGCCTTTAGCCATGTTGTCAGCAGGTATCCTCTAGTGCCTTAGTACATTACCAACTGTCTCCAGCTATGAGTTCTATGGATTTGGGGAGTAAATTACACTTAAAAAGGGATGTGCACAGTATTACATATGTGTTTCCCTTTTCACTTTCTGCCTGTCTCTTCCAGTTAGAGTTTCCCCAGTCCATAGGCTGTAGGATGGTGGGAATGCTTTGTGAAAGGCAGAAAGAGTCTCATATAAACTGGAGAAGCAGTTGACTGAAGGATAGGATTCTGACATAGAAGTGCACCAAACTTTTTATTTGAAAGAAACTCTCATGAATAGTAGTGGATTTCAGTTGAGAAGGAGAAGGATGGAGTTTAGCTTTTTGAGTTGTTGTTCTTCAGCCAAGTAGGACTGGGTAAGGCTTAGATCAGAGCCAACAAACTAGCTTCTGATCAAAGGGATCAATAGAGACCAGTAAGTATCCTCCTTTTACTGCACTACCCGGTAAACACAATTTAGGATAAATACTGTCTCCATGGGCACCAACCTAAAAACTTCCAAAACTTTAACTTGGAAGCTATACCTTAAGTTGAACATTCCTGAAAAATACTGAATCCACTGCTAAAAATGGTTACAATAAAAGTTGTTTAACAGACTGCATTTGTCTGGCCAAGGCAGTAGATCGCATAACTGGAACTGGACGCGCCCCGCCTAGCTGCTTCCATGTTGCCTATGGTATGGAATGTGGAGCTGGCTGGACTGGACGCTACACTCCCTCTCAACAGCTAAGATCAAGCGATGTCTGCTGAACTTCCAGGCGTGGTTTGATAGACTAGTTAATGAGAGGGAGTTCTGAAGAATATTTAACTATCCTTCTGCAGGGATAGTTAAATATTCGTGAAAAAGCTAGCAGTAACTTGAAACCAAACTCTTTGAACACATCTCCTGGAACATTGTTGGGGGTTACATGTCACAAAAGCATCAGACTTACTTTTAAACGTTTGACCTGCATCTCTAATATCAGTAAATTCCCAAAAAGCATTGTTTTTTCATAACTATGGGGTTCCCTGCAAAGACCAAAACACTTGAACATGGTATTTGCAAGGTGGCAAAGATGCTAGAAGAGGAGATGCAATGTAAAGTATCATCAAATAAATATATGAACAAAGATAACCAGGAACTTAAAAATTTGCAAACTATGCCATTTGGGCAGAAATGCTGGTCAAGTGACTTGAAATTAATTTTAAATTTTAAATATCTTTTTAATAAATCCAATCTTTAATGAATGTTTCTTGTCTTTCAGTAATCACCTAGGGAAGAGTCTGCAGCTGCTCATGGACAGAGTGGATGAGATGAGCCAAGACATTGTTAAATACAATACCTACCTGAGGAATGTAAGCAAACAGCAGCAGCAGAAACACCAGGTTGGTAACATGGAAAACCTGAATGAGAGGATTTTTTTTCCACAAAATATGGTTTGGGTGGTGTTATCTAAGACAGATACATTTGGATCTAAGCAAGATAAAATTCTTACACAAACATATCCATTAAGTAGATTTATAAAATGTGCTAGTCAGTGGGGAATTATCAAATGGATTCACTTCTGCTGACATGTAGTGTGTATTGGTCTTTCTTTGCTACTTTACGTGTTTGTTAGTGATTTATGATAAACCAAAATCATTGATAAATGTGCTGTGGACACAGGGATTAGAGGTTTAGTAAATGAAATGAAAGAGCTGATACTGCAAGTGAATTGTTCCAAAACAAACCGTGTTTTAATACTATCACATGTAGTCATGCATCTAGAAATAAAGAAACATAGTCTACATTTAAAAGACAGCGGACTATTCTCTGGTCGGAAATGACATTGTAGTCATGTTTTGTATCAGTAGATAGTGATACCCATCAGATGATGCTGACTTTTAATTCCTGATGCCAAAGGGCTTCTTTAAAATCCAAAATAGTCTGATGAGAGAATACTGAGTATAGGGACTGGCTCTAGGTGGCCCTGCTTGAGCAGAGGGATTGGACAAGGTGGCCTCCAGAGGTCCCTTCCAACCTCAACCGTTCTGTGATTTGGAGATGGTATTACTTTATTTGCTGTTGCTGCATTTGATAAAGCAATACTGTGTCTAATTATAGAAGAATGCTGGTAAATTGGAAAAAAGCACTATGAGAATGATTTAAAAGCCTGGAAAGCAGATCTAAGTGAACGCAATTCACTTTATGTGATAAATTAAGTTAACGAGTGACTTGCTTACTCAAGAAGTACCTGCATGAAAAATAAATCTGAACTCTTTAATTTAGCAGACAGAGATATGACAAGATTCAATATCGGCCAACTGAAAATGGGCCAGGCCACTTTAAAGATAAAATATTGCAGATATTGCTACACAAAGTAGCTAATTATTAAAAAGAGCACCGGCGGTTCATGTGAAATGCTTCATCACTGACTATTTTAAAATCAAAATTGGCTTTTTTCACTTAAGTAAAGTGTAGCTTGAACAGGGAGTACTTTAGGGAAGCAGCACATGATCGGTGGTCTCTCCTGGCTTTGTAATTCCTGAGGACATAGAAGCTTCATGCGTGTTATCTTCAGAAAATTTATTTTCCTTTGCTGCCTAATTTGAATAGAAAGATGGCATCCACTTCAAAGGTTTTTGTTAATAACAAGAGGATCTATTTATTTTGAAAAGCAGAGCAAAGTAGGTTCCATAGTGTCTCACTTCATTTCTTTACTAACTATAGCTGCTTTAGTAGTGGCTCATTGCAGCATAGTTAGTGGTCTTAACTTCATTTTTAAAATGGAGCAATTGTGATTAAGAGCAAGCTGTTTCAATAGAGAATAATAGGCAGACTGCTGAGAAGTGAATGGGGTAATGCAAAGAAAGAAGAAACTACATGCAATTCACATACAAATATGGGCATTTAAGATTTTATTTTTAACATTGTCCAAAACCATGTATTTGTCACTACTACTGGAAAAAAAATTACTTCATTTGAGTATGCCACCAAGTATGAACTGTTTTCAGACTCTTATGCACAGATACATTTAAGTAAGAGAGAAAACACCCTGTACTCTTTGGCCTGTTTCTTTTTAAAGATTTTTTTTTGTGTGTGTGTGCGTTTAATACGAGGGCTTTGATAGACAAACCTTACAACTAATTCCTGGCTGTGATACAAAGTACGAAATCTCAACATGCATGTTTTTGACTGTATGTACTTCTGCAAGAACAAATGTTTATCCAATAGCTGAAGAAATGGTCTGCCTCAATTTTTATAAAGTTTGATTAATCTACATGGCAAAGGGAAGCACTGAAAACAAATCTGATTTTTTTTTTTTTTTTTAATAGCAGAATAATTTCTACAAACTGCTACTCTAGCATATCCTCTAGTAACCCACAGAGAAATGGCATCAAAGTGGCGGAATATCTAAATAACTGGAATGGAGAAATGAACCATTATGCTTTGTTTCAGGCACCACTTTGTTCTCAGTTTAGAGTTAATATTTTTTGGCTTAAAATACCTTGTTTAATCAAATTCTCTTCCGCTTTCACATTAATACTGTTTTGACCTTTAACTTGCATAAAATTGAGTATTTCTGGTTTGTGTAACTATTTGAAGTAATGGCTTCTCATACTTGCATATCCCAACCTTGTTTTCCTTTTTTTGCGTGGGAAAATGGAGGCCTTTATCTACCATACTGTATTCTCTCCATCAGGTACAGTATTTATCAAAAATTTTTAAAAATTAACTCCAGTACATCAGTACCACATAATTTTCCACTGCCTCACTTATTTGAGGTGCCAGCTTGGGGTGTGGGGGGGAAATGCTTGTTACCAGTGAATTGAAATAAACTGTGAATTGCACTTGCATTATTTGAAATAAACTGAATTGCATTGAATAAGTATAATTTTTAAAACATACTTGCTGGTTAGGTAAAGAGCATCTGAAAAGAAAAACTTTTTTGCTGCTTTGTTGAATACTGTTGCATTCTGTTTCTGTTGCTTTATTTTCAGTACCAGCAGAGACGTCAGCAAGAAAATATACAGCGTCAAAGCCGAGGAGAAGCCCCTCTTCCTGAGGAGGACATAAATAAGCTTTTTAAACCACCACAGCCGCCTCCAAGAATGGAGTCACTCCTTATTGCAGGTAATGTTCTAGCAGCCTCTTCAACTCATCTTTTCATATATGAATTTTAGCTTGGGAAAAAGTGCAGTTGTTACCTTAGAAAGCATCTTAGTTTTTCATTACCTTTGCCATTATGGTGTGATAGTTTGGCATTGGTAGTATTCCAAATACAGTCCTTCATTTGGTCAAAGGCAGGGGTTTCAACCTGTGATCTACTGCCCTAGTGTCTGAAGTATTAAAAAAAAAAAAAAGTAGCTAAGAAGAACAACCTTATTCCTAGTAGGCAGTCCCTGCCTCTGTTAGAAAGTGAGCTTCCACACATAGAAGAATTTTAAACCATCTAGGTAAGTAACAGAGGCATGTTATCCATGCAGATATGAACGTACGTAATTTTTTGAAAGCGAGCCGCTATGTTTAACCAGAATGGCCGCATAAAGCATTAAACTTGATGCATGGAGACTTTCTCCCTTCATTTCTTATTTTGCCATGGTACCGAGCTCCTGCTTGACCATCTGTGCCTCCTGGGTTGCTGGGAAAGGGCAGGAGCAGCAGCCAGAGCCTCTTCCTGGCTCCATTCTGAGAGGGTGAAATGGGATTTTAAAGGAGAGCTAGAGAAATGCCCCATGGAGCAGACTTTCTGCACAAATGGGTGTAGTGACTACTGCACTCAATAAGCTGCTCCCTGCACTCATACCCCAGCTCCTCCCTCAACTCCAGAAGTGAGGGGGCTGTACAGACAAGAGGCAGGAATAAGCTGTTTGGGCTGGAACTGCTGATTCAGAGCAGAGCAGTTGTCTACACCTTAAGTTACTGATAACATCCCTAGGTGTTGAACTGGCTGTTGCAGCAACTGAGATGATGTTCCTTTCAATTTCACACAGAATTGGGATAATTTCTTTGATTTCTACAGCCAGAGTTTTAAGGAAACTATCCCCATCTTCCTGCACCCCAAGGTGAATGAAAACGTAAATGGGAACAAAGCATAGGTATAGGTCCCATGCCCCCAGTTTCTTCAGTTTACTGGTATGCTGCAGTATGTAGCCACAGTTTGGTACAAAAGTCAGTGCCTGTCCTGTGCCTCCTGGAAGGGGAAAAATATCTGGGACCTCACAATGGCAATAGAGAGCAGAAAACCTAGATACCCTGCTAAGTAATTTAAATTTGGAAAATATCATGAGAAAGCAAATTGTTTAACTATAGCAGGCTTTTTGGATCAGTTAGCTATCACCTTGTTTTGTACTGAGAGAAAATTAAATCAAAGTCCTTTGACATTAAAAAACAAAGTGAATTTGAACTACCGCTCTTAAATTTTGGAGTGACCAAGAGATTAGTATTTTAATATTAATACTGTTTCACACTGCTCGTAAGTGCTGCTTTTAGAAGAAATAATGTTCTCGATTTATTATTCCTTCCAGAGTCTTTCAAAAAAACGGTTGTTTTGATAGTTTTTACCAGTTAATGAATCCTAGCAGCGTTAAAGTATTTAAACATTCAGCTTCAGCATAGCTTAAAAATGCAACAGAAGTGTGTATATGTGTACATGTGTGTTTTATGAAAGTGATAGCTTAGGATGAATCATCTCTTACAAGAGGAGGAATTGAAAACTATTATACTTAAAGGAAAAAACAGTTTTCAGCCAAAGCACTCTCTTTGTTGGTTCTTTTACCATAGTCAGGGGAAGAATTGAAAGCATCCACTTCAACTTAGATGAAGTAAAGTTTGTGGATAAAGAATAAAACTTAGCTCTCTTGTCTCTGAGGCATTTAAAAACTTTTCAAATAGAGCATTAAATTGAGAGTTTATAGGCCTTCTAAACAGTCTTAATTTTGATTAAACTGACTTCATGTTTTGCAATTCCTAGCTAACAAGGGAAATAACTTGTAGCAGTACGTGTATAAAAATGTTTTGATGGGCATGTTTGATTTGTAAAGCACTGATAAGTCTTCATACCCTGATGATTTTTGAAACAGCTAATAAAGTGAAATATTAGGTGGAAAAAAAGGCTAGCAAAATGTCAAACAGGAGTACCACAATTTTCAATCTGCTACTGAAAAATATTTGTAACAAATATTTTAATAGGGACAGCAAATGCATAAGAACAGAACTGAAATTCAGTCTTGTATTTTTAGAGCAACTAAATTGAACGATTAATGTGATTAAGCTTCCAATACAGCAGCAAGAATTGTTTATTCTTTTTATTGTCATATGCCTTTTCAGAAATTGTACGTAATAGACTTGTAGGAAAATGAAGGGTTTTTTAAGCATACCACTTTACCTATTCTGCTAATTTAGTTTCTTCTTCTTCCCAAACCTATCTGGGAATACTGAAAATGTAAAATTCCTAAGTGTAGAGTAGTTGAGCTGTTTTGGTTGCTTCTCTCTATAAATCCTGAATGATTTATGCACATTTGGCTTTTTAAAAATTATGTTCTAGGATGTCTTTCTGAATTTCAGAACTGACGAGGGTTTACTCTTCTTTCCTTTTGACAGGTCAAATTAATACCTACTGCCAGAATATTAAGGAGTTCAATGCACAGAACCTGGGCAAGCTTTTCATGGCTCAGGCTCTCCAAAATTACAACAACTGAAGAAACTTTGCTGTAGCCCTCAACAGGAAAAGTTATTTACAGTTTTATACTGTTCATGATCCTCCTGAAAATTTAGTATATTGGGAAAAGAGTCTTGTAAAACAGAGTCACCTTGGTTTGTGTAGAATTCTCCTGTAAGAAAAATAAAGGCAAATTTTAATGATATTTTAGTATTTCCTTATTTGTTGGCCCTATTGGACTGGAATTTTCTGTGGTCACTCAGGTTTTCTAAATGTTTGGCAGTTATTCGTGTTTAGTCATAGCAAATAATACAGGTTTTATTTAACTTGGAATCTGAAATAAAACCAAGTTATTACAAATATTCAGTATAGCTGACTTCACAGAAGAAATTTAAGATTTCCCAGTTTTGGTTGAGAACTTACAACCGTAATGTGCTAGTTGCTTGGAGCAGTTGCTCGTTGTTATTTTAATCTGTTTGGACAGACTGGTGTGATGGACGTTGCATATCACAAATATTTCATAGGCTTCACATTCGGAACATACAAAACTAGTGTTACGTGGAGACTGATCCCCACCATATCATGCTAAGCTGCGTTCCCATTTTCTGTTGCTGCCACCAACTGGATTGAAATCCAGTGATGCTGCAAGTCTTCATGACAGAAACTGTAGAAGTAGCTAACTTGAGGCAGCTAATGTGGTGTTAAATGGACACCATACCTACTCTGCATTAACTTTGCCATCTGGATGTGCCTTTATTCCTGAACTCAGGCTACTTACCTTTTTAACAAGAATGTTAATTTAAAGGTTTAATACGTGGCAACTCACACATGTTAGTGTCATTGATTTCTTTTTTTTTTCTTGCGTTCTTTCTTGCATGTCATTGTGTGATGAGTTCTGAGAGCCTGAAATGGCTGAAGGAGTGTGGTTTGGTCTTTTAAAATAAATAACATCCTCTAAATATGGACCTAGCATGGAATATTTCAACCTCTAAGGTGAATGTTTTGGAAATTCAGAAGTGTGTGAAGACTGCGGGTTAGACTAAGAACTTATTCTTTTCCAGTCTAAACTATAGTGATTGCAGTATTTATGTAAATATAGATGCAAATTTTGTTCAGCCCTCACATATCTGGCAAATTGCCAGTCTGATCTTTTGCCTTGGCAACTTCGGGCAACTTTGTTAGCTTTCGTTCAGTGAACTTGTCTGAAATCAGAGATTAGTTAAGTATCCTGCTACAGTGCCACATGATTGAGTTTCATTTCCTATACAGATAATATTCAAACCGTGTTAATTTTCTAGTTTTCTGAAGGACCAAAATAACCACCAGGAAACAGAAGTAGGAGCAGATAATTAGGCTAAGATGAGACATTTGAGATAGAAAAAATGATCTTCTGGATAACTGGGAATAGAGGACTGACTCTGTAGTGACTGTGTATAGAAGGAAGCAGCAGTAACATTATACATACTAGAAGGTCTGCAAAGGAGGTGTTCGCAAAATAAATACTTGGAATAGGTTACAAACAAACTGTATGTTTTGAATTGGTTCTTTAAGATTGAGGATGTAAATGCGAGAAAGAGGGCAGTAATATTCTACTCTGTTGGAGTTTAACAAGATTGGTGAATTTTACATAGCTAGATCAAATGTGCTAAATGTCAATTAAAGTCCATGAAGAAATGTGGAAGACTTCAGTAGAGATTTGTGGCTTCTAAAGGTATGGATCTGGGTCAGGCAGGGGAATGAGATACGAAAGTAGGTGAGGTGTAAGTAGACTTCAGAGATAATTTGACTATTCTGTTCTGAATCACACTTTAGTCTTCTGTCATGGTGGAAATAATTAGAGGAAGCCTCCCTGAGCGAGGGAGGTGGAGTCAGTTGAAGCTGTAGGTCTATAATGAGAATCGACAGCTGTGGAGATCAGGAATTAAAAGGGATGAGGCTCTGTCTTCATGCTGGGTTCAGTGTGAGCTTTCCCCACTATATTCCTGGAACTTCATTTTTACATGTTCTCTTCCTAATGTGAGTGAGCTGGCAGCTCATTCGCCATAAGACATGTCCTTTCCATTTCTAATTATCATAGCACTACCTATTTTTTCTCCTTCTTTGGCTGTGAAAGGCTTTTCTGTATACTAATAAAAATGTAGTGGCATTAGAGTCTTTAAAAATCACCTCTAAAGAAGTTAGCACTTCTTTTTGGTCAGCGAGCCTATTGTCATTGCAGAGGCAAGCAAGGCCTCTGCCCCGTGGTTCCATCTCCATCATGTGTCCCCACGTAACGCACATGCACACAGGAGACAATGTGCACGTAAGGGAAAACCTTCCCTGCAGTCATTAGTTACACACATAGTCCACATCTAGCCATCGTCTATCCTGTCACGCTCCTAACCACACAGGTCTGTGTTGAGGTAACTGTTTTGTAATTGTTTTTTATTTGTGCAGAACTATAATCCTTATAAGAGAAAATGTTACTTTGGAATCCAGCTCTAATCGGCATGACTCTTACAGGCAAGTCTTTCAAACATGAGGTTTGAAAGGAGAAAAAAGGAGACAGTTATTTTAGTTTTGATGCTGAAGAAGAACAGTATTTCTTCTAGTTAGTCGATACTTGGGATCTTCACCAGTATAGCTCCAATTTTGCTGTAACATTTAGTGCCTCTGTTCCACTGCTGCTTGTAAAATGCTCTAATTGTACTGATAATTTGAGCCTATGTCGGATGTGAAGTGCCATCTCCCTTAATCGTAGCCCTAGCTTGGTCATACTGCCATGACTGCCTACTTACGGGATGGTGTGGTCCTCTGCCTCAGCTCCCTTTTCACGTATACACAAAACTTAAGGGCTTTGCTGGTGTCAGGTGAGGTGGATGCAACTTGGTGTTGCATACATAGTTAGAAAGTTAGTGCTCCTATACTTCAAGGTAGCGCTCTCCCTGAGGAGTCACAGTAATGGATGGTGCATGCTCGTTCCACAACACGAAGTGGAATAGGTTCGTCTCTGAGCCTTTCTAACAATCTGAAATGTGTCTGGTTGTAATGACAGCCCTGAGGTTATCTTCAGGACAGGCAACAGGAAAGGATGCTAAACTTTGGACCATCTGTTTGGTTAACTAAGAAAATATGTGTAATTCCTCAGATATGGTTAACTGCCACAGTTGTTATCAGAGACTAACCCTTTATATTAATATTTAAGGCAAATAAAGCCAAATGGGAGAGAGCTTTTCTGTAATCCAGACATACTTGGCGTGCCCTTATCTTGACATCAAGATACGTACCGGTATTCCTTTCTCCTTTCGGCGTTTTCAAAGTTGGACCAAGCTGCATCTGAACTGTAAACATTCTGCCGCTGACTGCCACATGGAGGAAACCTGGAGTGCTTTCTCCAGTTATTCTACATAAGGTTATCATGTCCTTTTTCTTCTCAGCTCCACATGGTATTCCCCCAAATACTTAAACGTTTTAGAGGCTGAATTTCTGCTCCTCTGCATCCTGTCAAAGTTTGGACTTCTGTGCAGAGCTGAACAGCGTGAGTGTAAGGTGCTACAACATCTACACAGAGTACAGAGCGGAGAAGGTCTGGGTGAGGTTGCAGATGTCCTTTTTGGTGCTAACAAAGACGTTGGATGGGATTGGCAGTGGCAACCAATAACACTTGTAAAGAACATCTGACGTCTTTGTGTTTATGCTCTTTATGCTTTGCAAATTCCTGATCACAGTCATTCATTAATCTTCTTGTTGGTCAGTATTGCCTGATTTTTTTGCCTTCTGATGAATCTCTGATACGACAAATCACTGGTGACAATCTGAGACACCTTTAAGAAGCAAGCACTGTTTAATGGTTCTCACTTGATAGTCAAAGGACTCCTGGTGTTCTGAAGTCGTTAGGAGCTGGTGATGCAAATAATATCAGCAGCCGAAATATGTGCAATGTGTGCAGTAAGAGGAATTGAACTGCTCTCTGTAGAACTGCTTCTCATCCAGTTTGCCAGCCCTGGGGTGAGAGATATGTCCCTCATGATTTTCCATGCCTGTGCATTTTCTTCCCCTGGATTTTATGCTTCCTTTTAATTTTCTTCAGATTTTGCCCACAGCATGTTGATTTTTAAGCAAAAAGAGCTCTAAATCCAATGCCTTCTGTCATCATGTGCTTTACTTTTCCATGAATTCTTCTGGAAAGCTTTGTCTGCAGTTGGAAAAATGCTTTGAATTTTGTGATCTGAACATCAAATTCATGGTGGAAGTTTCAGTTGCTCACGTGTCAGGTGTGGTCCTGAGTTCATCTTTCTCATGCCTCTGGTCTTCAGTTGCAGGGGACTGAAGGCACTGGCACTGCTCAGGAGATGGTGGTGCTGCTCCTTGGGACTGGTCCAGAGGGAGTGATTCAGAAGCTTTTCATACCAACTTTACAACTGGAAGGAGGTTTATACAAAGTTGGGCCTGTGTTTTATTTTTTGATCTTTTAATTGACAGAACAGATTGCTGTTGACACAACTCATCATATGCTGAGCGGTAGCGAATTGCACAGAGCTGTAGAGAATGTCTTTAAAAACAACAGCTTTGGCAAAAGGCTCCTTAGTGAGAGAAAAGTTAATGTCTTATTTCAATTAAAGCAAACATTTATATGTGAGGAAAAATGGCCAGATCCATTTTACAATGATATTAAAAGGCATTAGGGTGTCAGTAAAATAAACAAGGAAGGGTAGCAATGTATTTATCCAGCAGAAACACAGCTAAAGACTTCAAAAGCTTTATAAGATGAAAAGAATGTGTGCAACAAAGACTTCCATTCCGGTTTAAATGATCGATTTATTAATCTCTCACCATTACTGAGGGTGGTGGTCCTTAAATGTTGTATGATACATCAAGGTTTTAATCTTTTTTTTTCTTCTTCTGGATTTGAGCAATACAAATTTAGTCTTATAGGCAAAAATGTGTCCTGTTTTCATCATTCAGTGTGGGATTTCATCTCTTATATCTCAGTAAAACTGGTGGAGAGTCATATCCAACAGGATAGCAAGTTGAAAGCTGATTGAAAGATTCAGGGGTATCATCCCACGTGCAGTGTTTGCTTGCTTGTGTATCCTGATGTTTGAAAACAAATCAAGGGGTTTAAAGTAGGTTTTGTCTGTCACAGAATTGGTTAATTTTTTTGTTCCCAAATCTTCTACTTGGCTTCTTTCACATTAGCAAATTTAATTATTAGCCTGCAGATTGCATCTAAGGCAGGAAAACATATATAACTGGAATGCACCAGTTGCAACAGACTTGCCTGTTTCAAGATGTGGTAATAAATATGCCTGAAAGTGAAGTCTAACTAATAATGACCAATTTATACATTTTAGGAGAAGTAAGCAATATGATGATCAAGGCTAGTCTGTCTTACAACAGATTGTAACACTTGAGCATTTTCTGCTTTGGACCAAATGTGTGACTTCCACACAGATATTTATTTTTTTTTTTTAGCAAAAAAAGCGTGGTCATATTAATTGCTGTAACATTTAACATAATACAGTAGTCAGGCAAATCTGTTGTTACTAGCTATGAAAAAAATAGTTTCCAAAAGGATTAGCAATTACAAGCTTCAATGATGTTAACAACTTGTTTACATGGACTACAAGGTCATATTCAATTCAATAATTTTTAACGTGACTCTTGAAGCCATGTTCTAAGAGTATCTAGGTTTCTAGTACAATTAGGGGGGAAAAAAACCCTTTCAGTTTATAGAAGAGCACTTTCTACAGTTCTATATGTGAGCACAAGCAGTCACGGACTTGGTTTCTTGTGGCTTTACGGTCTTTTTAGTTCAACCACAACTAGCTGTTCACAATGACTCCTACACACAACTGCCACATACCTTCAGCTCCCTCCAGGAATTTCTTACTCTCCCTCTTTTGAGCGCGTGCCGGTCCAGCGCTCGCCCTCGGCTGCCCGGCTCCTGGCCGGCCACGCGAGTGGCTCCCCGTCACTGCCTGCGCCCAGCCATCCTGGGCTGCGTGTCATGCAGGTCTGCTCTGGGACCTCGGCCGCCGAGCCCACCGACCTGTCATCTCGCTGCCCTTGGCCAATGAGTGTAGAAGTTATCAGAGTGGAGTTAAGAGGCTGCGTAACTGCATGAGCTCCGTTTCTTTAGAAAAGCTCAGCATACCCCTTCATTTATGCTGGTATCAACAGCTGTGCATAGTGCGGGGCGGGGGGGTGAAGAGGAAGCTGGGCAGATCTGGGTTCGCATGGACCACCAGCATCTGTCCTGGGGTGGACAACATAGATGGCAGTTGACCAAGCTACTTGGAAATTAAAAACTCTCCCATTTGCTAATTGATTTTCATAAGACTTCAATGAATATTTAATGAACCCCTACTCTCAAAGGAAAAATTTCTACTTGGGGAGGACACCCAGACATTTTAATTTTGTATATCTGTAGAAGGGAAATGGGGTGATTTATGAGAAGGAAAGAGGCTTCTGAATCGAGCACTAAACCCAGTTACGTGGTCACAGAGGGACTGGATTGTGGCTGTCTGCCATTTACGTACACTGGCATGAAATACAAATCCTATAGCATTTGTTGGTGTGAATATTTCTTAAGTCGTAAGACTTTTCAGTAGATCACAACATTATTAGAAGAGACTCCTTTTGTATATTTATGGTATTTTTCAGCTATCTTAAAATAAGTGACTGAAGTGGTACGAATCAGGCACCTATCTGAAATTTCTCATCCCCTTCATAGGCAGCTGCTGCTTCCTCTCCTGGGACAACCGAAGCTGTGCTTTTCTCCTACAAAACACAGGAGGGCTTTCCTCACTGAAGGAGGCAAAAGGGGACCTGGGCTATGGGCTGAGCAGTCCCAAAGGAGGAAACCACCATGCCTGGAGAGAAGCTTGTCCCTGTGTTTTGGCCCACTAGCCACAAGCTCTCCTTGCCACCCAGGCAATAGCTGTGAACTTGCCACTCCTATTACTAGAGTGTAAGTAGTGATGTTGGTAGACACAGGTGAATAATTTCCTTATGTAAAGAGCAGCTCTTCTTGATATGAAACATATGAGCTGCTTCGTCATTCACAACTGCCTGGCAACGTAGACATGAGCCTAGCGGGAATCCTGTGTCTAAACCTGGATACAGTAGATCCAGATAAACGCCCTGAGCAGGTCCTTGAATCCCAGCGCTTCACTCCTTCAGTGTAATAAGCAGTGATTCTGTCTCTCTTGTGTTTTCAGAGTGTAAGCTCCTTAAGACAGATGCCATGTCTGTCATATGCATTTAAAGTGCTTCATGTGCTCAATCCAGCCCATGCTCAGCAGGTCCTTGATATCATTTGGAGAATCTAAGTATAATTGCCTGATTATTACATCTTACAGAGAAAATAGTACATGATTAGGCCATTAAAAGGTTGTGTGCTGAGTAACTGGATGAAGATTGCACTGACAATTCAAGTTTTTCCTCTCTCTTGAGAGCTCAGATTTCCAAACTTTAGTAAAGCAGATTTTATTGTACGAATCTGTGTAGACTGCCATGCCAACTGTATTTTGAGGCTGTGTTGGAAGCACAGTTATCCGCTCTCAGAGCTAAGAGCGTGGAAAGCAGCAGCACAATGCAATTACCCGCTATATGTACCTGACAGCAGAGAGGTGTTAATGGGCTTCTTTGCTACTTGCCAAACAGCAAAGCAGTGTTGAGGCCAAAGTGCGTAGATGTGATGAACCCTCCTAGCCTTGTAACCCTACCAGCCAGACAAGGTTGTTCTGCCTAGCCTCTTCTTAGCACCTGCTTTTAATTTCTTATGTCTCCTAATTCTGGAATTAGCTTATCACGTTATTTATTTTCAGCTTGTTGTGGTTTAAACCCAGTCAGCAACTAAGCACTAAGTAAAACTTGTGGGTTGAGATAAGAACAGTTTAATAACTAAAGTAAAATATAATATTAACAATAGTAATAATGAAATATAATAATAATAGTAATGAAAAGGAATATAACAAAAAAAGGGGGGGGGGGGGGGGAAACCAGTGATGCACAATGCAATTGCTCACCACCCGCTGACCGACACCCGAACAGCGATCCGCCCCTCCCGGCCAACTCCCCCCAGTTTCTATACTGGGCATGACGTTCCATGGTATGGAATACCCCTTTGGCTAGTTCGGGTCAGCTGCCCCGGCTCTGCTCCCTCCCAGCTTCTTGCACACCTGCTTGCTGGCAGAGCATGGGAAACTGAAAAGTCCTTGGCTTAAGATAAGCGCTACTTAGCAACAACTAAACCATCAGAGTGTTATCAACACTATTCTCACACTAAATCCAAAACCCAGCACTGTACCAGCTACTAAGAAGAGAGTTAACTCTGTCCCAGCCGAAACCAGGACACAGCCATACTCTGTGCTCTTTTTCAGCCTTCATCCTTGGTCATTCTTTGAATTTTCAGCAGGGTGACGATCAAAACTCTTGTTTTACTTTATGGCAGCACCAGAGCTTTTCATGTGAAACTGTAGTTTTTCTCCTTTTTTCTCTTTTTTTTTTTCTTTTCTTTTCTGTAACCTCAGTCTTGGAAATAGCTGAATCCCTTGAGCAAAAGCTTCCCAAAAAAGATCCTATTAGTCAGACAGCTAACATCAGGAATGTTTAGCCTGAATTGTTCAAAGTTCTCCTGAAGCGGAGTATTACAATGGAAAATGTTAAGTAGCCTCCGCATAAATGTGGCTACTTGTGCTGCCATTAATAACCTTGGCCTTGTAGAGAATGTTCTTGTGCTAGCTAAATTAGATTAACCAGTAAATTTTCTCCATCTTTAATGTCTATCAGATTTAAGACTTCTGGGCTTAAGCCTGCTGCCACTAAAGCTGATGGTAAAACCGTTGGATTCTGTGTGAACATGGACTTTTCAGGAATGATGTCAGAATTTTGTACTGTTGAAATCTGTGAGCATTAAGAATACAGACATTACAATGCAAAACTAAAGTGAATAGCTTTCAGACCAGGCTTAAGTGTGAACAAGAATGTGTATGGCATTTCAGTCAGTTTTAACGTTAGCTTGTAAAAATCTTTAAGTATATTAAGAACATAGGAGTCCCCACGGCTTCTGGTAAAATTACATTTTTAATATTGTAGAAAAAAAACTGTGTGATGAAGGGCTCAATTCCATTTTTCTGAATGCTTCATATATCTGAAGTATTACAACTCTCGGGAGAGCATAATATAATATCTAAAGTCATATTAGTATTTAATGTTTTATCATTGTAGTTCTGCTTGCAGCCTCTGCACCTTATTCCATCACCCTCAGATATGCTGTGGCATTATTCGAATTTAAATAGCTTTTACCACTCTCTGGCAAGAAAGCCATTCCAAAAATATTGTCTGCATTGCTTGCTAAAAAACCTGGTAATGTAAGCTGCTGCCCTTTTCAACTGGTGATCGCTGCCTGGTGCCACTATTAAATAGCAGGTAAACAAGCAGCATCCCAGGGTCTCAGCTGGCAAATTGTCACTCGGGTGTAGTAATATGTGCCCTTCTCCTAAGTACAGGTGAGACATTTACAGATTTAAAATACTGAGCTATTTTGTCCTGTATTTTGTATGTGCTAGGCAATTTTTTGTCCCCATGAAAGTCTAGAGTATCTTCAATGCTGTTTCATGTTGGTTTTCAGTTCCCAGAGTTTTTAAGAGCTAAATACTGCCATGCCAGGGCATGAGCCAGACCAGAGCTGGCTTTGGGAGCAAGTAGTTCAGTGGGATGAGTCTTTGCCTGAGATAACTCACCTGGCTGGCCTGCTGTGATATCCCAACTAACTGGAGTATTTTCGCGCTGCTCTGCCATGCATAGTATAGACAGCCTTCAGTCTGAGATCCCTGCAGGGAAAATACACTGTATCTGTGAGCTGAGCCACTCTGCTCAGCCTCTGCTTTGTTCCCCACAACGTGCCAGGGAGTAGAGAGGGAGGTGAGAGGTTTCGGTACGTCTCGGGTGGGAAGTCTGTGCCGCCTCCTCCCCAATTTGAAAGCGAGAGGTGACGGTGACTGAAGTCAAGAGTTTTACTGGCCATGCCTGGAGAGCAGGAGCCTATTCCCGGCAGAGGAGAGCTGATGTCCCATAAAATGTGCAGGGACAGGAGTAACATCTGACCCAAAAAATACAGACTATCCACCGACTCATATCCACCGCACAGAGAATTCACAGTGAGTGCTCATACTTGACCACCTTGCAAAGTGATGAGATCAGCTACAAATGAGCATCTCTCCTTTGGATCGCTCTGCTGAGCTAAACGGGAGAACCTCTCTGAAGCTTGTTCGTGGCTGATTTTAATAGCAGCAGTCTCATCTTGGTGTGTGGGGCTTTAATTGTGCACATCCCATTAGTGCTAATGGAGTTATGCACCTGAAGTCCTGCGCATGGAGATGAGACTATAAATCTAGGGTTACAACCTCATTAAAGTTGTTTATTTCATGTGTAATAGCCCTTTTGCCACCAGGATACCTTAATTCATTACTTTATTTGTCCCTTTGAATGAAGTCTCCTCATCTCAAGGTCTTAACTGCCTCTCCTGTGCCGTGCCCTGAGATGACCACTCATACTTTTCTCCATTTCTGTTGCGCAGCTTGGCAAAAAAAAAGCCAGGACTCATCTCCTGAGAGTTACTGGGACCCTGATACAGGGAAACTTTTTTTTGTTTTGTTTTTTAATCTTTTGGGCCTCACCGATTTCTGTGTTGTTTTTCATTGTGAGTGCTGGAAGGTGCTGCTAGGCTATGCCGTTTCTCAGCACAATTTACCATTGCTGTTGGAAATCCAGCTGTACTCAGCACTTCCCTCCGGGCAGTGAGCGCAGGGTGCAGTGGAAGCAGGGTGCCGCAGCAGCTGGGCTCGTGCTGGAGAAGGTGCGTGTGTGCATCGAGGAATGAGCTGCTGTGGCACATGAGGTCTGGGGAAAAGGCTCTTAAATAAAAGCGGAGGGGAAAAGAGAAGGTGGGAAAGCCAGGAGAGGACTGGGGCTTGCAGAACCGAAGAAAGCTCACTTTCCAGAAGAACAAGTGCCAACAACTGATGGCATAAAAAGGCAGGTTTCCCGAAGTGTCAAAAGCAGGCTCAGGTGAGGCCATTTATAAAAAAGGGAGGTTTGTGAAGGGATGGAGCATGCTGATGGCAAGCAGCACTGGGCAGAGGAGATGTCTGCTCCGGTCCCACAGGAGGAGAAGCTTCTGACAAGTGGGTACCTCATCTCTTGTACTCATCTTAGGAAGATGGATGCCTTTGTCTTCTGCTGTCTTGTGGTCTTTTCAGCCCTGAATCCTGTTTGTCTCTGAAGGGTGATATATACAGGAATAACAGGGCTTTTTCTAATCCACCACAAATAACAGATGACAATAAAAAAAAGAAGTTATATTCTAATGGCCTTTGTTTTGAACTTATTTTTTCAGCAAGAGTGATTTTGTTCATACTGGTCATGAAAAGCTTTGCCATCTCCAGGCCAAGACTTTATACAGCAGTTAATAAGCTAAGTGTCCCTCACAGGTTGTCTTAAAAAGACTGGTTTGCCAAAGACATGAAGTGAGGTCTGAGCTCTCTAAAGGGGTATAACAAGGTTAATGGTTATTTGAGAATATTGGTCTTTTTCTGGCATGGAGGGGCTGACAAATGGGCTTTAGGCCCATGTTTCTTGATTTGGATTTTCATGAGTGTTGTGCTTTTGGCAGGGTGACACTTGAGGCTACAGGGAGGGCCGCAGGGAAGCGAGCGCCTGTGCTTCGGCCAGCCCAGTATGTCGGAGGGCAGCGGAGATGGGGGTGCAGGGGCCAGCTTGGAAATAGGTTATGTTTCAAAAACACAGGTAGGAAGGTGATCGTTAGGAGGATAAGCAAAGGGTGGATCATTTAGGGAAGTCTTGGTGGGGAGAGGAAAGGGGAGGAGTTAGGAAGACACAGAGCTATTTACGTGACCTAGCAAGTTAGCTGACTTGAAGAAATGCCCATCTGTGAGGAAGACATTAAAGGCAGATGCAAATGTGGATTTTCATATTATTGAGTGGGAAGAGTGCTGCATGGAAGAAGCTGAAACTAGGCAGAAAAATCACGAATGTGAGCAGACTGGAGCCAATGATGAGCAGTCTGCTGCAAGCAGTTGGACAATGTTGGTGAGCTGGGAAGAGAAAGTAGAGATTTGAATAGAAGTGATGCTAAATGTAAATGAAATTGGTGAAATAGGAAACTTTTTCTCAGGTATTAGTTATTCTCAGGTGTTAGTTCACAGATGACACTTTCTTCTGGAGAATTGGAGTGTGTCCTCGCCAGTTAGAACTACAAAACTGGAGCTCAACCCCTTCACCAAGGCCCCCGTGCTCATCGCATCCCCCAGCACCGTCCTGTGTTGTCCAGTGATTGCCGTTTCTGTTCGTGTGTGTGAGTCTCTTTCAGAATAAGCTTTAATAGCATTGCAGAGCTTCCACTTCACTCTTGCGTTTGGTTTTCAATATGCAACTCACCGAGTTAATTCGCAAGGGTAGTTATCATGATTTGAAACACCTCATTTGGAGATGGATCCAGATGAGACAGCAGCAGGTATTGAACTCCGTGTTGTGCATCAAAATAATAACCAAAATGGAACTTCTTTACCTTGTTCTTTCCATTTCCATTTTATTTTCTTATTCATTTAAGCGAGTAATTAAGATGCAGGTTGCCCCCAAGTACCTGTTTCACCCAAAGCTGCATGGTACAGGCAACTGGACCCACAGAAGCCACCTTAGAGGTGTTTTAAATTCATTTAAAGACTCAGTTATTTGAGACAGCTCTGAGATTTCAGGTGTACTGAATGTTTTTGTCTGCTCCACTGAGATAAACGTTTGCCTGCCATTGGCACACTTTCAAGCTATGGCATCGCAAAGGCAGCCAGTATCCAGGCACAGCTCTCCCTCTCCCCATCCGTAACTGAGACCATCCCTTCTCAGCCATCCTTCGGTGTCCCACTGGCAAAGCAAGCAGCTAAGCAGGCCTTGCAGTCGTTCCATTTGTGCAAGCCTAGGGAGAGAGTGAGGACCCTTCAGTTGAGGACTCTTCAGTCAAACTGCTGGCTCTACCCCTTTGGTGACAATCACAGACACAGAAACAAATTCAGACACTGTCAGTTTGTACCAACTTTTTGTTCTTCCACGCTGATCTGATTTGTTGTTCCAGAGCTGTGCAGTTTTTTGTTGTTTTTAAGGGGTTTTTATTTTTGACCAAATCAGCACAAAGTAGTAGTGGCAGTAAAAATCAGGCCATTTTATTTTAACATCTGGCTTTGAGTCACGTTTGACATTGACAGGGAATAAATAAAGGCATTCTGTTGTTTCCATGTGAAATGAGATTGTTTTTTCTGGGCATTTAGGTGTGTACTGTGCTCTGCAGAAAGTGCATCCCATAGTTCCTCATGAAACTTTCATAATTGTGGGCCGGGTAGGATAAATGTTTAGCAATCGACTTGGCAGGGGAAGCGCCGCCGGGAGCCACCGCCCAGGGAGCACCCCACCACCTACTCCTAGACCAGATCCAGCAGTACCGGTACCACCGAGATCCTGGCTGCCATGCCACCCGGGTTGCTGGTTGCTGGCCTGGGCAAGCCCTTTGATGAGGCCACACAAGCTGGCTTTCATCTAGAGGCTACCACTTGCAAAGGGCTCTTGTGTATCACTTGCCCATGGTGCGATTCATCTCAGCTGGCTTCTGCTTCCTGTGTTGGTCCTGATCGTCTGGGCACCTCTCAGTGAAGCGTGCGATGGTCAGGGGACCAGATGTCAGCACCTACTTTCGAATGAGATGTTTCTGCCCTGAGCTCTGCTGACTACAGAGGAGGCGCAGGACTACCTGCTTGGGTGGAGACAGTCCTTCAGTCAAATGAATATAGCCTCGGGTACTTCCAACAAGATCATGTTAGAGTTGAGGGTCCCACCGGGTTTGTCCTGGCTCACCCATATCTTCTGTATGCCCTTTATGCATCGAAGAGATCCATCTCTTCATCCTGGGCATGTGCTACTCTGAATTTCCACCTGGAAATGGGAAAAGAGCAAGTCCGCATGTGAGGAGTGTCCTCGCCAAGCTGTGCCGCCCTCGGCTGCGTCTACCAGCAGGTGCTTTGCGTGTGCTCTCCTGCACGCTCTGAAAATCAAGTCCCCACTGATAACCAAGCTTTGAAATATGGTACGTGCCCATCCTAGGGAGAGAATCGTGTTGGTTACATGAAGTGTATCATGTTGCTGGCTTTGTCGATATTTTTGTATAGCTACAAATATTTTCTCTCAAGTTTTATTAAGTGAGACCCACATACTTCTTCCAGCTGTGAGCGTGCGGTCTGTTCCTACATAGCTGTTCACCCCGCCCTTGCTCAGCAACACTTCACAGTCATGCTGTGGTGCAGATGAAGAATTTGGGTTTGAAGCTGGCAATCTGATTCCCATTAAAGCTGTATGGAAATTTGCCACACACCTGCCTAGGAGGCTGGAATAAATAATTCAGTGCTGCACAGTGATACCTCATGGCAAGCAGATAACTTGAATAACCTTGTACTGTGTTAAGCTCATCAGTGCCCTGTCCTTTCATGACAAGAGAAGGAAAAAAAAAAAACCAAAACCCAAGACAGACGTGGAGAGGTTAAAAAGGGCTGTGGACATTCTCTTTCTTGGAATGAGCTTTCAGCCCTTCCGAAAGGAAGGGACTGACATCTGGTACAGCTGAGGAATCCAGTGAGGAGAGCAAACTGTGAGACCCAGTAACGCTTGCTGGCGATAGTCGGCAGCAACGAGAACACGGTGGAGTTAATTGCTACACGTTAATAACCATACAAGGCAAAAAAAAGAGCGTGTAAATCTTTGTGTCTGACTCCCATTTTCGGAAATACCTTCAGACTTTAGGAGCAAGTGTCGTAAGTAGAATTTAGACTCTTCATGGCATGGATCACTTTTGCAAGGAAGGCCAGCTTCATTACATACATCTATTAACCATTAACTGTGGGAGCAACACTTCTACAAGCATGACTGATTTCCCCTCACTTGGATGCAGCTACAGAAAGTTATTTTGAAAGCTAGGCATGCAGGAGCTGTGGGCAGAAACTTCTAGGTTTAGGTCCTGTGCTGCTTAGGAAGTCAGTTGGTCGTGTTGGTTTCCTAGTGCTTTCTCACTTTTTTTGCTATCTACGTGCCTATGGACACCTGGTGATTAATATCTGGAGTTAGAGCGAGTGTCATCAGATCTAACTGCTGTTGTTTCATTTTATATTTTATAGCTCTAAAAGGCTGGGCATCTCGCATGAGAGATGAAGCCATCATGGTGTTTTTTTGGAGTTCACAAGGTAATCTATGAGAAAATAATCTTAAAAAATACTGGTTTACATTTAAAAAACTTGATTTGCATAAAATTATATTAGCTTTTTGTCTGCAACATCTTTTAATTGTCATTGTTTCTTATTCTTGCAAGTGAAATAATCCCTGCCTCCAGGCTGTTGGTGATCTGTAAGTTACATTGGAGACAATATGTCTAATTCAGCAAGAATGATGCACTAACTCCAATATACGGTACAGCCTGTTAAAAAAGATAATCTAATCTTGCTAAATATATGAATAGATTAAGAATGTAGTAACTGTAACAATCGAAGTTTGTGACTCTGGGCTCATGGGCTTCAATGACAGCTCTCTCCCTCCTGCCCTGTTGCCAAGCCTACAACTGCACCCAACGCACAGCAGATTGTTTCTGTTTGTTATCACCAAAAGCTAAAACTGTATCTGCTGCGTAGAGACACCTGTCAATCCTCTGCAACACTTTTACCTACAGACTTGCTATTGCGGGCCTGATCTTGAATGGGGGGGGGAATCTTGGATGGCATCAGGTACGCCAACCCAAGCTGAAGAAGTGCCTCACTGCAGACCCCGGCGGCGGCGGGCTCCCGTCCCCACGGCGCTGCCCCCGGCCCCTTGCGGGGAGCGGCCCCCTGGGAGGAAGAATAAACTGTAGCTACAAACATAGCCTTGCTTTCAAAGCAAGCAGGAGAATAGCTGTAGATGCAGATAAGGAGAAGATTTGCTGCGCAGGAAGGTGTCATTCTTGTAGCGTCGCTTTCCAGCACTGTAAACTCTCTGGGCCGACGTAAATAATATCAGTGAACTAAACAGAAGTGGTTTCTACTATTACGTAGTTATTGTAATTATTTCCAAGTTGTATGGCAAAGAGATTTTTCCGGCATGTCTGTGCTCGGAGGGAAACTGTAGGTAGGTCTGCGTGCTCAATTTCAGCATTTAATCTTGGGACAAGTAGGTTAACAAGTAGTCTCTCAATGACATTACAGTATATTGTGTTTACGATGTCAAACTAAGGCCATTCTGATTTTTTGACTTCTATAAAACACCCCATATACTGTACTAGGAAATAGTCACTTTTTTACATATGATGTGCCAGGTTGGTATAGTGAGACAGTTTTGGTACATTTCCAACGAAACTAGACTTCTGGGATTTTTTATTTCATTCCGCCCAATGCAATCTGATCTACTGCTGGTCCCATGTGAAGTCAGTTTATGTACCTTTGGCCACACAACCCCACATGATTACTAGCTGACTTTTTTGGCTCTTAGGAAAACTGTCAGGCAGTTTTTTGATGTTAGCTCTAAACAAGGAGAAACAGGGAGCTTGCTGGTCCTGGTTCTGCACACAAATGGTGGGGAAAAAAAAGCACATCTTTTCTTTAAATATAGGGTAATTAAAAAAAAAAATCCTTGAACTACATTTTTCTTCTGTCTGAGCAATTATAAGATTCTGGTTTCTTTACTTGGGAGAAACAGCATTCTCATACCCCTAATTGGAGACTGGAACAGATCTTGAAACAGAAAAATCTGCTTTACTAATAAAATCTATCAATCAGCTAAACATGCATACCCAATAACTCCTAGCAGGTCATGCTAACTGCTCACTGGAAAACTGTGAGGTCTGTAGTACTTGAAAACATTTTTTATATGTTATTATTTCTCAATCTTTGTTTTCATTTGGTGATGTCAGAATGCCAAGTTTATAAATAATGGGGTCCTTTCACCTTTTATTTAACTACTGGACGAGCCGCATCCCTCTGGTTGCAGCTCTGGTTTAACTCCATGGCACTGGAGACCCTTCAGGGTCAGGCATTTCTCGTCCTGCTCCCGGGCAGGGGACCGCGGGTGGGCTGATCCCGCAGAGGGCAGATGAAGCAGCATCGCTGCTGGAGCGGTAACGCTGCCCGCCGGGCAACTCGGCACAGCGGGCTCCAGTCCTGCCCCCCGCTAATGTTACCGGCCAGGGGATTTGGGAGCAGGGTGGGGAAGAGTTTTGAGGAGATTTGACTCAAGATGCAGATTTTGCAGCTTGGACCTACTTCTGTTTCTGGCCAGGGAAAATCCTGCTGGTAGTTTCTGCCTGATGGAGGGACAGTGGGGAGGAGGTGGCACGTTCCTGACTGCAGTGGGAGAAGGTGCAGGCTTTGGGAGGCAAAGTCACAGCTCTGCCCTATTTCACAGAAGCTAAATGAGTGTTTCTCAATCTTTTAAAATCAAAGGACCTACAAGCCTTTTTGATCTGAGCACCAGCAGCCAGGGAGCGAACGGTGCCTGTGGGCAGGCGCTGACATAAGCGCCTGCCAACTGCGTGGGATGGCGTGTGTGTGTTTTGGTTTAGTTTCTTAATTATTTTTCTGCAATCAGTTCACAGACCACCTTCTGGTGCCTTATGGATTGCGGGTTGCCCATGGGCCCCACAGAGCAATGCTGAGCTGGATGACTGTTACTTACGAACTTAGGCTGCACCGGAGGCATTATAGATGAAGGATTTATGTGCTGTTACACATATTCCCTGAAATAATCACCTCTGTCTCAAGTACTTTGATATTGATAAGTGACTGAGGTAGAATCTGTGTTCCTATCTAGTTCTACATGCCTTGTTTTGCAATTATCCACCTTCACTGGTTTCCTCGTCTAGGCTTAAATTTAGCAATTATTTCTTTGCAATGTTCTACATTAATTCAGACATTGCATCCAAGGGTTTACTTTAATGTGTGCATTTCAGGTGAAACATTAGAAACCTTCCAGCATCTGTAATAATTTTTCTGTATTAAATGAAGGAATTTTTAAATTTAACATTAAAAAAATACACTTAAATAATATGGGCCAGCTTCAAAGTGGCTGCAGACAGGAAATTGGAAGGTGGATGCTCTCTTTTTAGCCCATCTGAACATAAAAATGAAGTTTCACAGGAGCTGGACTTCAAGGCCAGCTCAGTGTGGTCTTCGTTTGCTGAGCTTGCTGCTTCACAGGGAACACGAGGTCCTTCCTGGGGATGGATGAAACTTTGGCAGGAGGCTGGCAGGCACGTCTGTGTGACCTTGCCTTGTGGAAAGCTGTATGCTGCTGCTGCTCTGTACCCCCATTAGCTGGGGTCCTTCTGGGGCATGTTTGTTTCTGTTGCACCAAATCACTGAGAGCCCATGGACATTGGAGTCAGTAGGTGTTAGTTGGTGGTCACCAACTTAAACTGAAAATCCTGTCTTCCCCTGAGGAGGAGTCAGCAGATGCACTGGGGGTCTGGCAGGAGAATGTGCGGCCAGGGCAGAGAGCGGGAAGTGCCCGATTTACATCACTACATTAACTGCCGTTAATTTCTGTGACCAAGGCCTCGGGCAAACACTAAGAAAAAGCTGCTCTTGCCTCAAAAAGGCATTGTGTACGGGTGTTTAACGCACGGCTCGTGGCTTCAGGCTGAGACCTGGTGGTCCTGTAGCAGTGGTGGGTTCCTGCTCCCTGCATCCACCTACATGTGGAGCAACAGAGGGTGAAGGTAGCCCAGGAAAGGCAGGTAATGATATGATAATGATAATGAAAAGGTAAATCAATTATTATGTGTGAAAAGGGTAATTAGCGAGCAGGTTAACACTTAGCAGCCGAGCTTTTAATCTGTTTGGTCAGGCTAATTTTTTCAGGAGTGGCTGATAGGCTGTAATACTTGATCTCTCGGGTACATACATCTCGTTCTGTGGGTAACTGGCTGAAGTGATAAATCTGGCTACGCTGCAGCAGAGCTTAATCCCGCTTGTGAACAGCCACTGTAAAAACATTTGGGGCATGTGCTGCATTTTAAACATTGATGTTGTGGCTGGTTTTGTTGATATTTCAAAACACTGGAAGAGACAAGGCAACAGGATTATATAGTTCTCCAGCTCTCTTTTGCTTGTTCCTAATCTTAAAGTGATTTTTTTCAGTCATAAATAGCATTCTTTTCATTTTCTGTTAATTTTGTCTGCCGCTTTGGACGTCAGATCTGGTTTATATACTCAGCGTACACACACATTCCTTAAAATAGAGGGATCCTGCTATTTTGCCTCAGGCACTTTGCAGCCCATTCCTGGTTATAGCAACAGCAAATCTACGCGAAGAGCAATACCCTCTGCCCTGCCAAGTACATGACTCGCAGCGGAGTTGGTGCAGGCAGCATTGGACCTCTGCGTTCTCCTCATACTCTGCCTGTCCTGTAGCTAAGGAAAACTAAATCTTCCCTCACAGCTAGAGCAATTAGGATTTTTTTGGCCAAAGGAGGGGATGGGGAGGGGAAACCTCCTCACCTGCCCTGTAAGAATGTGGAGTCTCCTGTAGTCAATTGGAAAAATGATGGTGCAGCAATTTTCTTGCGTGGCTCTTGAAGCTGTTTATTTTCTTTAAGCGTTATTTCCTGTGAGTGCAGAACAATCTCAGGTTTCATTTTGTATTAGAAGAAGGTAATTTTCTAAGTAATGCTTTAATTTTGTTGAAGAAAAGCTTGAGAGAAAAACTTCAAGGCTCAAAACCTAAAAGGTGAACAAGAAGAAACCCACAGGGTATTATTATTAAGACAAACAAACAAGCCAATCAACTAACCAACCCAACAAATAAAGACCGTCTGGCTCAGTTTCTGATCAGAGCTGGCAGTGCTGTGCACTTCTGTCTGTCGTACTGACATTGTCATTACTCTCTCTGTTCCTCCTCCTCCCCCTTGTCTTCTAGTTTTGTGAATGATATTTTTATAAATGCTTCTTCTTGGATGTGCTTGGTGTTGGTGAAGGGACAGATCAGTAGAAACACCATCATCTGATCCGCTCTGGGCTTGGTTGTGTTTTTCCGTGCATGTTTTTTGCTTGCTGGCCGTGCTGCGTGCCTCCCTGATTGCCTCTGTTCTGGGTCGGCAGCTGTGAGAGCTTGGGAGGGCACCAGGTCCTCGTAAGGCTGATCTGCTTGGTCAGGACACTTTTACAAATATGCCTGACATCGATCTAATTGTCCTCTGCCCTGGCAGAGCTGACAGCCTTCAGACCTCCCAGGATGTCCCCTCCCCTGCTTTTTGGCTTTCCCTCCATCACTTTCCATACTGTGTCTATCTCTTTCACTGCTGGAAGAGCTCAGGACTGAGCTGGAAATGGAGATATTGTGGCTTTATTAAGAGGATCTGGTATTGTTATTTACTTTTCCCATGGTTCCTATTCTAATGGCCATCATAGCTCATGTTTTATTTCAGTCTGACGTTTGACAATTCATTTAAGAATAATGGACTCTTAATTTCAACTTTGCCTGAAAATATCCACAAGGCTTATGTTTGGAGTTGCCAAAACCAGTAGCCCCATAGAGAGGAGGCTGCTGCAGCCCCACGTCCCCTGGCCCAGCCAGCAGTGAGACTGAGCATGTGTTCCCAGTAGGCACATGCATGCACACACATAGAGTATACACCTATGTGCACTGCCTAAAAATAACACAAAGTAAAGCAGACAGAAATACGCAAACACAGATGTCACAAATGACCTAATCCTGTCCCCTTCTCTGGCTCGGCAGGATGGAGGTCAATGAGTAGGAATATATAGACGTTCATATCTACAAGGTGCATCCCTCCAGCAGCTGGGCTCAGAGTGGTTTTCAGTCTCCCCAGTTGCTGGCACCCACACAAGTGAGGTCCCAAGGCCACAGCCCCACTCCAGTTGCTGCATTCAGACCCCCTTGTGCACACATGCACACAGAAGAGAGAGCCCCGCTCCCAGAAAAGAGTTAGAAATGGAGTTGTTTAGGAAGATAGGACAGACTGCTGCATGGCCAGACAAACATATTGACCAGACACCTTTCTACGTGCAGCTGGCCCCTTTTATGTCCTTTTCACTCTATTTTCCCACATTTATTCCTCACCAAACCACATCAGTCCCTCCCTTTCCTAGCCTTTGATTCCTTCCCTAAACATCCCATAGTAAGTCTCGCACAATTCCAGAATGCTCTTCCCCCACATCCCATAATGAGTCCTATCCTGCAGGGCAGAGACCCCCCAGTCTGTGCAGTGCCCCAGAGAGCTGTGCCCTTGGACTCATGGTGCTGGGTCTCCCCCAACCCGTGGGGCCGATGCTCTCCTGGGACAGCCCTGGAGGGGCTGGGACACGGTTTTGTGTCTCTGACTGGGGCGTTGGGGCTTCCCCGGTGCCTCTGTGCTCTTCTGTGTGGGTAGGGGTGAGCCTTTCATCACGTAATTTAACAGGTTGTTTCTGGAACCAGAAATTGTCCAGAAACGCTAGAGATTACCTCGAGGTCAGCCAAGACTTAGGCATGTTCAGAAATGCCTGAGTGACTTAGCAGCCTCGTGTCCTTCCTCGATACTTATGAACATAAAACTCATCAAAAAACAGTTGTTGTTTGTGGTCCCAGGTTGCTTCCGAACAGGGGGCTGAGGCTTTTCTCTGCAATATTTACTCCTGTTTTGACTAGTATTGCACAAGCCGTAGATTTTGTACTATGAAAACTGCTCCCAACATAACAATTTATGGTGAAACTGCAGCACATATTTTAGAAAGATAGAGACTTTGACTCAGGACTGGATAAATAATGGAAAATGCATCACACCATTTAGCAACTTGTTCCAATAGCAACTTTGTTCTAACAGACAGTCATTTGTCAAAATCTACTGTCTAAAACCTAATTGAAATGGGTTGCGCTGATTGACAGAGCTGTAGTCAACAACATTCAACGCAGAAATAAACAGGATATTTTCTTCCCCGTGTGCTTGTTAGATTAAAGAGCTCTCAAGGATCAGAAGACGTGTCTCTGTCTAAGGAACAGAGGCATCTGTGAATGGTAGGGGTGTAATTTCCTACCCACCTCCAATTACACTCTCTTGTGATCCATCTGTCTGGGAAGCTATCAGGTATTGTGTTTTATAATTACTGCTTGTTAAAAATATCATCTTCATTGGAAGTTTAAAAAAGGAAATCTCAAAAGACCCTCAAAAAATGAAAGCAAAGCTACTTTTAGAAAAAAATTTTAATGAGAAAGAGATTAAAAATGGGAGCACTTTACACAAGGATTTGATTTGAAAAAAACCCCAACAACCCATGTAGAGCATTTCAATGATAAAAGAAATGTATGTACTTATGAAAATGTTTTCTGTCAAGAAAGTGCATTAAAATGTTTAGATGAAGATGTCTCAGTATAATTGTAGGATTGCATTGAGAGGTGTCCTTTGCCTGTTCAGGTGCAAGACTGAACTCCGAGTTTGACCTTCAAGGTAGCAGCTGTGCTCAACTTCCCTCATCTGGGAGCAAAGTGGTACATCTAATGGACAGGAAAGATGGACTTATTTGCTAATGGGATCTAGGTCTCCTTAAATAAGTGTCTGATTTCCCCATAGAGCTGAATTTAGGCAGGAAGAGCAGGTGCCTTACAGCCCCAGTTTTCCCTTCAGCTAGGTGAGAGGGGACACTGCTAGCCCCCTTCCAACCTACATACCTGGATTTCCTTCCCACAGAAAGAAAAGGTTGTGGCTGAGTTATGCATCTGGACCTAGGACCTGGAAGCTCTTCCTCGGCCCCCGTTATGGATATAGCCAGGATTCACGCTCTGGAGGTCTCTGAAAGCACTTCATTTCCATAATTAATATATAAGGAATTAGGAGAACCATTGCATTAAGCATTAGAGGAGCCTTAACTAAGTGGATTTGATCCCACCTGGACCAGTCTTCACCTCAGTGCAACTGTGAACTGTTTAAGCAAGAAAGAGCATTATCAGGTAGCAGGGACTGAAAACTCATGCATAATTCTAGTGATCGCAATGGCACAACACAGTATATATGCTGATTTAACAGCAGAATTTGCCTCTATCATTGAAGAAATGATGGCATTTTGATGCACATCCCATTCCTTGTCCTTGTTCTGGTATCACCATTTGCTTCTATGGAAAACTAGATGTCCCCAGCCCAGCTGATCCATGTGTTTGAGAAAACCGATTCAGTTGATCCTGTCTACTCTTTCCAGCTTATTCCTAGTTGCTTCCCACTTTCCTTTTTTAGTTCCTAGTCACCCAGATTACGAATCAGTCATCTAGAGTTGCAGAATTCCAACATTTGCTTGTGTGCCCTCTGTTATAGGAGCTGACCCATCTATACCAATAACAGCCTGAGAGGCCACCTAAATCCAGGTGGGCTTGCCCCTTCCTGCAGTGGTATATGCCAAGGATGCTCGTTGAGGCAAGCAAGCTCATTCCTCATGTCCAGGCACATACAGACAGACTGGAAGATGCTGGGCTGACCTACACAGCAGCGATACAGGCTCTTGGATTTATGCAACTAAAACAAGATAAGAAAGGGAAATGACCGACTGTGGTTCATGACCATGGACTAATTGTTATTTTGGATCTGAGGCCGTAAGCCCAGACGTTGCATATCTTCAGGATGGCACCTTCAACAAAGCCGTACCAATTTCCGTGGGCTGATGATGTAGCTTAGTAACTGCATGGCTATTCCTTCCTCTGCAGATGGTCAACATGCGAGGGAGAAAGTGGGGTGGATTTTCAGACCAGCGTTCAAATTGACTAGTCAACATTAGAAAGAATAACCCTAAGCCTGCGTAGGCAGGGAAAGAGTTAAAAACCGGAATTCCACTTTGGACATCGAAGGGAATCATGACTTTTACTACATCCCTCTGCCCAGCAAGTATAGTAACAAACTGGGTGGATGAGGATCTCTCTCTGTTTGTAGAGACTGAAAATTATGGTATTTGCACAGCAATAAACTGCTGTGGGAATAAAAACAGCTCTCAGATGTTTACTGCTGGCAAACAGGGGGATCCCGAAAAAAAGGATCACGTAAGGATTTATGTTTTGTGGTGGAGACACTGACAGTAAACTATATTTTTAAAAAAGCCAGTATTCTTACCTGATACCATGGGCAGGCTCTGCTGTTTCATGGTTTCACCCCGCTGGACCATATTTCACACTCTCTGCAGAGGCAGTACGCTTTCTTTGCAGAATGAGAGCGTGACAACTTCTCTCTCATCCTCTGCCCTGGAGGCTTGTTAAAAGGAGGAAGAATAAGTGCATCTGGAAAGTGACTGGCTACATTATCCAGGAGCCAAAGAATTGGGGGTGT
Source organism: Gymnogyps californianus (assembly GCF_018139145.2). Classification (NCBI taxonomy): domain Eukaryota; kingdom Metazoa; phylum Chordata; class Aves; order Accipitriformes; family Cathartidae; genus Gymnogyps; species Gymnogyps californianus. The sequence goes on from NC_059472.1 coordinate 15,769,344, forward strand.
GTGAGGGGGTTAAAGTACAGTTTGTGGGTTACTCTAGCTAATATCTCAAACTGCTCATCCCATGGAGTTACGATGGGGTAACTAGAAGGGTACTCCTACTTCTAGTCACAATTCAGGTGTTGCCTCTGGGATCCCTGTGCACTGAATGGACTGTTTTTCCTAAGGAAAGTCTATAATTAAAATACTCCTTAAGCTGTCCTCTGTGTACCTTGAGTCCCTGGGGAACCTCCAGAGGCAAATGCCCGGCTGTAAAACTCCTGGGATTTCCTCCACTGGGCCACGTGCACGTATTTCTTCCAGGGCCATATGTGGTTTTTCCGGTAAAAGTGGTCTGAGCCGGGGCTGTCAGGGGGATGGGATGAGGGGGACGGGCACACTGCCCTGCGGGGATGCTGGGCATGGCATGGCCCGTAGCCGCCAAGTCTTTCTGGCGGTCAGGGTGCCGGAGAAGGGGCTGTAAGACCTCCCTGTGGCAGTGGCTGGAAGCGGAGGGGGAATTTCTGCATCCAGAAGGGAGCCAGCTTTGCATAAGGAAATAATCTCGTACGACAGTGTGATGAATTTGTGTGCATGTATATCCTCGCTCGCTGCTGGAGGCAGTCCAAGCTACGTGTCTGTGTGCCATAGGCCCTCTGTGGCTCAGAACACACAGAGGATCCCTTTCAGCCTACGTGGTGGGGAACCGTCCTCTTGGCATGAGGCATCCCTGGGTCACGGGTCATTTCCCAAGCTAGGCATTTTGGCTTAACAATGCTCAGGAAAGAGACTTTGATTTTTGCTGTTTTATACTAGCGAAAGCTCTGGAGAAGGAATGGTTGATTTTGTGCTGTTACGCTTAAGTAATTTAATTTGGTAATGGCAGAACTTTACTGGTGAAAGCCCTGTTTTTCTGATGTAACCTAGAGAACCTGCCCGTGCTCCGCTCCCCCAGCAAGCCCCCTCCTACACAGGTAAGACCTGATGCAAAGGGCTGCTCAGGATCTGGCCGGTGCCCTCCACTCTTGCATGGAGGGGTCTGGCAGAAAATATCTATCTGTTTCAGCCCAGGAATGCGCCGCAATGAGAAACAAGTCGTGGAGCATGCGGGTGACCGTGCCGGCAGCCATTCGCAGCAGGGGTGAAGCTGTCTGCCCCGAGCGGGTGGTGGGAGGAGAGCGGCTCCCTGCCAGCGGAGCTGGCGCGGGGCGCTGGGGCGGACTGAGCGATCTCTGTTCCCCCACGCCGCGGCCACCCCGGCCTCCCTCTTTCCCAGTAGTTACGTCAGAGCCTGTGCACTTCGCCAGTAGGTTTGATACGACTGACTAAAAGCACCATTTTCCTGGTAAAACAAACACAGACTCCTTTTTAAAAACACCTTTTGATACTTTATGAGCGGGGCTGGTATATGTAACCTATCAAGACCAACATATGGCTTATTATGACATTTAGCTGATTAAAATAGTCTAGACATAAACTTGAGATTTCAGAAATGTTTAAGCTAAGTCCGAAATACATTTTAATGTACAGTAGATGTATACTGCAATTTGGGCCACCTGTGTCCCTGTAGGAATTATGGAGCAGGAAGTACTTTTGACTCAAGAAGTGTGTCTGAAAATTGAGGCTATAAATTAACAACAGCTTGTCTATTAGATTATTTCACCCATAAAGGAGTCTGTATATTTCTAAATGCCTTGTGATTTTCAATACCTTGCTGTTGTTACTTTTATTAAAGAAGGAGGTTGGCAACAGTCTGGGCTTCTAGGTCGAGGCACATTTTTAGAAAATCGTGGAATAAATAGCAGCAGCCAGCCAGACGGTGGTGAAGCATACCTGTGGCCGCAAGAGGAGGAAACCCCAGGTTGGCCTGTTAGTGGGCATGGTGGTGCCGGTGTCCCCTGGCATCCAGGAGACTCAGCCCGGCTTGCTGCAGACGACGGGTCTCCTGCTTGTTGGCCATTTCAAAGCTGAAGGCAGGGTGCTGTGTGCACACCGCCATTAGCCGTCCCTGCAAAAGGCCACATAATTTACCTCTTTGTCAGCTTCCCGGTCGTGCTGCATAACTTCACGTCATCATCTTACTCGCCTGCTTTTCTTCTTTATTTTTCCTCCCTTCCAAGAGTTTGGTCTATTTACAGTTGTTCAGCTGTCTCTGGAAAGGCCAGAATGGGAAACGAAGGGGAAAAAAAAAAAAGATTCCTGCCACACGATCTGTCCCAAGCTTCCCTGGAGTAGCTCTTAAAGGGGGGAGCAATGAATCCTGAAGGCTGTGGAGAGGGGTCCATCTCTGCAGACTCCGAGCAAGGGGCATGAGAGTAAGGCTGAATAGGGGTAAGAGCATCAGCAGCAGGGGGACAGGGCTGGGGCAGAGGGAGAAATACCTACAGGGAAATTTCCATGAGGAGGAAGTTATTGGACAGAATATACATCCTAGCCTCCATAAATTGCTATATAATTCCCATTTTGCTGAGCAGTTCTGCCACATAAGTTAGGCCTAATAACTTGCACAGAGCATGAGAGAGTGGCCTACATGGGGGTGATTATTTTGGCAAAGAGCTATGTTATGTTCAGTCTGGTCATTATGGAGAGGGCTAGATACATTACCCCTCTGTGGTTCATCCTCAGGAGAGGTCTGTACCCCCTGCACGGACACTCCCCTCCCACTGAATGGAATAGCACATTGGCTGAGGTACAGGATCCTGTTACATGGACAAATGTTTGGCCCACAAGAAAAATGAAACCATGGGCGACAACTCATGGAAACTCTTGGTTCACTTGGAAAGCAGAGGGCTGTGGTTTGGTAGCTAGTACTCCCATGGTCTTGCAATGCCCCATCTGCAAGGTGGGTCGGTAGGCAACTGGCAGATGAAGGCGGTGGGGGATGTGTCCTTGCTCTGGATCTGGGCTAAGATACAAGTGTCATTTGTCCAGCCAATGCTACCCGATGGTGGAATGGTCTTGTTCTGCCTGCAGAGAGGTCTCCCTGTCGCATTAGAGCTAGTGGCAAGTGATCAGGCTGCCTGCAGCACGGATGCCCTGTCTAGCAGCCCTTCCGATATGCAAGAGCATGCTGAGTGCAGAGCCCAGGTTATCTGAGGGGCTCCGGACGGAAACCTACTGCAAGCTGAGTCAAGGCAAACACACACGCACAAAACCGAAAAGTCCTCTGAATCTCCCCTCCTGTTCCCTGGTTTCTCTCTTTCGCAATCCCCTTGCTTTGTTGGCTTGGCATTGCCCCCATCCCTGCTCTTCCAGGCTTGGTCCATCTGGCACGTCGGTTGCTAAATCACTGGTGGGCAGGCTTGCCAGGACGCCTGGCTCCAGCCGACCGCCCGAAGGCCTCTTGCTTGCCTTTTAATCCATGAATGAAAGCGAACCAGACGGAGGGGAATATTCTGGCTTTGCCGCAGGGTGCTTGGTGTGACTGTGTCAAGCGCATAACGTAGTTTCTTTGCACGTGCAGAGCTGGGTCAAACGGGCTGGCGCAGGCTGCAGCCAGAGCCTGCTTGCCCCACAGCCCCGGCAGGGAGCGGGCAGCGAGCAGGGGCCACCGAGCGGGTGACGGACCCCTGTGCTGGTGGGTAAAGCTGGGGAGCGGGGCCACGGCGGTGCCGGGGGAGAGGGAGCAGTTGTCACTCTGGATCAGCTTCTCCCGTCCCAGAATGCAGCATATTAAAGCAATTAAGAAAAGCTCTGCTCAATGCGGGGATTTTGAAGGGAAATATGAATGTAAGGATACAGCATTCCTCGATCAGAGGGGAGAAATAGCAGAGGGTAAATTAAACACAGCTGGAATGAGCATAAGAAATAGATTAATTCCACGAGAATTTTTTTTTTCTTTCCGTTCTTTACAAATTATAGGAGCTAGGAAAACTAGCACTTCTTAATTCCACTTGGTATGCAACCCTTTAATCCTCCAGCCTGTCAGCCAGCATGCACAGAATTCAAGTGCAAGCCATTCACCCCACAAACCCTTAACTGGGGACGCCTCTGCTCTCCCCCACACCCCCTGCACATATCCTTCTCACCTCCCCTTGTGCTCTGTGAGAACAAATACTGTGGACAGGGGAACACTGGAAAATATATCAGGAAATTATACTTGCTGGTATGTTGTGATACTGGTTCAGAGCAATGAACAGTGCTTATTTGCAACAGCAACATCAGGTTTTCCTCCCAATATGCTTGTTGGAGTGGGGATCTTCCCTCAGTTCTGAGGCTGCACAGCACCTGACACAACGGTGTCTTGGTCCATGGCACAATGAGGTCTTGGTCCATGGCTCAGGTGTTTAGTTTAATGCAATATATATGGTAAATAATAGTGGGGTTTGTGGACTGAGACTCACAAGCTGCTGCTGCTGTGGCGAGTGCTCAACTCCTCTTGGTTCTGGGCACCTTATGACAAGGTTGGGCAGGACCTGTGAAATCCTGAGCTTTGCCTGAGTGCTCCTGAGTTATGGAGGAAGAGAGAAATGAGAGCAAACAGGAAAAATATAACTATGTTGGTGCCAGTATTGCCATACATTGCTCTCACTCCTGCTGGATCCTAAGTAAAGGGGCTGGGGAAGCCCATCTGACCATTGCTTCAGGACAGGGGTCAGCTTCACGTTAGTGCCTATAGGGCCTGGACTGTATGCTGAGAAGGTAGCTGAGTCCAGGGATCCGAGTCCAGAGATGCCAGGGGGAGGGAGCCAGTGCCTGGAGCTGCCCAAAGCCGCAGGAGTATGAAACACGCTCCCCTGCAGTCTGCATGTGGGTGCAGGCCGCTGCTGAGCCCCACAGCCCAGGGTGCTCTCCGCGCCAGGACGCACTGGCCCCCTTGCTCAGCCAGACACCGGCCCCCATCCTACCCCTCCATCTCTCCGTCTTCTGGGGGTTTGCATCTCCTGGGAAAGTCTGTCCTTGGGTTTGGGGCTGGGCTGTTGGATACAGCCCCACCACTGAAGGGCTTGGGAGGACTCAGCCCCACAACTCTGCCTGTGGCACCCTCCCAGGGATGGCTGGGCTGCAGCAGCTTTTGCTTAAAAAAGATGGAAGATACAAGAGTCAGGAAGAGGATACTGCTGGGTGCTTATTGTGGGCACTGCAAAAGCAGGAAAGGGTTTGACAGAACAGTTGAAGCCTGTTTCCATAATGTACAAATTGGTACATTAACCAGCGCTGGACAAGAAATGCAAGTTATGGCTGGCAGTCGGCTCTTACCTCATATAGCTGCTGGGTAAAAGCATAAAGGATAACCTTGACTTTGAATCTCTTGGCTTCTCTTAACTTGTATTGCAGCCATAATATTAAGTAAATACATGTTTTCTTCTAGGAAGATATTTTCTTTTTTTCTTTGGCAATGACAGTTTTTGTTGTTTTTTATTTAATAAAATAACATATGGTCATAAAATGTGTATCATTTACCTCAACTACATGGATGACTTTGTTGGAACTTGTCCAGTCTTCAGTTAAAGATATATTTAAGCAGGTTTAAAATACAGTATGTATTTAACATGAGGTGAATAATCCTTGAGGCATTTTGAAAATGATGTTTAAGAAAAGTCTGTTCAGGGTATATTTTGGTATCTTTCCCCCCACCCCACAGTTAAGTATAATGTCTTCAGTGATGCACTCAGACTGTCATAAATGTTAAACTCAGCAGGTATGTATGGACTCCCATGCAAGTGCACAGTATGGATAAAATACCCTCTGGGAGGTCTGGGAGCCACGTCTGCATTTCCTAGCACTCCCAGGCACTTCCTGGGCTCTGCTGGATTTCTGGAGCAGCATCCTTTGAGCTGTGCCAGGGCATCCAGGCACCCTCATGCTCTCCACACTGCCCTCTTCATATGCACCTCTTCCCCTCCCTGTCCTCTGCCCTGGCCTTCCCATTGCTCTCCTCCCTTCCCTCCAGGGCAACTGCCTTGAGAGGGCCAGAGTCATTACACCATTCCCAAGCCAGCTGGCAAGCTGTTTTATATAGATGATATTTCCTAGCAGAAGGGCTCTGATGTCTTAAAGCACTTTTTTTCTTTCTGTATATCAGCTGAGCAGTATAAAGAAGCCTTAAAGGAGGAGAAGAATTGAGACTACACTTCTGGAGAGAATGGATATAAATGTAATGTAATGCAGTACGCATCCCATAGATGCAACCGCTGAATTTTGGCACGTTAGTCTCTGTCTCTTCCAGTTCCCTGAAGATGCTGATTTTGTTGCTTCCTGCTCAGTACAGTGGGTGCCCCAGAAACCTTCCAGAGCAAGCAGAGGACGATTTTGCAAGACCGGTGGGAAGTTTAAGGGATGTTCAAAGCACGCATTATAGACTTCAAACAAAGCTGTGCAGATAATTTCGGCTGCAGGACTGTAATTAGATAGAGGAAAATGTATGCTGTGATAAACTCAGCTGCTGTTCTCATAGCATGTGATTGATATAGCAGGCACAAGGCCAAGACCAGAAAAGGTCAAAGCCGTGGTTAAAATGCTGCCTTCTAAAATCTATCAGATCTGATGTGCTTCTTCAGGACAATGAAATGCTGGTTCCGATTCTCTTCTCACCTCATTTGAGGAGGCCAGGGAAGATCGGTCCCAAACAGTTTGCTTGCTCCCCTTGCAAAACCTAGTCAGACACTTTTCAAGACCATGGCTGCCTACATGCTGTGCAAAATACAGATAAGCAGAAGAGGTCCTGACGAGATGACCCGTTTGTACCAGCATAAATTCTCTGTATTTTATCCAAAAGAACCTTCTGTGGTGGCTAATATTGCATGGATCTTCGTCAATGACACTTCTAAAGCTTGGATCTTGCAACTCCTTGATGACCTTTGTGATTTAACAAGGAGGCCTCCAAAAAGATGGGGTATGTCCAATAATTAAGACATTTTATAATCTACACTCTTGTCAAGAGCAGGCAAAAACTCCATTCCTGGTACGATTTTGGTGTAAAATAAATGTAAGTGTCACAGTGAGATCACTGAGAGACATTCAATTTGAAGATCTTATTTCTCCAGTCAGACTTACAATCATTGCCAGGTTGCAGTAAAATAGATTAAAAAGAAAAGCTTGACATTTAGCATCAGAACTGAAAATGAAGCAGTCATGCTCTTGTCTTATCTCTGACATAGGGTTGCCTTGGCAGGCTTGACATGTCATGTAGTGTGTTGATGTCTCAGTTTTGCCATGTGTAAAATGGTGGTATCCATTCTGTTTCCTGAAGGAGCATGAGGGATGCATGTTTAGCAGCTGATAAATGTAAAATTTATATTTGGAAAAAATACACATTTAATTGTATAAAAATTCAGTGATAAATCAATGAATTAAAAAATCTGATTGCCAGGAAGGCAGGGGCTGAATGAGACCTGCAGGCCTGTAGGTCAGCAGTGAAATGTGATGGTAAGACTTTATTTCTGTTTTTAAATTTTTTTTTTCCCTCTTCTCTCATACTCTCATTTTTTAAAAAAACCTAAATTATATCTTAGGGTTTTGAAATAGCATCAAAGGCATAGCTGGAATGCTTATAAATAGCTGTATCTTTTCTCGAAGGTGTGGTGGCCAAGTTTATTTCAGGTTTTGAGGTAGGGAAGCACTATAGGCCATGGGCTGCAGACACTGCATGGGCCTGGCTCCCTGGCAAGGCCTGTATTTACCCTCCTCGCTCGCTGATGTACCCAGACCCCGCTCCTCCACAGCCACCCCACTTGCTGTTTCGCCCCGCTGGTAGCCTGTGCTACCTGCCCTGGGGGATGCCGATGTATGTGCTGGCTTGTCCCAGTGCGTTCCACCTTTGCCATCCACCATTTGTCTCCCCAAACCCTCCCCTCCTTCTTCTCCTCACTTGCCGGTCCTGTTGGGCCCTCCCTTTCCCCTGGCTTTAGACACACGGGCAGAGAACAATTCCCTTCCGCATGTCTCCTTAGGACAGACCTAATAACGTGTCCCCTCCCTCTGTGGGGGTCTGAAAGCTCCATAACACGTCCCCAGGCACTGCCTCTGGTGAGGCAGCCGCCTCCGTGGCTGGCACACCATCTCTGTGCCACGTGCGTGCTTGTGGTGACCTGCGAGCAGAGGGGAGATGTTGTGTCAGACAGCAGGGCGAAGCCTCTCCTTTGAAGAAAAACACTGGAGAGCCGTGGATGTTGATCTGCAGAAGGGCCTTGGACCCTCCCCACAGCCTGAGGGAAGGTGGCTCCCCGGGGACAGATCAGGAAGAGCCACGGGATGGCATCTCGTGGCGCGGCGGCACAGGGGACGGGCTGCTGGGAGTAAAACCCAGCGTTTCTTGGCTCAGAGTTCATGGAATGAACTGTAACCGCCAGCCTATAAATGAGAACATCCAAACAAACAAACAGAAATAAGACCAAACACACACACACACAAAAAACCCAAACCAGAAAAAAAAAAAAAAAAAGAGGCAGGATGGTGCTGCTTTGACTCTGGGCCCTGTCGTCTTCTAGGACTGATGAAGCGACTGGGTGGTTCTTCAGATTCCTGTGGTCTGAACACACACCCTAGTCATCACTGAGATGAGCTCGGAAAAAACCAGTAATGAAAGAGGGCTCTGATTTATTTCCTGATAAAATAACCTTTGCTCTCAAAGGCTAACATTTCAGCTCCAGCTTGCAGAGAATGATCTTTTATTTCCATCCATCAAAGCCTACATCGTGCTGGATATCCAGAGAGTATTCTTCACACACAGCCGTGTGTTGGCCAATGAAGGAAAATTACTACCTATAAATTTTTTTCTCTGAGGGAGGAGAAAAAGGAGGGGGGGCTGAAGTCCGTATTAAAGACTGGAATAATTACTATCCATTGCAACCCTGTGACTACAGTATGAGGAAAATTGCTTAAAAGTACTGTGCGAGCCAAAGTTTTTCTTTGCAGTAAATAATCTCTGTGTTTTTTGTGGCGTTTGATCTGAATCATCATCCAAATAATTCCTGTTTATTTTTGCCCAGGTACACATCTTGAATGAGCATTCAGGGGCTTTCCGCTCTGCCACTGTGTTAGATCTATACCAGTACATCATGGTTTTGTCCATTACAGGTCTCATTTTGGCGTGAGGTAAGAGCCTGCAATCTTGACTGAGACCGACAAGAGTAAAAGTTACAATTTCCAATTCACATGGACAATTTCACACCACATTGTGCTGCAAATGGCTACGGGGAACAGTCAGCATAAGTGAGTTAAAAGCAAGGCAGATATTTATTTGCAATCAAAACATTAGCTGAGCTTGATACATGAAGAGCCCAGAGGCACCTGCTCTGTAGAGCCACTCGTTGAAATAATGTGTTGTTTTCCATAAAAGAGAGCCTGATTCAGCTAATTTTTCTGAAAGTATAACTGTTTTATGTCAGTGGGCTGTACTTCGGTAGAACAGAGTAGAGGGTCTTGCAGTGTTCATATGATCACCAGAACTAGCAGTGCTGAGCAGTAAGCCCCGACACACGGGGGATCAGGGTTCACACGGCTGAACACCTCGGTACTCCCTATGTGTGAGAGAACTGGCTGGGAGTGCCGGCTCAGATGTTAGCCCAGAGTAATGCCAGGGTTTTCCCTGAGTTGTGATAGTGGATTTATGGAGGGTTTGGAGCCCTCTGAGAAGGCACATCTCACAGAGCTCCGTTTTGTGAGCCCTGAGTCTTTGGTGAGTTGGCAGAGCCTCTCTGCCATGCGGGTTTGATGGTGTTTACAAAGCTCTGTGAAGAGGCGGTGTTGCAGGAAGAAGCTCGTGTGGGTGTAGAAAGCAGCAAGGGGCTGTTTTTCTGTGAAGGTGGATAAAGCATGTCCATGGGTGCATGCACTGTATGCCATCCAGTGCGTCAGAACAAATGTTTCTATATACAGCGATCAGCACACAGAAGTGAAAGGCAGGAGGAGTGCAGAGCCCATGACCCCAAGGCTCTGGAAGTCAGCAGGGACTTCCTTTTTTGCTAGGACCTGAGCTCTGCTTTTTCCTGGGAGAGCTCACGCTATCACAAGCTCACAGAGGAGGTCCAGAAAGGATGGGATGAGGGGGAGAGAAAAGGCTTTTGTGCAGATGAGTGGAGTGATGCTGCTGTAGGTTGTCAGTAGGGACTGACCCCCACCACTGCAGAAAGCACAAACTTACTTCCTTTGAGCTAAAAAGAGTAGCACTTCATAGTGGGCAAGTATTATAGAGCTGCTTCCCATGGGGACCAGCTACTACAAAGAGAGGTGAGCAGAGTTACCTTGCAAATGGTGCAAGAGGACTAAAGGTCAGCCTCCCGTGTGGGTGCCTCCAGCAACAGTCAATGAGAGTTTTAAGGGCTGGATATCCTCACTGCAGTCAGTTAAGGCTTTCATAAGGCAAGTTAATGTTGGTTTTATTATGAGACAATATAATAATGGAATGGGCCATCCAGCCATTAGCATATCTACCTTGGCTATAGGGAAACATCCATGGCCCAAAACAGGAGCTGGAACAAAATTGCAGAATAGCAGTAAAGAGCCCTAATTCCCTCATTTTCAGGTTCTGATGTTAAGGACCTACAAGATTATTCCCCAATTCTCAGCTAACCAGTCCTTCCAGCTCTTGCTGTAAGCAGTTTTCACGTAGCCTGACTTTCCCTCTAAGTGAACCCTTCATCCACAAGGACCCCATAAAAAGTATTAGGCAAAGATTAAACATTATAAGCATATAACCAGCTCATAAAATGAATTTTAAATGCTAAGCATGAAAGGGTGAATTTGCCTAAGGGGGCTGCTCTGAGGTCCATTGGCTCAGGGAAATTTGTTCCTTGAGGGACATATTTATCACTACAGTTTATTTGTATTACAAGAGGCACCACTGGAGACTGGGGACTTCACTGTGTGAAGTGCAGCTCAGACATCCAGTAGGAATCAATTCCCCCTGAATATTTTATATCAAAACAGATAGGAGAGGCCTAGGCCAATAATAAGGGAAGGTTTTCTATCCCCACTTCATGGCTGGGAAACTGAGGATTTGCAGGATGAAGGGCTTTGCCCAGTGCATGGTGGCGGTCATGTAAAAGCAAAGGAGCTCAGCCCAACCCTACAGCATGTCCACTGCAGATCCTTAGTAGGATCAGCCCCCGACCTGTCCTTGCAGGTGATCAGTACAAGGCCTGAGCCCTCTGCACTGTTCCCACCTCATGCCTTCCTATGACAGACCACTTTTATGATCAAGATCAAATGCGGACAAGGTAGAATAAAGCTCCTGGAATATATTCTCCCTTCACAAGTGCAGCCGATGACCTAGCCATTAGCTGGAGAAGCGAAAATGCTGTGTCGTTTATGTGACTTACACAGCCAGAAAAGAAAAGAGGTCACAAAGAGGCTACTGGGAGAAGGTGCATTTTTGCATGGATGATTTGAGATCAAGGATGGTGGGAAAAAAAATCCAAAATGGAGATAGACCTATGTTTATAGTCCTTAATAATTGACTTGATTTTTCAGGCCTGCCAAACATGTGAGAGCTTTCCCAGAATAATTTATTTTACACTCGACTCCTCAACAAATAGCCTTTGTGTCTGTAGAGTTCGCAACCAAAGAAGCATTGAAAATTGCATGTGTCAAAAGAAGAGTTAAATTTTGCATTAAATTCCAAACCTTTCCTTTCCTCTAGGCTAGCTAACGTTTCCTATCGTCATCTAACCAGAGTTTGTTTTCACGTCTCATTTTCTTTTTCTATTGATGTATTAGTCTGGTAGGCTGAGTTTTCTTGGAGGGTGGACTTCCGTGCAAGTTTCATTAAAAATATTTCACAATACCTCTCTAAAATGTGATCTGTGCTTTTGTGCTGATTGAAAATGGTACAGCAGCTTGTTAAAACATATTCTTTTATATTTCATCAAAACAGATATGTTTTAAATGGAAATCTTGACTATTATGTTTCTCTGTGGAGATTAAAGTGAGGTTTTTCAAACTGTCAATACAATTGCTTTGAGCCTGATTCTCTTGTCAGAAGTATCTCAGCAAATAAGGAGAAATTCTTCTGAAATCACTGGAATTATTCCGCTGAAAAACTTCAATGCATGATCTAGCGAGGGCCCTTGTTTTTATTATGTATCAGCCAGGCTGTCTGAGCTGTCCCAGAGCTGCCCGTTAGTAGCGTAGATTTAACTAGAATATTAACGAAGGGAAAAGTCCAAGTATTTGCAGTTAATGTATTTCTTTAAAACTTCACAATAGGAAACAACATGTTTCACATTACCACTTACCTCCTCTAAGGCAAGAGTTGTTCCAACGGGTAGACCGTGTGAGAAATTATGTTACATACCACCACGGAGCCTCGTGTATCTCTAAGCAATCTGAAATTCTTTAAATCTGCAAATCAAAATGCTGCTGTGTATTACAACAAGCTGTGCTGTACCATACCATCTCCTCTCAAGTCACAGAAAGAGATGAATAATTCACTAGGGTGTTTTTTAATTTCTAAAATAAACACTTTAGTGCTGTTCATTTTAATAGATATTGCAGAAGGCGACTGTTGTTTCAGAATCCAAATGTTCTTATCATTGCATCAGAGTAAATACTTTGCACTTTTTGTCTCCCTGATTTGTGTTGTTTGGTTTTGGTTTCTGAAGCTGTCCAGAATGTTGAGATTTGTTACGCTTGTCTGCTGCCACATTGCCTCGAGCACTCATCTTTTTCTTACTGTTGGATAAGCAGACTTGGGCCTGCTCAATACATGTATGGGAAATCTCCAAAAACACGTGTGGTAGGAAACGATGTCATATATTCAGGTCCTGACTCTCCTCTCCCTGATTTAGCCTGGAACTGGAGGCCTCTTGTAATGCTAGAGAAAATTTTCACTGCTGGACTTTTCTCAGGAGCTGGATTGCTTATTCCAGCTTCTTGATTAACTCATAATTATGGTGATTATGCTCTGCTCATCCAAAATTCTCCTATATAAGAGTTTAATTTAAAAACAGTTGGCTTTCCTCTCTTTTACCAACACGCAAGTATTAGAACAACCTGCAGGTGCAAACTTTTGCTAAACCAAGCTTAAAAGGAGGTGGGAAGTTCAAAGATGATGCAAAGTCTCCTCTGTCCATTTCTCCTGGGTTATGTAAACGGCAGAGAACAAAGGCTTCAGGCTCATTATCTTTGTCCTGATCTCTTTGCTGAGTAGATCTGGTTGGAAAACAGAATTTCTTTTAACGGGAAATTTGACTCTTCCAGATTTGTTTTTGTTGTCAATGAGAAAGTTAGTTCTCCATTTTCTCACAGACCCTTCATTAAGGGGGGGGGGGAAAAAGAATAATTAGGAAATGTCACATTATTTTATTTTCATTATGGGAAATGTATTTTGTTTTGGTAATATGGAAATATTTTGTTTTGATATGCTGAAGATGTTTAGTTTTTCAGAAAAAAACAAGGAGAGAGACTGACTTCTTTCTTTCTGATTTCTTTGGAAATTGGCTTATTTGTCCAAATGAATTTTTTTTATTAGAACAAAGCCCAATTTTCCAAAGAAAACTGTTCTGTGGAAATATTTATTAATCCCAACTTGCTTTTGCTGTTGCTGAAAGTTGCTCAAAATGTATCATGGCTCCAGTTTTCAGCCAATAATTGAACCAATCTCTACACCCCTACCTGAGTATGTGTATATATGTTGCACGTGTACATACATGTATGCACAGGACTAACTTCTGCCCTCAGCTATGTATGTAAATCCCAGTGGAGATTTCCATCAGCATTGTGCGTATATGAATGAAAGCAGAATTTGGCTCAGGATTTGTAATCAATATATAAGGCTTACTGAGTGATTTGAGATGCTTGGAGAAAGCTGTTACATAAATGTTAGTCATTATTATTTGTAATAATTACCTACAGCTGTAACTATGGCAAACCTCCATATAAAAACAGCTAGCCCCTGACATATGGCTTCTGTGCTTCAGCTCCAGATTCCACCAAAGTGCACAATAAACTCTTTCTTTAAAAGCATGTGCCTAAAGGGAACATGTAAACTCTAGCACATGATAGCAGCCATAAATGACGAGGAGAGAATTATGCCATCCTTATTAGCAGCAGCAGTCTGACTTTCACAGAAAGGAATGGGTGTTGGATTGGACCCTATCATGCGAATAACATGCTCCTGAGATGCATTACAGCCATGGGCAATGTAGGCAGCAAGTTAAATTCAGGTTGTAACTGGGCCAGGGCTGAAGAACATTTTGTAACCATGTTTTTCCAATGTGGCTGCAGATTAGCTGGATCCTTATTTTGGGGATGTCTTCATTCTCTTCGATTTTACTTTTAAACTAAACAAATAATAATTACAAAAGAACCAAACCAAAACAACGAACCCACCCCCGCAAAGATCCTCCCAAGACAAATAAAGCCTTCCACGTGTCCGCTTACCTTTTCTAGCTTTTCCCATTTCTGACTTGACCACTACAGCCATTTAAAAGATGAAACACAGAAACTGTTGAGCAGCACACAATGCTGCTACTCAATAGTCTCAGGAGGAAGCGAGGAATATGGCATCTGACTGAAACTGCTTGGGAATTTAGGCAAACAGCCTGTAATTGCCAAATTGATTTTGGCCAGAAGACCAGGGCTAACACCCACAATAAGTATAAAGTGCCATGGGATCTTTAATGACCCCACTGCTTTGGACACAGTTTTACATTTATTTAATGCACATTTTATGTTTGTGAATAATATACTCCATAAAATATATACAGTCAGGAAATGCCAAACATTGCCAGTTTCCCAAAGGCAATTTCAGAGCTTGCAGAGAGCACTCTCAGGCCTCGATTCATGATCGTGTTAAACTTTGTTTATATGAGGTAATCCAATATTTTATACATTAAAATGCACCATGCACCTAAGAGGAATTAACAAATGCTTTACTATGCACTAAAATTGTTCTTCCCCCTTCAGTGAGGATTAAGCAGGAATAGTTCATGGACCCCTGGACCTCGCGCGGTCAAGGAGGCTGCGGATGCTGGCTCTGCCGGCTTCGCAGCAGCCCTCCGGATCAGGCGCCGGGTCCTTGCTGGCAAAGGCAGGGCAGAGAAGCCTGGAGAGGGCAGATGGAAACTTGTGTAATGAGCTGCCCGGGACTCTGAAAGCCCTTGGGGTCCTCTTCACCATTGGGGAGAAGCTTTTATCCAAAGACAGTGGGTGGAGGTCCTGCCTCGCCTTAGGATGCTCTGAGGCTGGCAATAGCTGAAGGTAAAGAAAGATGGTGGGTGCCATACCGAGGAGGAGAGACACGTAGCAGTCACCCAGCATAACGGAACAGTAGCTGATTAGCAACGAAATGAGGGAAACGTCTGCATCTCTGAATTCACAGTGGCATCTTCTACAGGCTGCTTGGCTCGGGGGTTAATTGCCACTGAGTAGCTATGATGAGAATTCAGGTTTTTCTCTGTCTTTAGGCCAGCTATAAGAGCCCTTTGTGTTATACGGACGGTAATTTTGCTTGGGTGCAAACAGACCAAGATTTTCAAAAATAGGTCACTAAACTTAGGCTCCAAGGAGTTTATATGTAGACACTTAACTCAGTGATCTGATTAAAAAAAAAGCAATCTGAGTGCCCAAGGTCTCCCAAAGTTGTCAGATCTGTAGCCAGGCAAACACAGAAAGCTATAATCAGGTCTGCACAATTATGTACATATTTGTAATTTTAAAGATTATGCTTCTATTCTGGTAATGACCGGGGTTTTAAACAGCCTTTTGTATTTACTTCTTTTTTTTTTTAAGGAAAATGATGGTGATGGTTTCCTGAAATCCAGATCAGGTCTCTTTGAAAAAGCCCACAGTCTAGTTCACCTATAGCATCCTGATCTGTATCCTGCTCAGCACAATGCGCAGAGTCTGGAGTCAGTGTCAGAAGTAGATCTTCATCTGCCTCTGAAGATCCAACCTCCTATCGGTGCCGAGAGCTGCTCAGACAGTCTGCACTCAGCAGATGGATCAGATATGACTGCAAACACCACACATCTGAGAATAAGGTTTCATACTTCCATATCGTTTTTCGTGCATGAATTCCAGTGCTTCGTAGAAAAATATTCGCAGTGAGAAAAGCTGTGCAATATTTTTGGGAAACAAGTGAGCATTGTCCTGAGAGCCACCCCAGCATAGGTAACTTGAATTCTCTCTTTAAGATTTATCTCCTAAAAATCATTCTTAAGATTGACAAATGAAAATGTCATCTTCTGGCTTGGATTAATGTAAGTAAGGAAAGGTCTCTTTTTTTTCCCCTTTGGGGGTTACTGAGTCGAGGTTTTTCCTGTCAGCCCCCATTGCTGGCAGAGAGCAACTCTGGACTTTGAACACCATTTGTAGTTTTCAAGGATCGCAGACTTGCAATACCCGAGGTGCACTTCTGACGTGGATGTGCCATTTGGAAGACATCTGTCCCGCAGAGCCTCAACATCTGACCTTTCACTGAAGACTTTGTTGTCTGATAACAACTGCATCCAAACCAACCTGATATGTGCAAACGTGTGTGTGTGTGTCATCTGTTTATGCTTGTGCTTTGCTGTTGCTCTTTGCAGCCACTCCCTCCTCCTGCCCACCAAGTGCTGCGGGCTGCTGGAGGGAAGGGAGCGTTGCCAGAGCCTCCGTGGCCAGCCACTGGAGCAGCTCTCTGACGGAGGCTCACTTCTCACATTTCCTTTCTAAAGAGACCTTCTTGTGCTGGACTCAGTCTCTGCTTGGGACTCTGTGGCATGCAGCACAGAGGAGGTCAGGGTAGGTAATCTTAATAATTTATTTGGCCTAAAGATCTATTACTCTCCTCTGTTTCGTTAGTCACGGCCCCAGGAGCATTAAGACGGGGTGTTGCCATGATGATGTCTGGTGTCAGGAGACTCATACCAGGAAATGAAGGCCAAGACTGCCAATTTCCAAATTTGATATAAAGCAAAAGGGTGTTTCTGTAAAAATGATCAAAGCAAGGACTGATCTAGTGTGAGTATTTCAAAAAGCATATTTGGAGCAAACAGGCTGCGAGCACACCTCACACGGTAGTGATGCTTGAAACAGATCATTCCCCTTTTTTAGACGTCAAGTCTCCAATATATCATTCAGCAGGAGATCCTCCTAGTTAGTTTAGACTTTTCTCTCATGGGTCACACCCTTTATCACTTCCCACTCCGTATGACTTGACTTATGGAACACTTGGCTTCAGATGCAGTCTCAGTCCTGCTCTTTGCATGCTATTTGCACACAAATTACTTACATCCCCGTATTAGTCATTCTTCTGTTTCAGTGATACATTTTTTGTATGTTGTGAGTCTGAGGCAGAAGGAGTATCGTTTGGCTATGTGAAATCACTCCCAGTGTGGGAATAAGTCCTAGCTCTTGATTAAAAAGTAACACTTCAACACGTGTAAAATAGCATGGCTCGAGTCAGCTTGACCTGAGCTGGTTTTGTTCTGTGCAGCCCAGGTCTCAATCCGAGCACGTTTGCTCTTTGAAGCATTGGAAATACAGGATGAAAAGGCACATTTGGTGTTTCTTGTGTCATCTGCATAAAAGTAGCTTGGTCCAGACACACATACCTGTGTGTCTCTGAGCCGAAGGGAATGCCTTAACCACTAGAATCAAGCACCAGTTTCCAAAACAGAGCAATGTCAGCAGGGGGGTTGGAAGACCCCCTGTGCCAACCAGCCCTTAGCCTGCTGGGTGGGGTGTCTGCTGCAGAGGGGATAAGGTGTGAGTTTGCAGATTTTTGGCTAGAGGGCTGGACATGAACCCGGGTAAGTGGGCAAGACAGCTACTGAAAAGAAAGGCACTACCTTTTTCATTTTCCTCCTTCTACTTTGTTTTCGTGTAGTGCCGAAAAAGACAGCATGCTATATCAAGTTCAGATATACGGTCAGAGCATTGCCATTAAAGTGGCCATCAGAAGGGACATAGCCCACGTGATGACACTATTAGGATCTTAGCTGGGGTTAGGAAAAAGAGACCCCCCCACACAGAGATCCTGAGAAAGCAGAAGGTCTTCTGAGCAAATACAAGATTTTTGATAGCCAGGGAGCTCTATTGACAACGAAATTATTTACATCCAGGACAGGGTGTATCACATCACTGGAAGTAAGTGCCTGACTTATATCAGGAGCTGAGGGACAGCAGAGACAAGACTCATGTCAAGTCCTATGCTACAGCCCCAGCATCTGGGCCTCTGGAGTCCTGTGGTACAGGGCTCATCCCAGCCCCTGCGTGTGGGGAAAGGCTTGGGAATGTGAACAGAAAGTACCACACTTGCAGCGCCATAAATCAACAGGCACATAAAAGGAATTAAAAGTGCGGGGCTTTTCATACTGTGATTTTGGGGAGCCCTCACTGAAGATTTTTAAGCACTCAGGCTGACAGTACTAGTAACACTACATAACAGAGACTGGAAATGGGCCTTACGAAATCATTACTTTGAGATAGCTGTTCACCAGAAACAGCTGGAGATAATTCTTCATCTTTCACTGGAAACAGCTATTTCAGTTTAGGATCAGTGTGTGGAGGGGAAGGTGGCTCTGCAGCTCCTCCAACGTTCTTGTTTTTCACAGCTAACTGCAGAGTAGCAGTGAGTTCTCTGCCGGCATCCAGGTAAAATCATAAGGAGGTAACCGCGTCCAAAGGCTTGGTGGATCTCTGTGCTGCCTGCAATGCCAAGACTTGCCCGAGGCTCAGAGGTTTCATCTCTGGGAAAAATTAGGAGGTCTTGACAAATAATTGTAACATGCTGTTATAGAGAATCACAGGAAGGAATGACAAAATCCCCAAATGATTGGGTATTCTGTTCCTTTGTAACATTTTGCTTTTATTAATGAAAATTGTGTGCACATATGTTATTCAGTGGCCAGTTTGCTGCATCCTATGTTTGAGTCCCTTGTAACATACATAAGAGTTAATACATTCTTCTGCTTTCACCTATTCTGTTTTCACCTGCAAAAACTTTCTGGAAATGAAGAGAAACACTGAGCTATAGACAACCTGCATAAGATCATGCAAATTTTTCTTATGTTTCAACTGATGAGGGTCCCTATCATATGAGTTTACCTTCTGTTTTGGCTTTAAATGAATCCCATGATACAGAGCAAAACTCAGCAGAAAGAATGAAGTTTTCCACCCCAGATGGTAAATTGGTCCAGTTTCACTTGAAACTTGGCTTCTTTGCAAATGTTGTTGCACTTGGCCTTGTAGATTATAATGAAATTTCAAACTAGGATTGTTTCACTATGTAAATTAAGTATTGGGCATATTCCATTCCTGGATGGAGTAGGACTTTCCAAGCAATTACTTCTCTTATCTCCAGGGGCTACTGTGATATTTGGAGCTTAAAACGTGGAGAGTGTCTCTCTTGGGCTCTCACTCTTCCCACTGCTGGCACTGAGGTAATGTGGAAGGGAAGGATTGAAAATGGCCTGCCCCTAACACCATGTGGAGCAATGCCAAGCCTCTTGGACAGGAATGGGGACACTCAATGAAGGGGCCCGTGCAAGAGCTGGGTTGGAAAGTGATGGGGTGGAGAAAGGAAGGTGGAGATCCAAAGCTTTTGGGAGTGAGGGTGGGAGGGGCAACTGGAATGCAGGTGGAGGTGGGACAACTCCTGAAATGAATGAGAGGGAAGGTGGGGTGAGGAAAGCGTAGGGCGAGAAGCGATCTGTATGCAGAGGAGAAGACCTGTGGGAGTAGCGAAGGGTGCTGCCCTTGCATCCCAGCCCAGCTCTGCCCCAGGAGATATAAACTGGGAAATGACTAGCAAAGGTGTGTCGAATGCTCGCCATGGTGGCAGGCCTGTGCACGGGGTGATAATGCACTGCCACCAGGCACTGCCAGCTGAAGCGTCCAGGCCTATGTAGGAGCTCTCCGTCATAGTACTGCCTTTGGTTACAGCATCTCAGCTTGGGACACCCACCGAATGGCTACGCTGTTTAGGGCCAGTATGGATTGGCTCTGCAGGTTGAAGAGCACTGGGCTGTGCAAGCTGACTGTAGTTTTTATATGTAATAATTTATACACAATAGCCTACATAGTAGCCCAGAGGAAACCTTGATCTGGGCCACACTTTTGTTTGCTGACAGGAATTTCATCCCTGGCTTCAGTGCCAGAGATGATAGTAATTTTTTCTTGACTTTTGCATCAGCAGTTCTATGTTTTGGGGTAGGAAATTAGGTCTTGTTCTTCTTGGACATTGAGGAACCAGAAGATGCCAAGATATTTCTAAGCCCCAGAAGTAGAGGCTATAGAAATGAATCAGAAGCCAAGCCAAAAGCTTCTCTTTTGGACAACTGCAGCTGCTGCTTTCCTCGAGCCCGAGCAGACACTTCTGAATAGGCCATCCTGAGCACTTTCCGTTTCATCTGGCATATGGCGTCGAGATTTCATACCAGAGTTGCACTGATTTTGTCCAAAGTTTTATTTTTTCTTTTGCCAAGATTAAGATCCACTCAGAGGTTCTTATCCAGCCAGCTCTCCTGCAGGTGCCAGGACATGACTGGATGCTTTAAAGGCTTACTCTTTCTTATAAATGACATGCCGGCCAAGCTCCATCACTGCTCCAGAGAGGTCCAGAGGAACTCACAGCATCTTAGGGAAAAAGGGCTGGAAGGGATGTGAGTTGACTCAGTGCATCTCCTGCCTCGAGCCACTGTGGCTCTGTTGTCCACAAGGGGTAATGTTTTCAGAAGCACTGAAGTCTCATTTTCAGTCACCAGTTCCCTTTGTTATGTTGGAAGCAGAGACTTGGGCAGGCTAACTGTCTTGAACAAACGTCTGTTCATCAGGTGTTGAAACTACTGACGTCTCTCTGGTTTTGGGGGATTTTTTTTGCAGCCACGTGCGGGACTCAAAATACCTTTCTTTAAAATCAGAAACACACATTGCATCCTCTATATTTAGCTATAAGTCAGTTCTGTTTGGATGAGATAAATCTACCTCAAAGCTCCTGTAAATTATCTCCAATAAAAAGGTGAGTTATGTCATTAAAATAATAGGATTGTGTTCTTATTTTCTGTTGTTTATAGTTCAAGTCATGGCTATGTTCCATCAAAGCATGCCTTGAGATTCAGTCATTAGCTGCCTACTTGCTATTTGAAGTTATATTCATCCTGCTTGTTACAAATGTAGAATAGTTTTAAGTGCAAGGAATACATACTGCGATGGAAAATTTCACATCCTATCTGACTAATACCAAAAACTTTTTGATTTGAAAGGCCACAGAAAAACAGTGTGGTGCAATGCACCTCTCACAGATTCTTCAATGTTTGCCTGTGGTTTAAATTCCAGCCTCTCTATTGTTGTGCTACTTTCTAAGCACCATTTCCCCAGTGCCTCTGGAAGACACTCCCTCTGCAGTCTTATCCCCGTTCCTCCTGGCAGCCCTGCTTCCTTGACAGCCTTCAACTCACTTGGGTTGAGGTGGCAACGTAATGGAGCTGCTCATGGTCAGGTTTCAGAAAACAATCAAGCACGTTATGAGAAACAATCACTAAAACACAAGCACTTAGAGGAGCCAGAGATAAAAGAGTCTAATTTTCTTGGCAGCCCACGTAGATGTTCTGCAATGACTGATGATATGACTGTTATCTTGACACCATACTCTCCCATGTTGAAACTGTTTATGGGAAACAAACATCATGTGAAAAACAGATTGCCAGACACTAAGTAAATCACTCTGATGAGGAACGAGGGAACGAGTCAAGTACTGCCAGTTTTACCCACACTGTCATTGTTATGATGTAACACATTCCTCATGACTGATATTGTATCCAAATTAGGGCACAAAACCTTCTCTTGATCAGTTAACCGAAATTCCCTGCCTTGTAACAACAACTGCACACACACACGCACATACTCGCGCACGCGCGCACGCACACACACACACACACACAAAACCTGAGTTAGTATGAAATGACACCCCGTGTTAGTGGAGGATTAAGAAGGTGGGCAGAAATTACACAAACTGTAAATTTTATCCCCTGCCCTCTTTAATAAGCCCTT
This sequence comes from Gymnogyps californianus, assembly GCF_018139145.2. Classification (NCBI taxonomy): domain Eukaryota; kingdom Metazoa; phylum Chordata; class Aves; order Accipitriformes; family Cathartidae; genus Gymnogyps; species Gymnogyps californianus. Next base: position 15,791,235 of record NC_059472.1, read on the forward strand.
GCAATTTTCTGAGTTCTGCTAGTAATGATTAATAAACATTTGGTGTGCTAAACATATGGAAAAATCATCCCATCTGGACCATTTAAAACTAGGACGTAGACTTTATCTTTGTTTATTTCATCCTTAGCTAAAAGGCTTATTATGCATTGCAATAATCCAAGAAGCCAACCATGGAAGACAGACAAGCTCTTTAGATAAAACCAAAAAGGCAAGTTTTCTAACCGAGGACCAGATGTATTTTTGGGTATTGCCCTTGTACATATTTAGCTGAGCTTTTCAAGTGGTGAAGATTTGCATGTTTGTTTTGCAATACTAATGAATATGTTTTAGATTTACATTTTAGAAAATGGAAACTTTTATCTTCTTGGGGCTTTGTAAGTTAATGATTTCCAGAAGATAGTTTGGTATCCTCTTTTAACCCTTCACCATTGAAAACATATCACTTTCCGAGGCACAAGGATCTAGGGCAGGCCTGCTGAACTAAACCCGGGAGATATATGTGACTCTTTCTATTGTTTATTTCTGGAATTACATAAAATGTGGGTTTTTAATTTTCAATCTAGTGAAAACATATGTAAATGGCAAATTATTTTAAAACTAACTTAATGTGAATTGTGGGGTAGGCATTACTGTACACATGATCCTTTAATCAGATAAATAAGGAAAATACTTTTGGAAAAATATAGTTTTGAGACACAGTATCTTCCATGAGTGAGTTGTTAGTTTCCTCCAAGATAAAGACTGGTTTAGTGTAGTAAGGAAAATGTGCTGTATAACAACATTTTTACTTCTAGTAGAGAGAGCAAAGTTGCAGTTTCATAACATAGTTTTTCACCCTTTGATTTTCTTTAGATAGGTTACGAGAGAAAATAATTAATGAATAAAACATAATTTTTCAAAGGCTTACCCTCACTGGCAATTTTTATTTGACAAAAGCCCTATCAGAAATGAAAAATTCTTCCTTAGGGAACAACAGAGCATTTTAATACAAGAGATAACTAGAGCTTTGAACTTTGGGTGGTTGACAAATCAGTCTGCAACAGCCTTTCTTCCAAATTTTTCCAATTGTTCATGCAAAATATGATAGGAAACTAAGTATGATCTTGAAAGAAGATGCTGCTTCTTGCGCTTATGTTATGAAATGTTGCAAACCCCTACCTATCTAGGATGCTAAAGTAACGGTGTAGTGCCCAAGAGAGGTCCTGACCTGGAAGGTTTTGTTGTCTACACTGCAGAGAAGCTGAAGTCATGTTCAGTGAAAACACTTCTGGTGTAAACAGTTTGGTTCCCAGGTACTCGTTGTACAGACTTAGCAGGCCATTCACACACGTGCAAATGTATGTATGTCTATCGAGGTGTATATATGCACAGATGACTATTAGGCCCTCAGTTGCACGTGTATTTTTGGGGAGGGGCTCCTAGAATCCAGCTAAGATCCCAGCCACAGTATGGAGGTCATTCGGTAAAGTAAAATGCTTGTCACCTCTGTTTGTTTTTAAAGAAAATGTCAAAGTCAAAGCCCTTGTTCCTGTGTGCTTTTGGCACAGCAAGGGAAGGCATGACACCATGCATGCGTGGCCAGTGGTGACATCTCAGCACAGTGTCTCCAGGAGCAGGAACATCCAGCTCCTCTGAGCTATTTAATCCCTGCCTCGGTATTGGTACGGCAAGATGTCAGCTACTGGTGGGCAGGTCCTGGGTTTCTGGGGCACTTTTAACAGCTGCAAAGCGTACAGGTAGGTTAATGTGATCTCAGATTTGCTTTTCATACCCATGTCATGTTAACAGTAGACTGCACATCTCAGCTGGGGTAAACCAATGTTACTACCCAGGCAGCTCCTGTGCAGAGCTAAGGACCTGACAGTGTGTGTGAAGGCAGGAGGTGGGACAGGGCTCTCTCCAGGGCCATGCAGCTCTGGTTCGTAGATCAGGGTAGGCAGGGGCTCTTACAGCCATCAGCTGACCGAAGCTGGCTCAGACTAGGCAACCACAGGGTCTAGAAGCCACACTGGGGATCTTTTTTGAATCATGTTGCTATAACTCAGTCCCTTCTCACCAGCATGGGCACTGAGGACCTGTCTGGGCACAGCAGTGGGGGGCACACAGCTGCCAGTGGTGTGTTCATGGGCTCTCAACCAAGTGTCCCTCTTGAAAAAGGTAGCGCTGTGGAGAGAAATGTCCTGTGGGCAGAACTGACCCCAAGGCCACTGGCAGGACCATGCTGACTAATCCCCGTACATTGAATTAGAGGCAGTTTAAGCTGCTGAGTGGCCCAGCTCAGATTTTATTTCAGGTACAATGTTGCGGAGAAGGTGCCCTTACCTTGGAGCAGTGGTGTGTTTTTAACAGAGCCTTTTGGTGACACTGGTCTTCCATCACTGTAACAACTCTAATGACTGCATGGGCATCATTTTTTTTCTCTAGGTGAAACTGAGGTCAAAGCAAATTCAATAATCCCTGTTTACTTTACTTTTTGCTACTGTTTTTCCTTTTTCATTGTCTGTAACATTAATACCTCCATTTCCATTAACATGTGCATGAATATGAGTACTGCTGGAGAACCAACAACCGTGCTCTGCTGAAGCAGTACTAATACTGTATTCTAACACTGCAGATTTATATTTGCATTAAATTGAGAGTGGCTCATGGATCAAGAGGCAGAGAGTCCTTCATCGTCTGCTTTGCAGGCAACAGGAGCCTTGCCCAGATGAGAAGAGTGGTCATGCTGTGGTTAACATGAACTAAGAGAGCTGGACTTAAATTCATCCCATTTTTTGGTGTGGATGTAGGACTTATTGTCTTGGCCCAAATTAGTCCATGTTAATTAAATATAACCTAAACATTGCTTTTCCTCTAGGCTGGACAAAGCTGACGCGTTGCCTACAGACCTTTCACTGTCCGACCTTTAGTACATACAGGATGTGGCACTCTATTTATTTCATCTTACTCCATTTTTCCACAGGACTCCTGATTCTTCCAGTGTATCTGTGATGGATAGAGAATGAAACAGGCCTATGTCACGTATGAAGCAGGAAGAAGTGGGATAGTCTTGTGGTTAAGGTAATTGGCTGTGATCTAGGAGAAGTAGCTTTTATCTCTGGTTCTGTCATAAAGTTCCTGTGGGAGGCTGCATAGAAGTCTCCCCCCAAATTTTTGAAAGTAGCTGCTAATATTTTCTTCGTTATTTTCTGGGAATTCCATGTAGGGCATTGAAGTCTGATTTTCACAAAGCCAGCTGAAGTCAATAAAACCTGCAGATGTGGGGCCACTCTGAGAATTCGAGGTCTTGGATGGTTGGCACTGTACATTGAGTACCAGAGGTGAAGAAAGAAGGTCTTAAAAGGTCTGACTTCAAGTTCCTTCAGATTTATTGCAGAACTTCTGTTTCATCTTGCCCGAGGCAACTATAGCCATGTTCAGACAGCCCTAAAGCAGGTTTCTCTCCCTTGACTGCGTGGAGACTAGAATCTGGCAGAGCTGTTGGGGAGAGATCTGAACACTTCTCTTTTGACTTGAGATGCTACTGTAATTGCATTGCCAAAGGTAAACACCGGTGATAACTATTTGAATGTAGACCTCCATTTTCTAACGTCATTTCCCTTCTGCACAATAATACAGTTATAAAGATAACTTTCTTACTTTGCATGGATGTGATGGCTACATCTACAACAGTAAATTCAACAGGTCTGGCACTGTTCTCTGATGCCAGCTGGCACAAGGGGCTTTTGTTCATGCCATTGACCTCTCTTAGTCTCCAAAACAGGAAGGCTGTATACAAACTGCCAATTGAGAGTGGCTCCTGATCTCTGGTCTCTCCGAACCGTGCCCGGGAACGGCTTGGGAAAATGCTGCTTGTCCCAGTCTGTATCTGTGCCAAGGACCATTCCAGCAGAGGAACAGCAGCAATGGCAGAGTTGTGGTATCCAGGAGCGCTCTCTGGCATTGTTTATTTTCCTACTATAGATGAAGCCTCTACCTACCAAAGGTTACCAATAAAAGAAGAGTATGTCCTCAACCCTCTGCATGAGAGGAGAGGTGTATTTCTAGCATAGGCTAGAAATTACATTTCATTCTTTGTTCAGCTCCAGGTGTGAGGAGCACATGGGTGGCAGGAGGAAGAAGGACTGAAATGAGTAAGTCTTTGACAACTCTGACTCTAGGTGGTAATTAACTTTTTTCACCAGCCAGCATCAAATAGAGCCACCTCAAGACACCTAAGCAAACCTGAGCAGGTATCCAGCTTTCCAACAGTCCCTTCTTTTAGCTGACTTAGTAACACAACACTTACATGGAAGCAGAAGCTCAGACAGCCTTAATCCTCACACCTACACGGGCTTGGCCCTGCAGCCTAATTACTGCAGCTAGACCTGAACTTGCTCTACCCATGCTCTGAGTTGATAGATGTAACCCGTCTTGGGAAGCCATATGTTCTGCCTGCCCCAGGAGTCATGCTTTAAGTTAAAATGTATGTCAAGCCCTGCTTACTGCCAGAACCCAGGCAGCCTGCGCATCTGCCTCGTGTGTAGTGCATTAAGCCCTGCGGAGAGGCAGGAAACATTAGCGGGGGTGCCATGCTGAACTGACAGGGCTGTGCAGTGTCTAGATGGAGCTGGCAAGCATCCTGCCAGCCCGAAGGCCAGGCAGGGGAACTCGAATGTGACAGCTTCTGTCATATACACAAGCCATAATATCAGTTTAGCTTAATGGTGTATCAACCCTCCAGTCAGGATCATGCTTTCACATAAATCTGGCTGTTTTTTTGCTGTTTGGTTTGTTTGGTTGGGTTTTTTAAACATGTTTTCTGAGGAGCAATCAGGAAGCACTGCACAGTCTGCTTTGTTGGGATTCTCCAGTCCAGACCTTAACAAACATCACTGGATGGGTTCAAGTGACTAAAAGGTACTTTGTGGCCTTAGCCAAAAAATCACTATGGTTATCTTGAAACTTGGAGTAATAAAAACTTGACACACTTCTGTAGAGGATAATAGACAAATTTTGTCCAAGGTTACATCGACTCAGCCTGGCTGAAGATCCCGAAAGAACGATTGTACCGATGGAATTTAGGGTTTACTCTTTGGCCACAGTAAGCCTGCTCCTCAAATAGGAGTTTTCCATTGACTTCAATGAAAGTTGGATCATATTAATATTTTTTTCCATAGAATTAAAAAAAGCAATCAAAATCTTTCAGTCTCCTCTTGGCCCATTTTCAGGCAAAACTTTCACTATAAATCAGCCAAGAGGTTTACCAGAGAAAGACCCATTGGAATTGTCCCATCCCCATGATATTATTTGTAGTGGCCATTTCTCACAGTATTTTCAATACTGATAATTTACTGCACCAAGTAATTATACTTCATTATACACTTTCAATCCCTGGTTCTTCAGATTGTATGAGTGGAAAGTTGGCATAAAGACTGCAAGCCCAGATTTTATTTTAGTTTTTTTAAGAAAAAAGATATTATTGATTTATAGGGCAGAAACCCCTACAAATTTTATGTAGAGTTCCATGTACCTTTTCTTTCACAGACTCTGGACCAAAGCAGGTTTATTTTTAAATACGGAAACTGATTTTTGTTAATCTTTTTGCAAGTTCCAATGTTACCAGTTCATATGAGGCTTGGTAATTCTGACATCCCTTCCAAGGGATGTTTCCTGTAACTTGGGGCTTTGCTGAGAGGTGCTGAGTGCAGTCAGCTTTGATTTGTTAATACATTGGGACCTGATGTTGTTCTGGATAAAAACTAAAGAGAAAAAGGCATGGGGAGAGCTCTGTTTCTCAGCAAACGACAAACCTATTTTTTACCCCACTCCAGCAGCAGCTGTTTCAGGTGTACAGCTGCATTTGCTGCCATCAGGACAGTGACATAACAATTTTGCAAGGAGAATGGCTTCACTGGGCTAGAATTGGTCCCCAGATTGGGTAGGAGGAAACCTGATTTTTCGTGACTTTGGCTGGAGATGGATACCTATACAGCAGATCACACTTTTATAAGCTTTGTAAGAGCAGTGGCAGGGTTTGGGGTCCCTCAGATGACATGTCTGGAGTGCACATAAGTTTGGAGCACTCTTTCTGACCCATTTGGGTGAATGAAGGATTACCCCCTTATATGCTTCATAGCAAAAAAAGTCTGACATTGACTCCAACTCATTAATAAAGAAGGTTGAGGCCAGGAACATTGCTTGCCTTTCTCAGATCTCACTCTGGGAAAGACAAAGTTAATTTTTGCTCTGGCGTAAAAGCTCTTTACAATGGCCTGAGAAAATTTTCTTTTACTTTGATGCTGTACCTTGCAATAGCCACTAGTTCTCCTGTTCAAAACCCCATTAAAAAAAAAAAAGGATTCTTGTGGATACCATTCCCATGAGAATATTGTGTAGCCAGGGTAATACACAGTCAACTGGGGTTGTTTTGCATCTAAGGAGATAGAACAATATGGAGCTATTCTCACTTTTTCTGGAACTCTTCTCACTGAGAGAACTTTAGAAAAATCCATCTAATTTATAGGACTCCTTGGGCCTGGGGACCACACATCAAGCTGCAATATTTAACATATCATAGCAGCAGCACAATACCATATAAAAATAACACAATAAATGATTAATAGACTAACTCTCTCAAACTTGTTCCCTCCGATTATTTCTTTACAATTAAAACAAGTTGGTAGAGTACTTTCAAACGAATAAGCGATTGCTCTCTGAAGCTATCCGCTGCTGGTATTTGTTTAAGTTTATAAGAGCAGGAGCTTGTTTGGCTGTCTGCTCCGCACTGTCTTGTGCCATATAGACACCCCTCCTGGTTGCCAGACATACCTTCCCCACTGCTCGCTCCCACTGCCCCGGGTGCAGGAAGCGTGGCTTGTGCATGCCGTACTCTGGCAATGCCCTCCTGGTAGATGGCTGCTGGTCATTTCTAGCAATATAAATGGGCCAGCCTTGGGGCAGAGCGTGGTCCAAGCTAGTCTGCGTCTGGCTCTAGGGTTGAGCTAATACAGAAAAGGCTGGGAAGCTCTTCCCTCTCAGCTTAAAGAAATCTGGAGAGATGGCATCCCAACCCAGGCATCCCAAAGGTTCAAGACAGTGAGATGTAAGAACTTGGATAATTCAAATACACGTATATTTCACTATTTTTCCAAAAATGTGTCATTGCCATTAGCACTGAGCTGTCAGGATACATATGTGACAACACTGTGGATCTTCACTATAGGCAAATTAACCGAAGAAGGACTACGATACATGTACATATCGCAGGGACTTTCATGGCAACAGTAGATGCAACACACTCTGGGATATAGCATATTGCTTTATGGGAGGTACTGTTGCATGAGGGGTTTGTGGGTGCTTAGGGACAACCCTGCCATTGTGCAATTTTCTCTGCCTGTCCATCTCTTTAGTGTGCAGAACTGGATGTGACTGAGACATCCTCAGTTGCCATTGCTTCTAGGCTCATGGAAGTAACATGGAACAGTTCAGAGTACATCTGAACTCCCAGATTCAGATGCAGCTGCACCCTCCGGTCACACCATGGTGGCAAGCATGTTGCAATGGGGTCTTGCAAGGCACCATCCCTCTATCAATCAGAGGGAAACCCATGTGCTGAGAAAGAAAGGAAATGTGCTATGCCCCAGCAGGTCTGTTGTTCTGGATAACTAGGATTGCAACACAAAGTGGGAAAAACATCTGCCCTGCAATGGAGACACATCTATTATGATACACGGATGAAAAACTTTGGAATGATGAAGGTGACTTCTCTGGAAACATACACAACTGCCACTGCCACAAACATGGGACCAGATGTGTTAGCCCAGAAGCTGGTGTTGCTCTGCTGTGGAAATACTGACTCCATTGACTGTTGCTACTTTGTGGAAACCAGCTGAGGTCAGGAAGTCCCACAACAGTCCACGTCGCTGCTTCTTGGGGAGAGTTGGGGCTCTGAAAAACATGGAGGAAATATTGGAGAAGCTTGAGGTGATGGAGTTCCTAGAGTATGTGTAGGTATGAGCAACTGTCAGGACACATACTCTACATTTCCCCTTGAAATATTCCTGAGTACGTCAATGGGGCAACACAGGCACTGACAGACCACAGGCAATGGCTGACAAGCGATAATGTGATTCACGAAGGAAGGCACTCAGAGGCACACACTTGATGCAGATTTTTGAGAAGGTATTAGCAGGGATTTTGCACCGTTTGTGTAGGAAAGGACTCCACTTTCAAGTAAATTATTTTGTGACATTGCTGGCTGAGGGAAATCTAATGTTATGAGGGAAAGAAAAATAGAATTTTTCGTCTTCCTTTTCCCCATTGCTCTCTGCGCACCCGTTGTGACTGCAGTCATGGCTTTGACCCTTCTGCTTGAGACCATCCCAGCAAAAGTGTCTGTGTTGCCATTTTTTTTTTACCCCAGAAGGGTGCTCTCTCCTCTTCAGAGCCCAGAGGCTTCCTTGGGGTAGCCACAGTCAGGAGGGACTTCTGGTGATGAGGACACATGACTGCGATGGATTTATTTATCTCATTCTACTAAATGTCCCTGGCGTAACTCTGATGATTGATAGAAATATCTGGTCCTGACCAGGACCTGGTTTCACCTTGCTTCACTCTTCTGAAGTCCGTGCTTCCTCCTGTTTCCTAATGAGGATGTCTATTCCTGCAGGTCAAGGGGAGTGAGATTCACCCAATCCCTAACCATTGAGGGTGTAAAAATGGTGCTTTTTGCTGACTCCAGGCAGGAACAAGGGTTTAGTGCATTGTCTCTTTGTGGTAAGCTAACTGTACCTGCTCACATATGGAGCCTGTCAGGAAAAGAAATTTTTCCAACACAAAATGTGATTTTGAAAAGGTACAGGGGAAGTGGAGCCAGTGATCAACTTAATCTCAGTGAGCAGACTTTGAAATTGTGGCTACAGCAGCCAGCGCAGAGCACTGAGGCGACAGATATTTGCTGAGCAAATATTGTAGCTAAAACAGAGAAGCAGCAGCTCACAGTGCCTTAATGCTGGTGGCCCCAGATACATACAGCCTTTGATAGTTTGTCCTCCTACAACTCACTTATGTGTGGACACCACAAGCATATGAAGAGGTTTGTGTCTGTAGCAGTAGGATTTGCCCAATCCCTAATCCCGGAGGGTGTAAAGACTGGCATTTCTTGCTAACTCCAGGCAGGAACTAGGGGTTAGTGCATGTTTCTGTTTCTTGTAAGCTAGAAGTATGTTCTCACATACAGAGCCTGGAAGAAAAATGAAACCTGCTGATGTGAGCTTGCCCTTGCTGCTGCTCTGTGCAGACTGGAGCTCCTTGGTGCCTATCCTTTGCGCTGAAGAAAAAGCAGGTGATGGTGGTAGCAGGGTGCCAAGCCTGAAGTAACACATCTAGCCTTTCAGCAGGGCTTACCAACGCTGGCTGGTTCCGTACTAACATGGTCATGCAGCTTTCTTGGCTCCAAATACCAGCAGAGCAAGCTTGTGTCCGCCCGCAGTGTGCTCTGTCAACAAGACTTTCTAGTGCACATCAAGGTTCAGATAAAATCTTGAAGGTGTTGGATGTCTTCCTAGGATGTGCTGAATATCCTCTGCTCCCGTTCACCTTGGTGGGAACTGAGCAGCATCTCAGCACCACTCATTCCCCGTGTTGCATCATGGAGGTTCAGGATGTTAGTGTGTAATATTTCTGTACGCAATGAATAACACATTATTCAGTTGTGCAATGAGGTGTGGATGGGTTTGATTTCCTGGGCAGAATCAGCTCTGTTTCTGAGCTGGCTCAAGCAGCCTCCGTCAGTGTGGTAGAGAGATGTACGGATGTGGGGATGCCTGTTGGTTCCCTGGGCTTAAGGGTGAGACTGCAGGCCTGTGGCCTCATCACAGTCACAAAACTTGGAGAGAAAACTAATTGCTGCCTGCAGTAATAGCCCCCCCTTATCTCCCTATCATGATGCTAAACACAAATAGATGTTTATTTTAATACAAAGTGAGAGTTAAGCATTAGAGTAGTCTAATATCTCTTTAGATTAATACTGAATACCACAAAAGTTGCTGACTGTTCGCTGGTACGGTGACGTGAGGACTCTTACTTTCCTGTCAATGTTAATAAAGTGTGAGAGGTTTTGTTATTTCGCTTGTGATAAGGAAATCATTCCTCCCTGTTAGTTACACGGCATGCCTAGATCAACTTAATGAGCTTTCATTGTCATTCGCTACAAAGATAAGGAATTGAAAACTAACAACATATGGGCACATATACACACAAACACACACCCAGACCCACACAAACACAAATATATACATGCAAACAACCCACAGCCAACTGAACAGACAAAAATAATTCTGTTATTCCATAGCTGTTATATCTTAGCCTTCTTTTTCAACAGGGGAAAAACCTGTAACTTACTATTTTTCAAAGTTTAAAAAGCCTCAAGCAATGGTGGCACTTGTTACAAGTTACACCAAACAGTCATTACCCCCAAGCACACAGCTCTAGCTGTTTTTGGATGAGTACACAGGAAAAGGCTCTACTATCCATATTAGTCTTACATACCACAACAGGCACTGGGACATGGTAGGGAAACAAGTGTGGCCTGGGAAACTGAGACCCAGGTACCTGCCTCTCCTCCCTGTGACACCTGATCGCATGCTTGATCTCAGATGAGTCACTTCACTGCTCCTCCTTTTCCCCTTTCAGCCGTCTCCTTTATTTATGTTCAACAATGCAAGAGTGAATCCAGTAAATATTCACTGCTGACTTTTACAGACATACCAGTTAGACTGTGGATCCCAGTTCTCAGGGGTGGTGTTTATCCAGTCACCATCAGTTTCTCCAGGCCTGGATGATGCCAGGGAATAGGGCTCGTTTTCACAATGCAACACAGCTGCAACTCCAGCCTCCAGGAAGGGCCTGCTGTAGACCCTTGAAGAAGGTGCTTTCGGCAAGTTAGAAGCCTTTGCTTCCCTCTTCACCCTCAGAGGAGATTCAACCTACCCAAGATTTGACTTGCTCACTGGAACGGCCTTTTTCAGATGATACAGCTATCTAAAGGAATGTGACAAGGTGCTGCCTGCGAACATCAGATGCAACTGGCTTGTCCCAGATGGCTGAAATCAACCTAAATTTCTAAAACAGATGAAGAGGTTCCTCTTCATGTTTTTACCACAGGTGGAGTGGCAGAATGCTTTAAAGTCTTCACTCTGCTAAATCAAAACTCTATTGATAAAGTAGAAATCAGAGCCTGCACAAAGCTTTTTGATAGCTGAGGAACAGAAAGCATTTGCTTTTACGCCACTTCGCTGGAAAATGTAATCGTTTACAGTGATGCTACAGTATTTTGCAATGAAGAAAGACAAGTGACATAAATCAGCTACTAATTTTACTGTGGATGAAGCAATTATTTTAAATAATTTGTGGTCAAGGTTGCTTGCCACTGCACTTTTATTCAAACTCATTTGAAGTAATGCTTTCTTAACCTCACTAAATAAAACTGGGAAAACCAGAAAGCAATAGATCTTCATTAGGGTCTCATGTATATGCGTCAGCCAAATCATTATCATCAGCAAATCCATCAGGCATATCTAACCTTGGTCCAACATTTAGATCTAATAAGATCATTAACTGTTTCATTTACATCGTTATTTAAGTTCCCTGAACCACCTTTTTTTAGGCCATCCTTTTGTCCATGAATCTTACGTGTTACTAGTTAAAGACTGAGGGCAAGACTGTGTTCATGTGACTTGGATTCCTGAAAAGTCATATGCCAATGGTTATTCAAGGATGACCCATATTTCTACATTTTTCTTTTAGACAATAGCATCTTTTACGGGAGAATTCATAATCTTTGTGAACTAATCAGAGAAAAAGTGCTAAGCAAGTCTGAACACACTCATAAAATTGATAGATATGAACAAAGAGAAAAATGTCTATAGTTCTTGAATGGAACAGAAGAGTTGGTATTTGTTAAAGAAAGTAAGTCTATCCTCCAAATTCACTCAGTGAAAGGAAAAGATACAATGTCTAGTAACAGACCAGTCTGGCTAATTCTGTAGCAACTGTAAAACTGGAAAAGAAATATACAGAAGGCAAAATCCAGGTCAAGAAACTAAGGACGAGTATAAAAGAATAGCACAAGCATGTAGACAAAATGAGAAAGGCCAACACACAAAATAAGATAAAGAGATATAAAGGGTAACACGGAAACACTGTATAACTTCCTTGGCAGTAAGAGGAGGACCAGAGAAAGCATTGGCCAGCTAATAAACGGGACAGGAAAGCTAATAACAAAACATGCCAAGAAGGCCAAAGTGTTTAATGTCTTTTATTGCTTCAGTCTTCATTAAAAAGCCTGACTGTAATCAGATGGTTGACACAGTTAACACCAGCCACAAAAGGGTAAGAACTCAGGCAAGAATAGGGAAAGAAATGTTTAGAAACTGCTTAGATAAATCAGATTTTCTCAGATCAGTCAGGCCTGTAATTCACCCTAGGTTACTTGGGGAACTGGCTGAACAATCCTGAAGGCCATGGTAATTATCTTTGAGAATTTGGATGATGCTGGGCTAGAAAAAGGCTGACAGAGTGCCTATTAAAAAAAGAAAAAAAGAGGACACAGAGTCCCAGTTGACCTGACTTTATTTCCCAGAAAGATCCTTGGACAAGGGATTGAATGATGTGCAAGAGAACAGAGTGATAAGCAGTTATCAATGATGTGATTTGTCCAGACTAGATCATATCAAACCAGCCTGTTTGTTTGTTTGTTTTTCCTATGACGGGGTAACAAGTCATGTGGATAGGCAAGAATTTAGTAAGGTTTTTGACACCGCCTCAAATGGCATTTTCATAAGCATCCAGGGAATTGTGGTCTGAATCATGGGCCTCTAACTTTGCAGGGCTCAATGAACAACAATACTGAAAAACATGCTGCATTGCTTTCCATGTCAGCTTTGGTTCGAAGGTCTCATGAGCATTCTGCTGCCCAAAAGTCATGGCTTTGGGACCACTGATTCTTGACGAGGCTGCTGCAAAATACCCACAGTACTTCTTGGCAAATGACAGCCAAGAACCCGCTGTCAGCAGTTCTGTATTGCACTGAAGGGATTTATCAGGTAAGGCTCTGTAAGAGACTGTCCTGGGGTCCAGCTCCACTGTTATCATTACAGTGACTTAACTGATGGACTAGAAAGCACATATTTTAAATCTGCATATGACTCTAAGCACTGACAAATTGCAAGTGTCTTGGAGGACAGGCCTGAGAAATTGGAGAAATGCTCTAAAAGAAAGAGAATAACACTGAAAAAGAAAGAGGATAACACTGAATATAAACTGGCATGTAGATAGGGCTAAATGCCTCCCTGAATACTTGATGGGAAGTGAGAGGAGAGGTAGCAAAGATCTGGGAATTGTAGTGGATCATGAGCTCAGCATGAGTCAGTAATGGCATCCTGTTGTGAAAGAAACAAATATTATTCTGGGATATATAAACAGCAGAGTTGTACAAAAGACACATGAGGTAATCCTTCCATTGGTAAAGTCTCCAGTAGGGAGCCGATTCCTGTTTTGGGTACCACACTTCAAGAAAGATTGCAGAAAGTCCAGGGGAGAGAAATGAGCCTGGTCAGAGGTCTAGAAAACATGCTCTGCAGGGGCAAGTGTCAAGAAATGCATCTGCTTAATCTATGCAGAGAAGGCTGGTGAGAATTGTGCCTGCCAGGCTTCGAATAAATAAAATGCTGCTTCAATGAGATGGTAATAAACCTTTCTGTCTCTATTCATTGTGGATAATACAATAAGTTATAAGCTTAACAAAGATTTAAGTCAGCTTTTAGGAAAGTCTTTTCTCTGGAATAGATTCTTTCAGAAGGAGTAGCATCCCTCTGGTTGGGACCATTAAGACCAGACTTGTGAAATACCTGCCAGGAATGCTGCAGGTAGAGCTGGTCTTGCCTTGGACAGATTGATGGATTATCCCCATTTTCTTTGTTTCTATGATAATGGGTTGTTTTTTTTAAAAATTCTGTGTTCAGATTGCTACATATTTACCATAAACAATCTCTGTACTTGTCATGAATATGAAATATGAAGATGCAGTGTGTGATAATAAACTTGTTGATGTGTAAATCAATGTGTAAGTCAAGCATATGGTTAGTCAAAGTGCATTCACTTCTTTTGGTAAACTCCCACTTTCTTTCATTCAAAAAGCCATTACTGGCAAAGGATGGCCATGGACACAGGGTGCCCCTGCGTCTCTCTGTCCTGAGCCTCAGAGTCCTGGGTCCTCCTCATCCAGAGGAAGAGGCGGGGAAACCAGTGTCAGCAGTGGCAGCGGATGTCCTAATCACCTCCGTGGTCCTGGCCCCATAGGCTGGCATCATGGTAGGGCTGGCGAGGTGGAGAAGACTGCCCCTGCCCTTTCTTGCCACACTGCAGAGATAGCAGGCAACCTTTGAAGAGCCTGTGTGATCACGAATGGGATGGTAGCTAATGCTAGCCACCTAACTGTGGGTGCCCATGTCAGGCAGTTGCATCTCCCTACACCCCACAGGGTGAGTCAGTCCTGCTCTGCCCCTCCTCAGTCCTGCTCTCCTCTCAGGCCACTGCCCTTGGTCCCACCAACCATGGCTGGTGTTGGGTTTCGAGGTTGCAGAGGGGCAGAATCAGCACACTTCAATGATCCAGCCAAATGCTAACCCACAGAAACAGGATTAACCTGGTCCAGGGACATGGGTAACCTCCCCCAGTACCTGCACGGGCATTAGGTCCAGTATGAAGAAGAGGGCAGAAACCTGAAGCCAGCTGGAGACAAATGCACTGGATTGCTTCTTTCAGTGGCAGTCTGCAGTTAGATAAGTCTAAAGTGATGTGTAACAGCAAGTGCCCTCATTTTGGCCTGAAAAGACAGTCTTTAGTCTTGTACATGGCTAAAAAATGTGAGCCAGGAGCCCTAACACCCAGCTCAGTAGGCAGAGTCGTCTTGTTTTGCTCTTTATTCCAGTGGATGATGCCAATACTTCGTTGTTTATTTGGATTGTTTTTATCTTATCCAATGTATTTTGCTCTGGGCAAAGATACAGGCATTAAGTCAACAAAAGGACCTAGGTGTTGCAATACCGAGTGTTGGAGCCCTTAACTGTTAGGCGCTGTGCCATGTAGTGGAATCCTGAGCCCCATCTGAAATACCCGGGCTCCCTAAACAAAGCGTGGGGTTTAACACAATAATTTATCTCTAAGCATCACATGGGAATGTGTCTCTGCCATTTAGCCATTTATTATTTCCCAGCCAGGAAAGTTAGAGAGGAGGAAACAGTGTCTCATGTGACTTGGGAGAACCTTACACCCACGGAATAACAAGCAGCAATGGGGGAAGGGGCGGAGGGAAGCCGAGCAGTTTGGAAACAGCCTAAAGGCAGAAATTTGACACAGAAACTCTTTGGCATAAATTCCTCAAGAACAGTTAGGCTGATGGAGGAGAAGAGGAGTTCCTAAATGATTTGTGAGCAGAAGGCAGGGTGCTAAGTTATTTACATAATTTATTCATAACAGTTTGTTCAGCCAGCTCTAC
Organism: Gymnogyps californianus; assembly: GCF_018139145.2. Lineage (NCBI taxonomy): Eukaryota > Metazoa > Chordata > Aves > Accipitriformes > Cathartidae > Gymnogyps > Gymnogyps californianus. The sequence continues at coordinate 15,806,773 of NC_059472.1, forward strand.
CAAGGACGTGGATACTGGACGTTTTAAATGTTCCCCATGAGAGGAGTGAATCTGACTGAGCTGAGCCAAAGGCTACCGACGTCTCCAGGGGCCTTTCTGTCTCCCTCCGTGAGTTTTGGATCAAGTGCTGGGGCTGGTGCTGCTTGGTCCCGTGCACCGATTTTGTACCTGTGCAGAGGGGAAGGGGAGCACTCCCGCATCCAACCCACTGCTGGACTTCTGTCATTTCCTTTTATTTTTGTATTCACCCTCCGTATTGTAGGTTAGTACCCCAAGCTCTCAGGCAGTGCATGCTCTGGGAATATACCCTCAGCAACTATGAGTTATGAAATATTCTCAGATGCCTTTGACTGCCTGAGCCTATTCAGAGCAGGACTGTTCTGCAGGCGCAGGGGAAAGATAAAACTGCCCCACACAGCAAGTGAATCCCACATTGTGCTGGGAACAGGAGGGTCCCTCACTGCCCTGCTGCTCCCTCCCGCTTTCTCTTTTTTGCTATGCAAAGTCGCATGGAAATGAATTAGATGCTTGTACTGAGCATTTCAATGGGACTTCACATAATAAAACAGAAACTCAGTAATATTACCTGTCAGTGGGTCTCTGGGAAGCAGAAGGGTCCCTGCCAAGTCCTACTGGATCTTGAGCAATCTGTGCGCGGCGTTGGCATGGCAACCCACAGATACAAATTCCATGCATCATTTGTCTGGGGACTAGCCTCTCTCCAACCTACAGCCTGGAGCTCGACACTAGCCAAGTGTCTAGTTAATCTGAGTCATTGAATTTCTGGAAGGGACTATAGGGTTAAACTGGGATAACCTAAATAGGCTGATAAAAGGCTATTCAGTAAGAGATGCAAGTGCCCAGCATCTCCCAGGTTTTAGCCCACATGCTCTCGAGTCCTGAGTTGAACTTAATCTAAAAGAATAAAGGGTAGGCACTGGAAATTCCCCAAAAACTTGGAAAGACACCCAGTGTGATCTTAGTCTCTGCAAGAGCTGGAAACATTTATTTTAGAAAGAGGTTCGGATGGTTAAATATTATTTGGAAGTGTGGTTTCATTTTGTATGTACAGTGGTTTTTTCTTAGTTCCTTTCCTGTTCTATAATCTCCTCTGTTTCTTCAGTGTAATTAGCCTGTTGTTTTCAGAAGGCTGCTGATTGTGTCTCTTATGTATGTGTGAATTGAACTCATTATGCACTGACTTAACTCCCTGGGCTGTGTGTGTGTGTTTTGTATGCTGCCTGTGTGGTGCGATCCCTGACCTGCACCAGAAGGAGCTTTGCAGGCTGAGATATTTGTATGTGGCAATGGGCTGAGGAAGAGGATAACTCAGCAGGCTCTTGGCTCAGCAGCTTCAAGCCTGGCAGTCACAGCCCCCCGTCCTGGAAGCATCAGAGTCTTCATCCCCAGGCCAGTCCCACAACAGGAGCCTATTTAATCATAGGGGTCTGTCCGGGATGTGTTTTGGGTAGTGTCTGAGGTCCAAGTGCTCAGCAGATGTACTCCAATGTCTCTTGCAAGATCATCTGAAAGATGAGTCCTTGCAGAGGCCTGATGTTTCTAGATTCTGCTCCACACCAAAGCATTACCATATAAGCACTGGAAAAAAACAGAGTTTCTGGTGCCAGCATGGCATAATTATCCTGGAATAATGGTCCCTGAGAACCTGTGTCAGGGCTTTTAGCTCTAAAAGTCCTGCTTTTGTGGATTCTCTATGGGAACAAGCTAGAACTGGGCTTTCGAGGGTTTTTACAACTCCACGAGTCTTTGGAAAGCCTGGCATGGTTGGTTGCCTCAGAGCTTTAGGTCTTACGGTCATAGGTTCCCAGAGCTGGCGTTACTTGTCTGATGCAGGTCTGCCTTTTGGACATGCTGGCTCCCAGGTGACCTCAAGTGTGCCTTTGATCTTCTGAAACTTTGAGATAATTTGGGTTCAGCAAATCACTTTTTTTGGCAAAACTTTGTTTTGCCCCCAAACTTCTGACTAACAGTACTTCAGAGTGGTACACATTTACTGGGGGAGAGCATTCAAGGGAAATAAAAGCTTCCCATTTGGCTTCTCAGTATGCTTTAAGCTAAGTTCTGGGCACTGCCTTGTCAAAGCACAACCTCCTTGTCCTTTCCAGTCCACACAGTGTGTGGCCTGCTACACCCTCACAGCTCCCATTAAATATGACAAGTGTTGTCGCTCACATGTCTCCTCAGCATTAAGCTTTTAATTCACACGAGTGTAGAGAAGCCATTCCTTCATGCCTCTTTTGTATCACTAAGTTCTTGAAGTGCAAAAGACTAGCAAGTATGGATATGTATTGTAAAATACTTTCAAAAAGCTCCCTAATTTTCCTTCTGTGAAGTCATCGCCAGTGCAGTAATGCACAGAAGCTAAAGAAGTTTAAATCCAGATTATGGTCAGGAGCAGGGAGGAAAGCAAAGAAAATTGCATCCCTTTTGTCTTCTACATACAGTCACTCACAGGAAATCTGTTTACTTGGTGTCTGCTTAGGGTAATGTGCATTTTGTCCTTAAAGAATGAATATTCATTCATTTGGTGGAGAAAGTCAAAGTCAATGTTAATGAGATCGCTCCCCCGTGCAGGGAGGTACTGTAACTGAAATGAATGTTATCAAACATAAGTACCATCTATGGATGCCAGGCTCCTATTCTGTGTTGGCATGATAACTTTCAAACTGATACTTGTTTTAGCGGCTAAGCGATCAGCCAAAGTGACAATTTATTCTTGAAGACAGCTTGACAATCTAGCAACTTCTATTGCCATGTTACTACTAAAATGCACAGTATGAATCAGCACAGTCACTTTGTATTTTCATAAGTGATAGTGATAAAGTATATCGCTATGTAAATATAGGGTATAAATTCTTCTCAGTCCTGCAGTACCAAGAGGATGAGAGTGATGGACAGTCACAAAGGGAAAATGTTCGTATCATAACAGTGCCTGTTTTTCTTTCATGGAGCTCATTCATAATGCCTACAGAGATTAACAGCATGGCAAGGGAAAGAGGGATGTGGACAGCAACTGCCATTCCTGTTACCGTGTTGCCATATCAACCTTCAGTTCAATAATTAAATAATCAGTTTCTATAAATCTGAATCATGCCTTTTAGATGGGAAGGGGTCTCAGGTTCTTGCTGAACAAGAATGCAGTGGGATCTCTGGGCTCAGGATTGAACTATGCTTGACTTACAACTAAAAGCCATTTTTGGAAGCAAATGTTTTTTCTATGAGTAGGAAAAAGTAATCAAAATGTTTAGGTTTACAGGGACATTTTTGCTAGTAAATTTCACCTTTAACCTCAGATTCTCAGTGTTTAAGAAGTTGCTCAGAAGAAGCTGAGCCTATGAGAACTTGTGAGGTAGGTGAGATCAGACCTATCTATCACACTGGAGACTCACTCCTGCTCTGCCTGACATCTCTCATACACTCACTGCAGTGCCAGGGTCTCCCTCCTGGGTTGTGACTAGTGCAGGTGCAGCGGGTTGGCCTGATCTGCTGACCAGCTTCTTGGGTGGGACGTGCCAAAGAAGAGAAGAAACATGACATTGCAATCACAACCAGGGTAAAACTCCCAGGGTCCTTGCAGAGAAGGCATCATCTTCCAGCACAGCCAAAGACACGGCCACTCCCCCGACTCATGGGTGCATGCATGTTAGGGCATGCCCATGACTGCATATACAGAAGTATTTCCATCACATGATCTGTTGTTCATTCCCAGTCTCATGGTCCAACGTGAATCATCCAGAAAGCTAAGAGGCTTGGGAGGTGGTATGCTCAAGCCTTTGGGGAGGTCTGATCCAGCCAAAAGAGCATCAGTCTGGGACTTGGAATGGCTACGCACATTTTCCTTTCTTGGCCATGGTCATCTGGAGGGTGATTCAGCTGTCTAAATGTTATGCCCTTCGAAAGACCTTTGAAAGGTATCCAAGCTATGCATATGAAGCTGTCATGTCTGAGTCCCACAGCAAAACCATAGTCTTCTTTCTGGATCAGCAACTGGAGGTCCAGTGTATACTTTAGAGTATCTTAAATCCTGGGATTTGACACCTATCCATATTAACTGAATTGCATCCTTAACTTAATAAATTCCTAATTTTTTCAGGAATGTGGGTATTGCTCCCTACAGTAACAAGAAGACTGGAAGTCTCCGTGGTTTAGGAACTGTGGAGTCCTTTGAACACCTTCATAGCATTAGACATTGGTGAGTGGAGGGATGTAGGGCATACCAGTATCGGTAATAGCCATACAAATTTAGCTGTTCCACTTCTGAACAGCTAGTTTAGCTATTTCTGCAGGGACCTGCCTTGTCCTCCCAGTGCTTGGGAAGACTCGGCATGTTCTGTCTACTCTTGTTGGGGAAAGCAGAGAGCACAGGTCTTTGAGCTGCTTCAGGCCAACTGGTTTCAGGTTCAGGTGCTGCTGTTAGCTAATGAAGCCTGCAGAAGGTTAGGAGAGTTTCAGCTCCTGTCCAGCACCTGGATAGAATGCTTTGACTATGTCTGGACTGATTGATTAGTCAACCTGCTGAGTTGTGCCATGTAGGCTTACCATTTGGGACGTCTACTCGCTCCAGGGTTCTTGCCTGGGCTTCCCAAAGTTCACACACCTGTAGACTTTTAAGGACCAAGCACCTAATTCCAGCTGGCTTGACAATGAGACTTAGACATAGAAGTCAATCAGGTCATGCAAAAAGAATATGGCAAGCAATGTTTAACATATTTTGAAAGTGCTGTGGCCTACACAGTCACAGGGAAGTGTCATAACCACAGCTGTTCTTCTGCCACTGCGCTGCCTGAGTGACAGTAGTGAAAATACTACTGCATAACCTAATGCCCAGGGTAACGTCCAATGGCTCTGGAGAGCCTGTTCTCTCAATATTAAGTCTGTAGAGAAACTGCCCTTGTTACCTGTCCTAGCCAGTGTAATACCATCACAAATCACACCACCTCATTCGTTTTGCTGTGTGGAAGTTCCCGGTCTGTCTGTGCTTTTGCGTGCTGGTGCAAATGAGGTATAAAAGTAGTTCTGTTCTTCAGAGGTACGAAGCAAGGATATGAAAGGCCATGAGACACTGAGAAACTGGAGTAATGAAGGCTGAAATTGAAATGTTGGCTGAATGCATGCCTCATGTTCAAAAGCTCGCATCAAGACTTGAGACCATTTTCAGAAATGATTATGTTATATTCTTCCCGATGGGAGTTACATTATGCAGGACAGTGCCATTATACTTGTCTTTCAAATGGGAAAGAAAAAGATACAGTTTACAAATGGGGGCTTCTGAAGGCAATCCTCTAATATGAAGAGCATGGAAATCTGGCCAGCAGCGGAGGTCTCAGAACTGAGCATGCCTCGGCTCCTGTCCTCAAAGAGTGTTGGCAATGTTCTACATAAACTCAGAAACCCTTGTGAGATGCACATAATCTCCCAATGGGACTGGAGGAGTTGAAATCTGGAGCATTTCCTAAGGAAGAAAATATTCAGAGTCAAATGAACATAAATCTCAGGCCTGAAATGATTCAGATTATAACACATGGAAGCTCAAAGGCTGGGACTATTATCAAAAGAAAGAACAAGGGATGAGAGATGGGATCTCTGTTGTGATGCAGCAAGCAAATACTTGCTCTATCTTGTTAGCAATGACGTTCAGAAACTTAGCTAATAATTGCCCAGCCATGATATCGGAGAAATCAATCCCCACGGACTGAGCTATCACCAGATCTGATTTGTGTACAAGATGTTTAGAACTGCAAGCACAAATGATATGAGCCAGATGAAATGTAGAATGTGACAAACTGTCGGATCCCTCTTTTCCTATTATCACACCCTGGTAAAAGAATGGCACCAGTAAGGTACTATTTCAGTTGCCTAAGTACTGTCTCACGTACACTTACTTACAAGGATACTCAACCAGTGCAAAATAACTTTAGTCAGAGAGCCAGTGGTTGTCATAATATGACATTATGTTGTTTAACACAGATGACGACAAACATTTTTGCTGAACTATCTGGCTTATACCTACATATGAGTAATCAGTTGTGGAAATGTCAGAGAGGATAGAGGAATGCGGTAAGGAAGAAAAAGTTGAGTATCAATCACATTCAAAAGTCTGAGCCAAAACAAGTGAAAAAAACCCACAAGTGAGCTATGTTCCCTTTGAATTTGTGCTGAGACAAGAACATGTCTGATAATGCTATTCAAGTGGTATCTCCTGTAGAGAAAATCAAACTGCTCTTCAGAGAATGATCAGGAGAGTTGGGGGAAATATAAGAAGATGAGGACCAGCTCCTTCCCAAACCCTCAAGGGGACATTGGCAAAATTATAGGGGTCTAATTCCAAAGCGCTGAGTCTGAAAACCCTGTTGCCTGGCACTGAAGCACTGAAGCACCAGGATTGCCTTGATTTTGACTTTATAGCTCCCCAGATGGTAAGAACTGCTCTAATCTTGACAGAGCTGAGCAGCTCGGCACTGCACTCGCACTAATCGTGCTCATTGCAATCATTAAACAGTCACTGGATAACATAGAGATAGAGACAGCAGAGTGGTGACCAGCACTCTGGCCCCCTGCTCTCCACCAACACCGCACAGCAGTGTCCAGCTTACTGTTACCTCTCCTCACTCACTCCCAAACTTCTGTCTTTCAGTCTTGATCCCCATATAGCCTCTATGCTAGTGCATACCACAAGGAGATAAGGGCTTAAATCCCTCCAGCAGGCAAGACACTGGAACTGTGTGTGTGAGCTCTGAGGAACGTGCCTGGCTATTGGATAAAGCTCTGCCTGCACTTCTTGCATGGTTCAAAGGGACAGAGTTGGTTGGCTGCCCGTGTCTAGCGTGATGGCCTGGTGTCTGCTGGTGGGCAAGGATCTGAGGCCAAGGAGTCTTTGCTCTTTACAGAGGTTTATCTCAGTTACAGATACACACCTGAATTAGAGGGAAAAGTGACATTTCAGATAGCACCTTGTATTGGGTTTGCGTGGCAAGGTTTTGATAATGGGGGGGCTACAGGGGTGGCTTCTATGAGAAGCTGCGGAAGCTTCCCTTATGTCTGATAAAGCCAATGCCAGCCTGCTCCAAGACGGACCCATCGCTGGCCAAGGCCGAGCCAAACAGCAACAGTGGTAGCGCCTCTGGGATAACTTATTTAAGAATGGGGAAAATACTGCGCAATGGCAACTGCAATTGCAGCCAGTGAGAGGAGTGAGAAGATGTGAGAGGAACAACTCTGCAGACACCAGGGTCAGGGAAGAAGGAGGGGGAGGAGGTGCTCCAGGCACCGGAGCAGAGATTCCCCTGCAGTCCGTGGTGAAGACCATGGCGAGGCAGGCTGTCCCCCTGCAGCCCACGGAGGTCCATGCTGGAGCAGATATCCACCTGCAGCCCGTGGAGGACCCCATGCCAGAGCAGGTGGATGCCCGAAGGATGCTGTGGCCCCATGGGAAGCCCACGCTGGAGCAGGCTCCTGGCAGGACCTGTGGACCCATGGAGAGAGGAGCCCACGCTGGAGCAGGTTTGCTGGCAGGACTTGTGACCCCATGGGGGACCCGCGCTGAAGCAGTCTGATCCTGAAGGACTGCATCCCATGGAAGGGACCCATGCTGGAGCAGTTCATGAAGAACTGTAGCCCATGGGAAGGACTCATGTTGGAGAAGTTAATGGAGAACTGTCTCCTGTGGGAGGAACTCCTCACTGGAGCAGGGGAAGAGTGTGAGGAGTCCTCCCCCTGAGGAGGAAGGCGCGGCAGAAACAACGTGTGATGAACTGACTGCAGCCCCAATTCCCCATCCCCCTGTGCCGCTTGGGGGGGAGGAGGTAGAGAAAATCAGGAGTAAAGTTAAGCCCGGGAAGAAGGGAGGGGTGGGGGGAAGGTGTTTTAAGATTTAGTTTTTATTTTCTCATTATCCTACTCTGATTTTGATTCGTAATAGATTAAACTAATTTCCCCAAGTTGAATCTGTTTTGCCCATGACGGTAATTGGCGAGTCATCTCTCCCTGTCCTTATCGCAACCACGAGCCTTTCGTTATATTTTCTCTCCCCTGTCCAGCTGAGGAGAAGAGTGATAGAGCGGCTTGGTGGGCACCTGGCGTCCAGCCAGAGTCAACCCACCACACACCTCCAGAACTCCTCTTGGCTAGGTGGGCATCCAACAGTTGGACTGGATGCACGTACATCCCTGTGCTCCTGGACTGAAAGGACTCCTATTCCCAAAAGTGGCTGGGGCTGGCCAGGCATGTGTAGCTGCAAGCTCTCTCCAGCCAGTGAGCTGGTGAGATGGGAGGTGGGTCAGAGCAAGGAGCCTGCTGAATGGGAGCTGCCGGGTGAGCGGAGACCTCAGAGCCAGTCTGCGAGAGAGCGGTCAGCCTGACGGGCTGCTTTTATGTTGCTGAGGAGTCACATCCATAGGATACCAGTGGGGCTGGAGCTGGGGTAGACTTGTGCAGAGAGCAGTGGGAAAAATAGAGGGAGTGGTTGGGAGAGCTCCTTTCATGAGCTGTTTTGTGTACAACACTGTTTTTTCCAGTGTGTATCTATCTATATCTCTACTTATATCTCTATCTATAACCAGACTGCAATTCTGCAGTAAAGTGCACCTGAAAAGATAATAGTTTTAATTTCCTGCCCACTGTGCTTATTCAGCTCTTCCACAGAGTCAGGAAGTCTTAGCACTATGGTTAGCAACAGATCAACATGTACAAATTAAGAAACATTTATAAAAAACAAAATAACAAAAAATAGACTGTAAACATAGTCTCCCAGATACTGAACCCCTTCAAAGATACTAGTACATTACCTGGCATGTTGTGATGTCTTTTTAACTTATTAATATCACCTTTCTTTTCTGGTTCCTTTTGGGATAATCGGCAAGTCCAGTCTCTCCTTCCACTGAACCTTGGTGAGGCCTTTCTGTTAGGACTGCACTCTCTGCTTCCTCCAGTACCCTGCTTTGCTATAAGACAGAGCCAAGTCTTTTTATGGTGATTCCAGCTCATGTCTGGCTGCCTGTCTCCGGATACTCTGCCCCTGTTAATGTTAGGATAGTCCAGGTTCTCAGTTGCTTTCCCCTTTCACGCAGCCTTAGCTTGGTCCTGTTCTTTCTAGCCAGGCAACTGTAGCGGTGACCCTTCACATTGTCCTAAACATGCTGCATTCAAAAGGGTACTGAGGTAATTAAGAATGAAACTCCCGGGAGCCCAGACAGCAAGCACAGGCTGTGAGCTTCCTGGTACATTTTCCCATTTCTTTCTTTCTTTGTTTATTTCTTAAATAAAAAAAAACCCAAACCAACACACACACTTTTTTTGATGTCAGGCAATAGGGAAACTCTTCTGAGCATATTCAAAACTTGAAAACAATCTGACCTCAGTCTCCTACTACAGATATGTCTAGACTAGAATTTGCTCTCCTGTTGTAACTTGCGTTTATTAGTTGCTTGCCAGTTAGCTAGTAGAGTTGGTGAAGACATTTGCAATTGTAAAAGCTAGTCTAAACATTCCAAGAAGATGTGTTGCAGCAGTCAGACATTTGTGGTTTACCTTTGATTGTGCACTGAGGTAACTCACAAGCGTTTGCCTCATGGAACGAGCACTTGTGGACTGTTTAGACTTTCATTTATAAGCATGTTAACCAACTTGAGGTAATTGGCAATCAATTAAGTTGGGCCACACATCAAAACCCATGTAATACCCGCGTATTCTAATTTCAAATTGAATTAAAAAAATTGGTTAGTATAGGCCTAGCTAAGTGGTCACAGTGCTGAAGAATGGGAGAGATATGGAACGCTTCACCCAGAAAAATGTGTTTGAGGAGTCCGTGGGCAGAGGGAGAACAGCCTGCTGGATGGCCTCCCAGAGAGAAAGTGGGAAGCTGGCTTCTCGCTGGAAAACGGAGAAGAGGAATAGGATGCAAGCCTTCCCACAGTGGATAACAAATGCCTACTGTAACATAGGGGTTTGAAGAAGCAGATTAAAAAATGGTCTAATCCTTTCGTAGAAAGAAAGTAACTGGCCCTAGCAGTCTGTTTCATTTAATGGAAAAAATCAGAACAGGAACCAATGTCTTAAGGTAAAGTGGCCCAAAAAAATCAGCTGTTATTTTTTCTACGGAAAGCGTGGTGAACCATAGGGTTGGCCATTGGATTGGACATTGGGGGTAGGTGTGATGGTAGTGCATGATCAGCAATTTTGGGATGGTACAGCTTGATTACAACATGAGATCTACTTTACCTCATTGACATCAAGCAAACATTTCAGGATAAAACTAACAGCCAAACATATCTGGTACTGATAGTATTGAAATAAAATGGATCATAATGTATATACTGCTCCAATAAATGTTTGTATTACAACAAATTGAGCATCCCCAGCCATTTGTTTTCTTTCTATAGAGAACAATTAGAGGATAAGATGTTAAGAAGGATATACGAGGCAATAAATGGTTTTCACGGATGCTTAAACACCAAAGGGAAGTGAAAATATTTCATAACTACAGCCATCATTTATGGAATCAAACAGTCCTTTCCTCCACTGTAGGCACTGTCATTATTATATAACAAGTCACAGGATGATTTATAAGATTAAAAAAAGAGGAAGAAAAGTGTTTTTTTTAACCTGATGAGATTTTGAAATACCCATGTCAAAGTCAGCTCAAAGGCAAAACTCAATTTTGTGCCTCAAGAATATAAATTCTGGGAGACCAAATGAGTGGTGTGGGAGGTGAAGCATCCAGTGTGGACCTGAGGAGCTGAGAAAGGCCAGTGGGATTAGGGGTGATGTTAAATTATGAAAGTCAAATTAGGATAATCTCTCCCCTCCCACACTAATGCCCTGACCTCCCTGCACCCAAGCTGACGTGGTCTTGTTTGCAGAGGGAAAGACTGTAACCTGTTCCTTGGGGTCTTGCGCCCCACAGCAATGGGGTGGTGGCTCCAACCCAATGGCAGATTGTGGTCAAAGAGGAAACCTGGGGTGCAGATGCCTTCTCTCTGTTTGCACCCTTCGACCCCGGCTTGGCCACTGCCCCATGAGCTACAGCTTTTCCCTTTTCTTTTCCCTCTGACAGCAGCTGGAGGAAAGAACAGGAGTTTTGCTGTCTTGGGAAAGTGAGGAAAATCACCAGCTGGGAGAAGGAGAGGAAGAGAGAAGCAGCCAGCCTCCCTGCTCCCTCCCTCTGGGGCAGGGAGACCACGCAGGTAGCGCCGAGGGGTGGTTTGGCAGAGGAGCACAGGCACTGGGCAAGCAGCGGCCCTAGGCAGCTGCCTCCTCTGCCATGCCTGCATCCTGATCCTGCCCTATATCCCTGCTTTCTCAGAAATAATTACCCACAGGCAGAGCTAAAATCAATTAGCTGATCGAGGGAGTGACCTGTGTGGAAACTCAGTGATGTATCTGAACTTAGACTATGTCAATAAAAGCTTCAGTCATAGCGCAAGTTGAGCCAAGAGTGAGCTACGTTTTCCCATAACTACATGCATAGCCAATTCCTTAAAATTGAACAGCCATGTTCAGCCCACTTTAGGGTGTAGTCTTTTCCACCCTGACTACATATTTCTATGGTAACTACTCTTACCAGCCACGGCTGTGTATATATGTGTGTATGTAAATAAATAATAGATAAGGTACTAGTAAATGGTGTTAAACTGTGTCAGTTCCTCCGTTGCGTTGCAGACGTCTCCCATTGCGTGCTGCCAGCGCTGTTCTCCATGCAGGTCTGTAGAGTCTGCATTTAGCAAAGACTCAGAGCAAAGGGGGGGTTTTTTTGACTTGAAATCTTTGTTGTGGTTTACCAGCAGCAGAGTGCCGCTGCACCGAGCTGGCGGGGAGCAGTCCGCCCTCCGTTGCAATGCCGACAGGGAAAACTGGAGCTTCTCCGATGCCTAATGCACAAACCAGGCAGCGGTTGCAGTTTTGGACAGAGAAAGCAAGTCAGTCAACGTGGTCACCCTGTGTAATGCAATAAGGAAGAACTGCTTCCTAATTTGTCAGCTTTTGGAGCTGCTATGTGAAGTAAGGCAGCTTTTCTGTCTCTACTAATAATTAAAAGATCATCAGGAGAAAGAAGACATTTTCTGCTATATTTCCATATCGGTTAGCCCCGTGAGTCCCCCTTCTCACTGGACGAGGTGGGAGCTGAGCGGTGGAGTCAGGACACGTTTCACTTTATGGAATTCTTTTTTCATTTCTTGGATAATTTTTTTAACTTTCTTTGCTTTTCTTGCTTCACATTTTCCAAAGCATAATGGTCTGAGAAGTAACAGGCTCTGTCATGCCTTTAAGATGCTAGAAACTTTCCGCTTGCCTCAGAAGTCTGTATCTTAAGGAACGGGCCTTAGACAACAAGATCCAAAAAGCACCGACTTGTATAACGTCGAGGTCAGGCAGAATTTGGCACTTATGTACCGGCTTACACCTCATTGTGAGTGCAATCCCACCCACAGCTGCCCACCTAACCTATTCACCCTTCTGAGAAACTGGAGACACTTTAAGTTGCAGCAGAAAACTTCTTTAGCTTCCTTAATGTCTGTTGCAGCTTTTGCCCTGAGGTCCCTTCCTCTTGGCTGAGCTAAACACGCAGGTAACTGCTTTTCTGCCTGGGGCCGTTTATAATTCACAAAGTAGGTGCTCCTCCGTCTCGCTCCCCTGAGGGGCATCCTGCGATATGTGCTCCCAGACCGCGCTGCTCTGCTGAATTCAGGAAAAAGGCATTGCAGTTTTGGCCCATTTAACAAAAACACCTCAACCCCACAGATAAAGAGTAGAAGATCTCTCTTCTGTATATGGTAACGGTCAGAAAACAGAGAGGATATGGAAGACCTGAGTTTAATTTTTTCTTCTTTTTTGTGCAGTACTTTTCCAGAACTAAGAGCACAGGCAGTGTTAGAGACAAAGACATAAGAGTCTCCCCTTTTCAGCTAATCAACCTTGCAATTATGCAGCAGGGTCAGACTCCTTTCTTCTCGCCTTCTCCTGGCCCCATGTCTGAAACGTAAAGTTTCTGGGTGGACATCAGAAACACAAAGTTTATGGGTGGACCCCAGCTGCAGCAGGAGCCCCCTCTCCAGCTCCTCCCTCACACGGCTGCTCCTGGAGCCGGGATGTTGGGGGGTGAGCCAGGCTCCCTGCCAGTTGGGCAGCAAACCCAGCACCACGGTCCCACTTTCATGGGACTGTCATGCAGCAGGTGGATCCCAGCATCATGGGGTATGGGAGCGATGCTGCAGCAGCAGGGGCTGAGCTTGTGGTAGAGGTGGCCGTAGGATGGCACCCGCAGTCAAGGGACACCCAGGCTGTGACTCCCCATCACTTGCAGGCAGCTCAGCTCAGCCAAGGCAACGCTGCCTCTGGGCGTACACAGTAGCAGAGCTTAGAGATTTAAAGCAAATCTTCAGCGCCTACAGCCTCTCAGGTGCCTAAACAAGTTAGGTGAAGTTTTTTTTGGCTTGCTCTCCTCTACATAGGCATCTAAATTCTGCATAAGTTGCACTTTAGGTGCCTTGTTGTTTTCTTTGGATTTTGCCCTCAGCTGTGAGCAGGAGCACAGGTTTGCTCTGGCACGTGCTGTAGTAGGACAATGTCACCCATTGACTACATCCCAGAAATCCACTCCCTGTTGCCTCCTCTTCCCTCCCAGCTCTTAAACCTCGTGACAGCGATTACAAAACTCTACCTACCATTCTGTTACTGCTCCCTTGCAACCAAGCCTGTGAACAAAACTTCCCAGTTGTTTGATCCAGTTTAAATCCACATCTGCCAAAATCATTCTCTCACTGGTAAAAACTCCACTTTCTGCTCAGCTTCTCCACCCTTCCCACGTATATACATATGAGGTTCATTCTTCAGCCTGGATTATTTGTTTACTTTAATAATAAACCCAATAAAATTGTCACTCTTCTCTTCGAGGTGCCACTGTCCACCCCAGACTGCTGCAGAGCTGGGGAGCAGCCAGGACAGAGAACCAGAGAGATCTCCTTGCTTCAGGATTTGGGTCTGGCATGACACACGCTACAAAACCTGGGCTCGTATGATAACAGTCTGCACTTGTTTAATGATGGCTTCCCCCTACAGTTGAGGACCTCTGCAAGCTTTATTTTACCCTAATTAATTTTCACTCCTCTCTGCTTTCATGGTTGACCTTTTCCATCAAGTCTTACAGAACAGATGAATTGTCTGTGAAACTGAGGTTGTTCAGCCATTATCCCCTATAGCTGTGCTCCTTTCCTCTTCCCCAGGGAAGCAAACCCATTGAAGCAAGCTGTTTAAGATATTTGCAAGGGAAACTGTGAAGTGTTTGGCCTTGTTTTTCAGTTTAAATATTCTGGCACACAGGATAGGCCAATTAAAGCCCCATTTTCATGGATATTTTATATGCAGTCCTTGTATAGATGCACATACAATGTAAGCCACTGCTTGTTTTAGATATAACTGCTACACCGTAATAATCACTTATCATCGCTAGCCAAAATAATTCTAAACAGGCTTAGATTTTGTTTGCTGGGAGAAACATTACTTACCAAGGCAAGAGTGCATGGAGGGCTCTGCCACTTGGGAAATGGCAAATTGAGGCGTTTAATTCAAGCAGAAGTTATTTTTATTGTTGTTGCTTCTGCGCAAGTCCTACAATTTATGCAATAAATTGGAAATAATACAAGATCAAGAGGATTTTTAATGGATTTAAAAGGAAGACAATTATTATGGTATCAGTTGCCATTGACACATAACTGCAGTAAAGTGATACAGCAGTGGCTCATCCCTGGAAACTATATTTGGCGTGGGAACCTACAGCAGGCGTGCTAAAGAGTCAGAGGAATTGTGAAAGAAATGACTATAGAAAATGGCAGAACTGTCACAGAGGGGTACAGAAAGCACTGGAGACTCTGCTCCTAACTGTCCCCACCTCCAAGTGTGCTGTTTTCTCTACAAAACCTTTTTATCCCTCAGTGTACTTCTCTAGGGACTAGCTTGTAAAATTTGGTAGAGGCAAACCATGGTAGCCTTTGAGTGGCTGTTTTGCAGTTTATATTGCCCTTGTACCTTGCTGGTAAATACAGTAATTTCTTGTTATGATTTCTGTTTGTTCTTTGTGAATATAATGACATGTTTTTACAGATAGCTACAGATTTATATATAGTCTAAATGACTTAATTAAGAAAAGTAACTTCCTCTGCCCCAAATATCTCAGTACTGAAAGATTTATTCACGGAAGTAGGCAAAATAAAATCACATTAGTAGACAGTTCACCATACCTGAGAGATTCAAAATTATGTATACATATTTTTTCATCCTGAAGAATGACTGGAGATGTGAAATTATATACAGGTATGACTCCATCATCATTAGGAGGAAACCAGCCTCATTTAACAGTGGGCAGGAGGGGGTGAACATTTTATTCAGCCAAAAGAAGATGGTAGATAAATTACATCTCCCTGAATTTGATCAGGACAAGGAGCATGTTTCATCTTGTGAAAGGCTGTGTAATATCTTTAATAACCACAGGAATTAAGACTTTACTCATATATTTCATATAAAGCTTCACCTCCATCAGAGAAGGAGCATTTAAAACCAGCCCACGGGGAAGAAGAATATCCTGATTAACGTCGCTGCCACATTTCCCTCTGAGGCCGTGGCTCTGTGAGCAGCACCGAGATGCGAAATCAACAAAGAACTCAGTGTCTCCCAGCAAACCCTGTATCACTATAGTAAAATTACTCCTTGCAAGAGAAATAAGGTATTCCAATAAAAGTGCCGTTTTGTCAGGGCTGCTGCTGGCACAGTAGTGTCGGACAGGGATCCCGGCTCTTCACACCCATAACCAGCATCGTCACACCGCTGGTAGAAGGCTGCAGTGCGGCTCTGGCCTCAGATGCCGAATGAGACCAAGAATAGCATTGGGTGGTTCGTTGTGTGGAATACTGGAAAAAAAATTGTATTTAAATCCCGTGTTTTCCAAAAGTAGCTAAAACCAGAAGGTTATAAATTATTAACCTGTAAGGCAGAAGGTTTAGGAGACTGCCACTTGTGTGTCCTGGAATAGTTTCTGCTACCTTTTTGGGACGGAGCAAAACCTTTCATTTAGTTATTGCTTTCCAGCTGAATTTGTAGCAGCTGCAGTTTATCTAATCCTTGCCGCACATTTTCCCTCTAGGAAAAAAAAAAAAAAGAACAACCTATTTTTTGCCTCATTATTTAACTTTTTGTTGTGCTACCAAGATTTTCATTACTTTTAGGTTGAACCCATTAACTCTCTACCTGCCATGTCCTATCACGCTGTTGCAAGACCCTTTCCCATCGGAGAAGAGGAAGGGAGGAGAAAGATGTAATCTGTGGTTAGAAACAGCCAAGACTAAGAAGCAGAGGCTACTTAATACTGTTATTAGTGCTTCTTTTTTCCCCTCTGAAGTCAATTATGTCCATTATGTTTAAAAAAAACCCAAACATTTGATGGAGAAATGTATCTATCTGCTATAATTTACCTGTTAATGCTTACGATAAATTTCTTTTGCTTTAAAAATGTAAATTTTTAGTTCCATAGTTGATTTGTGTGCTACTGGTTTACAAAGACAGAATACATAAGCTGAAAAAAGGCATGTACTGATGATAGGGAAAGCCATGATGAAATTATGAAAACAAACCAACTTGTATACGTTTAACCTAAACTCCTGTTTGCAATGTGGGCAACTTGAGAATGAGAAACTGCAGGACCCTGACAGGGTGGGGTTGTTACAGCTCCATACCTGCCACGCTGTCCCTAGAAATGTGTGCGTGTTTCTGTTATGTATATTTATGCATAGGTATGAAGGAAGGAAAGCGTGTGTGTAAGCTTTATGACAAGTAGCATAAGAGTTACTTGTATTTGTGTATATTGTGTATTAGAATGGTCAGATTAGATGCAATAGATAATATCAAGGACTTTTGGAACTGCACAGCTGAAATTGTGACAGCTTCAGGGGTACAAAAGATAAGAATTTTATTGCATTAAATACGGAATGATGTAATGCAATCAGTCAAATATTCTTTATGATTTGCAGTTTAATACTACTTTCTATTTACTTATGTTTGCCTTTGCTCTCTAAGTTTTTGATTGCTAATTTTTAAATTCAGGATGAACTAAACTGTTAATGGTCCAAGCTATTTTCTGAAGTGTTAGAAGAGAAAGTATAATATGTAAGAAATATAGCTATACAGCATATTTCAGGAAATGCAGATCGAGGTCCAATTATTGGTGCACATAGGTATATCTGTCTTTATCAGCACATCCTGTTTGGGCTATCTTCCCACAAACAGCTTAGGCATTAGTCTCACAGAAGCAGTATATCATTCCCTTCCTCTGTTTATTTTTGGCAACTACAAATACCATAGAGGATATTTGTTTTTGTAACACTGTAATGATGAAATAGATTTACTGGCTGCAGTCACAAGAATGCTAAGCAGATATTCATTTGTTTAATCTTTGCAGCTTTGTTGTAAAAATTCATAACTGTCTTGGACAAGTGGTTAGAAAAAATTTGGACATTTGGGTTTATGGTTATGGGATATTTTTATAGCACCCAAAAAGGTGTGGGAGATAGTGTGGGTACTCACAGCTACAGAACAACCAGTAGAGAAAAAGTTACTAGTGCCACAGGCTTCATGGCACAAACAAGGTACCCACAGCAGTGTGCCTTCAGGGCTAGTAGGACAGGCTGGCTTCACACTCTGGGAGCTATTTCCCATGTGGGTCTTCTTCAATGGAAAGTGCATATGTTAGGCAAGGTAGCTATATGCCAGAAGAAAGAAATCACCTAGCAGTTTTTACTTTTCAGCACCTAAGATGGAACCATAATCCCCGATCGGGGGTTCAGCTATATGATGCCTTTCTTCTGTCAGGATGTTTTTTTTGGCATTACCTTCCTTAATGGAAAGATACACCTTTGATGTGGCAAAGACAAAGAAAAGCCACAGTCCCAGATCACCGCTGATAACCATTATTTCTTTAACTATGAGCCCAGACTCATCCTATCTAACTTTAGGCACTTAATGAAAGTGCTTGCAAGTCTGTACAGAAAGTGAATATCCTTCTGCAGAGAGACCTACAGCAACATGGTTTCTCACTTGAGCTCCTCGAGTAAAGCTCTTGAAGTGGAGGGGGTTGAAAGCAGGTTGGTGTTGCAAGGCAGCCCTGAGTAGCAGGTCAGACCTGCAGCACTTCTGAGAGATCTGCTTTATTCCTGCCTCCCTGAGCTGAGCAGGCTCATGCTGCAAGCAAATCAACCCAAAGCTGAAGATGCAAGGAAATACAAGAAAAGAACAGCATGCTGCTCCATCTGCTTTGCTTGCAGCGCTACCGCACTTTTTTCCCTCACTGCTTGGAGTCTAACAAGCCCAAGAGCTACTAGAAACTGCTCAGACTCAGATGAGCTGTTTTGATCTGTCATCTTCCTCTTATCTGCAGCTTAAGTGCTAAGTTTCCCCTCCCGATTTGCCTGTAGTAATTAGGTCAACCAGCTCCTGCTTCTACAAACTAATTGTCAGCATCGTCCACCTTGTCTTCCTCCAAAGAAACAAAACCAAGGTAAACAAGACAACTCTAGAAACAAAGGGTGGCATAAGAAATAGGACTTATCTGCCCTTTTTTGCTTCATCTCTCCTGTTTTCACCCCAGTCTCAATACTGTGTGTGATATTTCTTCCAGCATATTACAGAGGATCCTGTTGTACATGTGATACCTGTGGATTTACACCACATTGAATATATAATTTTTACTTGTTTGTTTGTTTCTGCTCTTTCACTGAGCATTTTCATTGCTGTTTTTTGTTTTCTTTAACCTTGCCACTAGATGCAGTATTGATGAGGGAGAAGCAGGCAAACATCTCCAGCTGCTATAGCCATGAAATATGCTTCATTTTCCAGCTTATTAACTCTGACCTGAAGGGCACTTGTTGCAGTTACCTGTTTGAAGGTAATATGCTGTCTGTATAAAGTATTTAAACTTTACAGTTTCTTTCTGCTTCTTCCCTTGAATACTCCTTTAGAACTGATTAGGACTCTGCTAACAAAATAGGTTCTTGTTAAGTTTATATATTAAAAAATCACCTTACCAACACAGTAACATTTTGCAGAAATGCAGGGTTTCTGACAAAATTGTTTTTGCTTCAGATTGGTGACTTGGCTCTGTCCTGCAAGTGCTCTAATCATGTTGCTGTTGCCTGTCCCCAGATGGCTGTCTCTTCCTTTTTTAGGTGAATAGTGACAAAGAGCCTTGGCTTCGTCCCACCGGGGAAGTGGAAAATATTCTGCAATATCAGCTTGAAGAGGAAATTCTTCTCTTCCTCCAAATTTATATTCATAAAATAAATGACAGTAGGAACTAAGGAGTACATACTTCAGACCAACACAGTGGAGAAGATTTCCAAGAACTTTTCTAAATTACACCTGCTAATTCACAGGAACGTTGTTATTTAGTTACATATACGTAGGAATGATACAGAGTCTTAACTGAAAAGAAAGACTCCACTGCTTTAAGTATGATGCAGAGAAGTAATAAAAGATGGCTCCTGTTTATAGGGCTTATGGTGTACATGGCATTTGAGAGATGACAGGCAATTAGAGGCAAGTGGGAATAAAACTGAAACAGTACCACTCGGCATTTGATATGCAGTAGATTTGAAAAGTGGAAGGGATCATTTTTATCATCAAATTTGGGATATGGTATAATACAGGCCTTATTTTTCCCTCAGGTCATTTGTACATGTGTGTTTAGTTGCTGCTGGATAGCATTTGGCATAGGCAAATCTTTGTTTATTTTGGGGAAAGTACGATTTTTCAAAAAAGTCTTCAAAAGAGTCATCTTAGAAATACGAGAAGTTAGGGTTTTTTGGATTGTGGTGTTTTTTTTTTTTTTTTTTTTTTAAACTGGCCTTGTAAATTCCACATTTGAATAATTTAGGGTTTAATTATTATTTGTTTTATCATTTATAATGTTAACGTCAGTCAGCAGATATTATATGTGCTGTTGCTTGTGATCTCTGAGTGACAGGGTTGAAAGATCAGGTTATCATTAGCAAGTGATCCCATCTTGCAATCATGTAAACACATGTTTAGCTTTACATCCTTCAATGGACAAGTCACGTGGATAAGTATCTGCTGTGTCAGTGACTCAAGATTATTTTCCTCAGACAATGAACGGCAGTTGCCCAGCAGAATTTTTATGTTGCTCCAGTATCGTAATCTATTACCATTTTACTAGTGTTTACTTTCAATACACAGTTTGCTGGCAGTGAAATAATTTAAAACAGGATTTTAAACACAAGTATAGATTATATCTACTCTAACAACTTTATCTCCACAATAAATATATACAAATTTTAAAATTCATCACTCTGTAATTTTCAGCTAGTGCTTTAAGTAATTACACATTCTGTGGTGATAACACATTCAAGATTTGTTGTTTTTTTATGATACCACAAGCTGGCGAGACACCTAGATCAGGCGTGTTAATGCTAATTGGCAGATAAAGCATAAATCTGAGGGAGTCTGGATTCCTGCCTTTTTGCCAGTTTTCTGTTGATTGGAAACTGAATTCTTTTTATCCTAGCTTTTGCTATTCAAAAATGCCAGACAATTCACTGCTGTCTTTCCTCTATGCATTTTAATCCATCAATTCTGTTATTCCTTTAATGCCTTGTTTGTTTTTAATCCGGTAGACTAAATCGGTTTTCTTTTTAACTGCCTTTTAAAATCAATCATACAGGACTTCCTAATGTGAAAAACAATTGGCTCTGATGACATAGCTATAACACTGATGAGGTTTTTGTTTGTTGTTTATTTATAGAGGTGCATGACCTAGTGATAATAGCAGTGATAAACTTCATTTGAAATATAATAGTTTACCTGCTTGTCAGGTGAATATACTTGGTTATTGCCTCTATAGTTCTTGTATCAAATATATCAAGCTTTCTGGAAATTCATCTTTCAAGGGTGTGAATCCTACTCCAAGACCTGATTCCTAAATAACCTGTGGTCTGAGTATATTCACCCTGTATTCTTTATTATCCGTATTTTTATTCTGCAAGAAAATACAATTTTAAACCGGATGAAGGACACCAGAGCGTGCTCTGAGGCATGCATGGCATGGATCTTCTTGAAAATAGTTCAGTAACTTATCACAGAAGGAAAAGGTTGGAAGTTTCTTTTTGAAGCCAGGCTTTTTGTGAACTTAGCCCTGATCCTCATAAAAAATACCTGTCTGTAACTGAAGGACTATGTGATCCCACTACATGCGGGTGAATGTGTGAAGGCAAGGTCATGAAGCAGTAGCAGATGATCATAGAAGACAAAATGACACAAAAGTTATAGATAATTGTAAGCAATCAAGACAAAGTGCTTTCAAAAGTTACTGCCTGCAGATGGAAGAAGAGATCCATTGGTGGCTACTGAAAATGATGGTATGGATCCAATGCATACCTTAGGAAGCCCCTACTGGATATTTCTCAGAAACCGAGAGAATACACTGGGGAAAAACACTCTATATTTTCTTTATGTCTTATCTTTTCGCATGAAGCATCCACTGATGGCTACAGTTGGATAGAGGGAAGTGAGCGAGGTGGACTTCTGAGCTGGCCAATGTGCCTGCTCCTACGCTTATGACTACCTGTCAGTGGAGGGGCAGTAACTGACTTTGTACACATTCCCTTGCTATTAAAATGAAAAAAAAAAAAAAAAAAAAAAAAGAAAAAAGAAAAAAAGACACTGATGAGAATAATTCACCTTCAAAAGATGGAGCAACTTCCAGCTGCCATATCTGCTGTAGTTGAACTTGACCAGCTTGTGATTGAACAAACTGATGCTCACCATAGCACATAAAAACGATTGTGCTCCTTTTAAAGCAGCAGCAGCCTTGAGTATCTTTATTCTTCTTTTCTGAGACAATATCTCATAATGGTAGAGTTGGCATGAAATATTTGCCCTTGGCCACTGAAAGTTTGCCTCAGATAATACACAATGTGATAAAAAAGGAAATAGAAAAAAGAGATTTAAAGTTGCTAATAGACCTAGTGTGTGCCATTTGTATAGTAGGCAGACTTGAAGAAGGTTGTAAAAAGCTCTTTTATCTTAACCCCTAGATTTTTATTGTTAATTCATCATGTATTATTTTCAGTGGGTTTTAAGACTCTTTGTGATCCATAGGTGGTAACATCAGACAGATCTACCAAATTATTTAGGTCTTAACTTGCAGACCTGTGGCTGCCAGCAGACAAATGTCCTATCCATTGTTCAGGGGAAATCAAACCTTCAGGAGGTGTGAAAGCACCTGCCAGATTTGCAGGCTTTGGGTGGTAGCAAGGGAGCCTCCTCATTACGGTGCAGACCAAGCTCTACAGCCAGCTTTGCTTCCCTTTGACACTAAAGTCCTCTATGTGTTTGTACTGTAAAGCTATTGCTGTTCAATGGATTGAACACTATATATAATTTATAGATAAATATACCTACCCATTATGTCTATCCAAACCAAATTCCTTAAGCCTCTTCTTCCAGTAGAGCATCATATGGTCTTGGTTATCCTTTCTGTGGTCTCTCAGGGGCTCCTCTGAGTAGGGGACTGTGGCTTGCAGCATTTTGCCATCTGTAGTATAACTCAAATGTCATTTCTTTGGGGCTGTGACCTTATGTACAAGACAAAGACCATGGCTTTGTGCTACATAATTGTGTTGGTTGCAGATAAGCCTGGATTTCATGCAAGGGAGGACTTAGTTGTGTGAGTCTCAGCTCAGTGCAGACAAAACTGTGTTATAATGAATGTAAACGGAATTTTTAAAAAGTCTCATTTTGTCAGGATTTTGGATGTACCAGTGATACTTGGGTGCCAGTATTTGCAAGAAACGAACTTACCTCCTTGTTGAATTTTGCTCTTTTATTCCTCCAGAAGATGGAAGACCATTTAGTTACAACTAAACAGACATCTTAATTCAGTTTGCTTTTGGCATCTGTTTTCTTAATAGGAGATTTTAACAAAGACATACCTCTCCTAACAATTTTTACACAATTGATAGATACAGGTTCAATTAAATACTTTTATAGATACAGTATTTTATTCATTACGTTTTATTTACCAGCCAGCACCATGCTGTCAATTTTAGTTTCACTGCATTGGATGGACCTATTCTTTTCTCCAACGTATTGATGGTTTGTTTTATACATGTTTCTAAATAATGCCTAGTGCTCTGTTCTCTATGAAGTGTAATATTTAAGCCACATGTAGAGTAGGGTTAACTACTTACTGGAAAGAATTAGGAACTGGTTAACTGACCATTACCTACAATGCGTGGAAACCATCAAGTTTAAATGATCATAATAAAAAACAAGGATTTTGTGTTTCTTATAGAGCTGAACCACATCCTGAGCCAGAGTTAATAGTGAGATCTGTTCGTGCAGTGACACAGGACCATTGAATTGCAGAGCCGAATAGGCCCATAAGAGTCTAATCCATCCCTTCTAACTCAGGCAGACCCAAATAGGCTTCACTGGATGGATGTCTTGAACAAGAGTGTACAACATTACACTATACTATGCTTTTACATTTCTTTTTGCAAGCTGTGCTCCTACAAGGCAATTCAACTATTTTATTGTCAAACATGGTATATTAGGTTTTCTGGGAGTAATTTTCCTTCAGACACTGAGGCAAAATGTCCTTGTTCTCAAAGGCATAGTCCATGTTCCTTCCTGCATTTCAGCCTGTGTGTTACTCTGGGGAAACATCCCTGAAAGGTGGGAATAAGTCCTGCCTATTGGAGTGAAGTCAAAAACCAGTTGTGGCTGGCTGCACTGACAGAGAAGCAGCAGTCTGTTAACAACAGGTGGGCGTATAGCAGTGATACGTCCCACACTGAGAGCAATAGAGCCATCGATGGCAAAGTGTCTGCAGCCCACTATAACTAAGCATGGAGACTCCTCTCTTCAGGTAAACCACAGATACTAATTAGGTTCTGCAAGAGCTGGGTATTGTCTGAACACATTCAGAAATGGTTAGGAATATTAACAGACACCTATCTTTTATGTAAAACCCTTCCTCAGAAGACTCCAACACACTTTGTAGAGGTGGCTAATGCTATTATCAGGTTGTGCATTAGAATCCTTTGCATTGTGAGGAATTTCAGGCAGTATAGATATAAATCAAGTCAGTGGAGATTTGACTTTTAGCTAGGTCCAGAAAACAGAAGTACAAGATGACTGTAAATATCAACACTTAGAACAGTAATATTTGGGAAATGAAATCTGTGAACCTAGTTTCTGAAATGTTGACTATGCTGTGCACCTTTTGCTAGTCAAGATTTGACTATGTTTGTAACTGAAGCAAGATTTTGTTTTAACAAAAAGAAGATTTAACAAAAGGGGAAGAAACTAATATTACTGGTGCTCGACAGAAATCAGAAACTGATGTTACAATGTTGGTTGAAGAATTGTACTGGCAAACAAATGGACATTGTCCCTTGGATGATTATTTTCTCTCTGCTATGGTAGACAGCTCCACTTGCTCTAACTTCCGACTTAAACAAATGAGTTTCCAGGTATTCACAATGGACCTGTTTTCTCCAAAAGCTGCTGTTTAGTAGTGACCTGTGTATAGCAAAGAATCCCCCTAAAATAGTGGTATATCAATGAGTTGAATTTGTCTGCTTTCAGTACACACTACTGAACTGCATTTATTCTACTACCACAAGAGCATTAGACATGGTAAGATTCTTTAGGGTTTAACTGATATACCAGTGCTGTTTATCAGGAAGAGGAAGTGTGTACTGTCTTTTGCACATTAAAAGCAGACATTTGTGCCTATTTATTATCAGAAGCAAGAACAAGTTTATCAGGAATATCAGGTCAGGTATAAGGATTAATTAGAGCAGAATAGGATGTGACAAACTCAATGAGAGATCTTATGGGAGAGGAAGGTAATGTTTGTTTTAAAACAAACTGATTAAATCAGAGAGACTCCCAAGCACCAAGACATATCTGTCCAATCAGGCTGGTCAGAATCACTCATGAGGGACATGGAGGGTAAAGGACACCAGCCACTGAGTCTTCTTTACATTTTGATTGGCAAGAACAAACTGGTTTTTGGATAGGTCTTTTATACCCTTTAGGAGTCAGCAGTTATTATAGGGTGACCTTTTACCTCAGAATCTGGCTTACTTCGTCCTCCATATATCTTAATCACAGCTGCTATTGGTTTTGTTCCCTAGTTTTGGGTACCTTTATGGCTGCCTGGCTTCTTCTTGGGACAGCAGGAAGAGGAATGGCACAGACAAAGGGCTGTAACCTTGCGTCCTCCCTCTTGCTATCACTGCACACATCTCCTGTTGGTAACTCATTTGTGCGGTGGCTTTTTACTTCACTTGAAGGCAGGATGGGCATTTTACAAAGAGGATCGGGACCAGAATTAAATGTGGTTTCTGAAAACATGCCAAATTTTGAAGGGCTTACTGTATTGGGTATTTCAGGCAGGTCTAACTTGCATCTGGAGTGATGTGTTTGGGGTTTGGTTTTTTTTGCTAAGTACTTCTATTTGCCTTCCCCTGCTTAAATTTTATCCTTGACCTCTTTCTATTTGTCGATTAAATCTTTACTTATTGTCAGTATCACAGATTACAGCTGTATAAGATTATATATAGGATATAAGATACCTATGTATCAGATCATAATTGTACAAGCTCTCCCACCCATCTAGGCAAGACTGTCACCTCGGTGCCTAAGAAACCTGAGACAGTGACAGTAGAGCTGTCATCTAGACAAGTTGCTGCTATAATCGCATGGCAATCCCAGCCTAGGCCCAAGAATCACAGATTTATACTGATTATTTAAGTAGTGAATGAAATTTCACCAGAGTTTTTTATTACAGCAATGCCTAGCAGGTTTCTATTTTACAGGAGGCGGAAAGGGCTGAATTCATGGCCTTACTGTCTCCAGTACTGTTTGAAACTGAAGGCACAGCCTCCAGGTTTGTACACACAGATAATATGTACAATATAGCACTCAAGGTGCTGCAATTTCATTTGATGTTAAATTGAATGTAGCATGAAAATTGTCACAGTGATAAATGCTGTGTACAATATACCTGCATACTAGTGTGAACCCTAGTGAAATAAATTCCCCAATTTTGTTCTGTTTCATCGAATCATGCCCGATGAGTGGTTCCTCTGCGATAAGTGCCATTGACGGAAGTGGTGCTGGGAACTGCTGCTCCTGAAACCCATCTGAATCAGAGGAAAGGTGCAAAACCTGGGTCTGTGTCTTCTGCCTTAACTTGTGTTCAGAGGGTTTGCAGAGTTTCTTCTATACCTTTATTTGGCACACTAGGTACAGAGGAAATGGTAGACAACAGTGATTCTGAAACTATGGTCTGGAGAGTCACAGGAAATGGTCCCTCGTGGTCTAGCAAGCCATATTAAGGACTAAGTGTTGTGAGTTAATCTCTTCCACGAAGTTTCACTGCTTATTAGTGGAAAAAGTTTGTGTTGACAGTGGCTCAGTCACCCAAAAGTATGTGAGTCTCTTAAGTGGTAAAAATCCCTTAGCCCTGCAATGGAATCTGGCAAATGGGGATGGAGGGCAGGTACGCAGAACATGTGGATGAAAGTGAGACAACAAACGATGAATGAGGTCTCCTCAGGACTAATCTTCCTGGAGGCCTCCCAAAGTCTGAAGGCTCTGACCATCACAGGTTACATCTGAAACAAGTTCTATCAGATCATTGCATTAGTTTACCTCATATGTTATTTTCCTTTTGCTTGGCTTTGATGTGCAGCCCTTGGCTATGATGCTAATTCTACCTGCAAAGAAAGAAAAGGAAATAGTCCACCTGACACTGAATGGAGTATATTTCCAGCTGTAAAGTCAAGTAAATCAATGCCAAGGCTCAGAAGCAGTTTCTGTCTGGAAGAGCTAAGCATTTTGTTTTATATTGTGCTCAGAGTTCTGCTACAGGACTACGTTCATTGTGTTCCTCTGCCACTAACTGAAAAGGAAAAGCAGTGTTTTGTAACCATGACATACCCTGTTATCTTCCCCAAGTGATGAGCTCATCCAAATTACTCCAAGGGGATACTTATATTTTATCAGTGGCGCCTTGTTGCACAATTTCCAGTTTCTTTCTTGAAGATACAATAAAAGATTTATGTCTGAAGGACTATGATGTGGTTTCCATCTAAGAGCAAAACAATTCCTTCTAAAAAAATACCATATCCCCAAATGATTTCATAATTGCAAACAGTGTTGATGAGCTCTGTGGCTTGAATGAGTTTATAACATATTTGCTGTGTTTTCTAGTGAATATTTTTTGATGTGCTTAGTAAGGAAAATAATTAAAATCCCCCTGCCATTTCAAATTGACACAAAATAAATGTGATCCATTAGTTGATGTCTACTGTAATAAGTCATTTTTCTCATTTCATTCCAAATTTTTTTCAAGGATTTCTCTCTCGTGTGTGTGTGTGTGTGTGTTAAATAGTTTCAGGTCTGAAAGTCAACCATGATTCTCATTATCAGACATCAGAAAGGCTTTCTTCTCTTTCTGTTTTCATGCCACTTAAGGATAAGCAAGTCTCAGAATACTGCACGTTTTTGATGTATGGGTAAAATTCACATCTTCTGTTCTCAGTGCAGAAAGCTTATCTGCACTGCAGATCTCAATTGCATATTCTGTTCTCATCCCCTGTGCAGGGCTCCGGTTGTTATCACCATGATTTCTACATGCAGAATATTCATGATTCCTGCAGTGTGGACAGGAGAATTGGCCTGTATCAGTAATGTCCAAATGCAGAGAGATATTTTATAATATATCTAGGATGAAAAGAATTTCTGAATCCAAGATGCTATCAGAGAAGAAACACAAGATATCAATTTAAAACACCAGAAAGACGATTTTAGGCAACACTGTCTAGTTGGTTAAATTATTTTCTCAAACTGAATTATGGTGGTGGTCTTACTACTCTGGTTATTCTATTTCTTTTTACACTACTGGAATTTGATGTTAGAAATGTGTTATGTTTTAGCCAATCTGTGATAATGTCTGTTGATTTTACTTGAAAGACTGAGTGCTTCTTGGAAATAATTTACTGTGTATCAGCTCTGATTTGAGTTATGCTGTTCCCTTATTCTTACTGCTACATACAGTAGAACAGAATGTCTTTTTTTAGAAACTTCTTAGCTGTCTTGGATCAAATCTATGTTCCTCTTTATTCAGGATATCTATCGTCTAAGAGTTGGTATTCTGAGAACTAAATTAAGGCAAAGCTAGTAAGTTGACGTTCTCAGTATTGCCTTGAAGCAGGGAATTCTACAGCCTAGTAAGAAAGGGCATTTCCGCTGCAAAGGTTATGTCATGATGTTAATATTCTCAGGATTAGTTTCAACCTTTGTATCCCCATGTTACACACACGAGATACTAATCATTCTGGATCTGGATCAGGGTCTAAATTTTGCAAAAGTTTCTGAACCTTCACATTTTCTATATTTCATCAAGGGCTGCCCCAGGTCCCCTTTATTTCCCCTTTGTTTAATTTGTGCCTACATTAAGCCCTAGCTATTAAGCTAGAATATCACTATTAACTGCTGACAGAATGGGTAGAAATGAAGGGGGGGGGTTAACTTCAGACTGGAGGAATTTAGCAAATAAATAAGGCATGGGCCCACTGTCCCTTTTAGTGATTCACTGTGAGAAGCTAGTACAGCACCTTGTGAAACTCGGGCTTGGCAAGGTCCTGTCATTTGGGGAAATGACTTCTCTGGGGCACAGCAGTTTCAGGTAAGATGGCTCAAGTTGGTTGTGTGATGTGTTTACATGGTAACATCTCTCTGGTACTTCAGATCTGGAGGGTGCTCTGTAACTTACAAAAGGACCAAGGAAAGCTATGGTCCAAGACAGGGTACGGAAAGAATAGTGAATCAGACTATAGGCTTCATAAAAAAACATCAAAGCTTTTCAGCTTCTTATTATAACTCCCAGAATACTGCATGCCTTTGCATTCAGATTCCTCATTCATGTAACCAGGATTGCAATGGGAATGGAAACAACAGAACATGAATCCACGGAAACAAAAGCGTTTGTATTATTCTGTGTGGCCCTCAGAAGCTGCAGTTTGGATATAATTATGACTCAAATGAAAGGACATTAACAAAGCAAATGAAATATTTTGTCTCCGATCTGTTCCAAAGAAAGCTTTTATGATTGCAAAGTTCATAGATAGCTTTGGCCGTTGGCTTTCAGAACGCTTTATTTAAAACACAGGTTATTTACGCTTATGAACTGATCTAGCTTTACTGGCATCCGAAAAATTAGATTAAAGATGTCTATTATATAGACAGTCTGTCAAAATTAAGTAGAAAAGAAATGAATTAATGTCAGTGTTGTTAAGGATAAAGCTGTGGTACAGGGAGAATTAGGACAATGTTGTGCCATGAGGAGCTGCATTATGGATTTACTTTGTTCTTTCAAGGATTTTTGAGGAGTTTATGGCAGAAACACTGACAGCCAAGCCTTCTAAAGTAACCTCTGCTTTTAGGTGTTTACACAAGGGTCTTCGATTCATCCTACCTAGTCTTAGCTACTTAACTGAACTACGTAAGGTAGGAGTGTAATTGTCTTCATATCCCATGATAATCCATGGAGAGACACAGGTACCTGAAGAAAGTGATTCAGAGCTGAGAGGTGACCGTGTGGCCAAGAAACTGGTTCTAGGTTAAATGGCATTAAGAAGAGAATACATTTTACTGACATCTTTTTTACATCTTAATGTAGCTTAATTGACGTTAAGGTAAATGCAGAGTAGCACTTTCAGTTTTGAGACTCCCTCCTTTGCTACGTATAGTTTAAGGATTGGGTGCTGCTTTGTTTATTCCAGTATAAACAGGACTGAGGGCTAGTTCCTGTCCAGAAGAATCTGTAGTTCATCAGATGTAAATTGGGTGTTAAACTGGACATCCAGAAAGAAAAAATAACTTAGAAACTTAAAAATTAACTTTAAAGTATTTCAAGTACCTTGACTGTAGGGGGATAAATAGTTGGACAATACAAGAAAAATCTTGCAGGGTCACAGTGCTCAGGTCCTTGCTTTAGCACATACATGCTATAATACTTTTTATACACTGTCTGGGCATGGCTACTAACTGGTTGTAGTCTGCTTGCTTAGGTAAAGGCTGTATTCGAGTAACTTTTTCAGCTTCAGATCTGGCGCCCAGAATATTGAATTCTGACGTGTCCTTGCTAAGTCTGCATTGAGATTCACAGATGTGGAATACCGAGCAAGGGATATGGCTGCTCGGTCCTTTGCAGACATACCTGTGCCCATTCCCCCTTCACACACAGCCAGCTGAAAGTCAGCCATCCCCTGCCTGGAAGGCGAGCAGTTACAGTAAGTTCTGCAGAGAAACAGCCCCAAACTAATGAAGCTTTGCAGCTTTTGGACCAGCACTTGCTTGCATCCAGCTGGCTTGAGGCAGGCATAGGTCTGACTGCAAAGGTTGTACAGATGTACCATATCCTGCAGTCAGGCCGATTTCAAAACTTGCTTCAGTTATGGGCTCAGCACTAGTTTGGAGGGCAACCTTCTGGAAACTGTTCGTTGTTATTCAAGTAATACAGTAATTTGCTGCATATAGCAATAGGTTGTGTATTGAGACACTTAGGATCTTTTCTTGGCTTAGCCCTGCTTTTCTGAGAGAATGCAAACAAGGTGCTTTACTTCCTTGTTATGCAGTTTCCTCACTTACAACAATAATGGCAGGTACCTGCCTTTCATAAAACACCCTGAGAGCAGCCAGTGGGAAGTATCGCATAGGTGGATAATGGGAAGTTTAATTGGGTTTTAGCTATAAAGTGTTTTGACATCCTGTGATAAAGGCTGTTGACTGCAAGTTATTATTAAAATATTATTAATTTATATTTAGAATTAAATGGATTAAATATTAATTAATTATTGTTTCTAATGAAAATGATAATTTTAAAATATTTAACACTCGGTGTTATTCTCTTTTCCGGCAGTGTTACCAGCCCAGCTCTGAAGGGTGAGAGTTTTCCTCTCCAGAAGCTGCCCCAGTGTTACTGGGTGGAGAAGTGGAGGCTCTGTGCCATGCCAGATTACATAAAGCGGTGTCAGAGTTGGACTGCTGTCATCCTTGCTGATTTCAAACACAGAGCTGCCACTGGCACATTCGCAGTTTGTGCCAGGAGACCAGTCTGAGTTAGTAATCACTATTTGTCTTGTGCTTCAGACTGGATGTCCAAATGATTCAGTCCATACATCAGCTGGGTGACACAGTGTTCGAGGTGACTGGCCAGAGGAGCTTGCTGATTTGTAGAACCACAGTTCTGAGAATCAGACTCCCAAATCTTTATCTTGCACAGTTTGGTGTGAATAACTCCTTTAGGAGCCTTTGTCCAGTGGGACTCTAGACACTGACATTCAGCAGTGCAGTGTGTTGTCTGCTGGATAACAGCCACTTCTGGATGAGTCTTCAGAAAGAAAAGCTGCAGGAATGCCATTTCTCATCAGCTGGTGTCACTGCTTGGAGCCAGATGTTAGCAGCTGGGTGTGGTAGTACAAAATGGTCTAGGAAAGAAAGAAGAAAATGTTTAATAGGAAACATTAACTTTCTGGCTAAGCTACGGGCAAATACAGCAATCCCTTGTTTACAACAATAACTACTGGAAGCTGCAGAAATAGATCTCTGACATTTTAAAGTAGTATGTTTACTCTGTTTGATCAGACAGGAGATAATGTCATGTGCTTATTTTACCATAAACACTCCTAATAAAGACTCAGCATTTCAGCTATTGGCAAGAAATAGAAGAACATGAAGTATCTTTTGAATATTCAAACACCAGGTTGTTTGGAAATATGCAGTTGCCTGTAATTGTACTTTGTATTTCTTAAACATTTTTCACAGTAAATGTCATGATTTATGAATGTGTGATAAACTGATTACTGGAAATCTCAGAAGTAAGACAATTTGCCTTTTCTGTTTCTTTCTAAAATAACCCAGCCTCTGGGAATGGGGAATGTTTATGGTGAACAACGAGGACTATATTAAAATATAAAAATATAAATAAGGAAGTGCTAAACGGCCTTTGGAAACACAGCACACAATGCACACACAGTTCTCCCATGTTTTAGGAGGATAGACATTCCCTTTTTCTGTGAATATCTGAGCATCTCACAGTGGCTAGTGAGTCACCCGATGTGAAGCAGGGTAATTCTGGTAGGCCCAGTTTGAAGAATGAGAAAGGAGTCACTGAGAGTTAAGCACCTAAATATGTACCAGACTCCGGGCTGGAGATGAAAGCAACCACAAAAGGTTGTGAGCACTGCTGCGTTCGCTGTTGCTGCACCAAGATCCCATGCACCTGCTTATTAAGTGAATGTACAGCTCCCAATTAGAGACCCAAACTGCTTATATAAATAAAAGAGCACTGGGGCTTCAGAGTGAGATCTCAAACAGCCACAGACCCATTTTGCTAACTGGCAAAAAAGGCTGAGGCTAGCTGGATATCGCAAATCCAGTGGGCTAGAAGCATGCTGTCCTCTGTTCAAACTCCTACACAGCCTTTAGCTTTCTGGAGTGAGGAGCCTAAAAATAGATACGCTTTGAAAAACAGAGCAGAGATCTTTCTCCCTTTTGGAAGAGAGCTGCTGTGGGACAGTGCTCCTTTTCATTATTATTTATTATTCAGCTCAGTGGTTAGTACACTCATTCAGGATGTGGGTGACCCAAGTTCAGTTCCTTCCTCTGCCTGAGGGGCTGTAAACTCACATCTTATACTTCCTTGGAGAGTGCCATAACCACCAGCCTATGGACTGTTCTTAGGGTGGGGGACACTCAGTCCATCCTCTTGAAGTGGTTCCTCTTTGCATGCTATCCTCTTTCTCCTGCTCAAGTACGCCATGCAAAACAGAGCAGCTTCAGCAGAAAAGCTTCACAGAGCCCTTCTCTTCCCATCGTTTCTTCAAATTTAGCCTGCAGCCTAGAGTTGAGATTGATTTCCTGAAAAGTGGGAGGTTTGAGTTTGATTCCCCTTGGGCTGAGGGGTAAAATATATCTTCCATGTTGTGTGCAAGCACTCTGATCACTTAGCCATAAAGGATAAGACTAAGGATGTATAAAGGACAAGCCCTTTGGGGGATCGAGCTCTAAATGACTTTCCAGTGCAGGAAAATTTGTGGTCAGAACCCCAGTGACAAGACTGTCCAAGTGTACAGATACAACTGTATTTCAAGAAGCAATGCATCATCTGTAAAGGCACACATTTTGCTCTTGCCGTCTAGGAAGCTAATACTTTAAGACAAGCATTTTCTAGATTCAAAATTACCGTACTGGTTTAAACTGGAAACACACACACTGTATTTTGCCTATTGCCCTGCTATATAGATCTGTAGATGGGACGTGCTGCATGATAACTTCTTTGAAAATCTTCCCCTATGTGGCACTGATCCTACACTACTCAGGAAAGAGCATTTCTAAGCATCAAGTATGAGGCTGAGGAGGGGCAGACTCTGATCCCAGATACCATTAAGGTAGCCTAGATTAGAGAATTTCAGTGTGGTCATCCTGGGTTAGTCGAGGTACATCTGACAGCAGAATGAACGTCTACTCCAAGAAACAAAAATCAAAAAGATTTTAAGAAAAAGTACTTGCTAGCTGGGATAAGTCCAGGGTCCACACTAGAGTCGACTCAGCTTCAGCACTGATTTGAGGAAGAGAAAACTCAACCCTTCCCAGTGCTGTGGTCACCCTGCTGCTCCTCAGGGATCAGAGCACAGCCCAGCATGGGCAACTGGGGGTGGCAGCCAAAAACCTCAGTCCCTGCTTGCTGCAGCATAGAGGCCAGGAAGACTTTGTGCATGGGAGTTTGCAGCACCAGGAAACAGCCTGTTGGACTTCTACTGGCAACCTGCTGGAGCTCAGTCCGGAGCTTAGGAAATCAAAGACCCTAATCTGTACTTTATCTCCTGACTGCACTCAGAGTGAATGAATCCTCATTTCCAAGGAGCATTGGCCCGCCAACTGCATGAAAGCTTCACTATGTCTGGGAAGCCATGCGTGGATCAGACACAGTCCACTTGAAAGTTAGATAACTTTTCTTACAACCCTGAGCAATTACATTGAATTGCTCTGTCTCAAGCATACCTGCTGCTCTTAAACTACCCAATTACAAGGCTTAGAGGAGATGGATTTTTTATCATGTAAACAAATGCAGAAGACAGCACAATATGCCAGAGAGACCGGGCTTCTTCATTGTTTTTAAATACCTTTTTCTCTGATGGCTTGCGCTGTTATCTGCAGACTGTCCCTAAAATAAGGGACACATCTAATTGATGGCTGATGCCCAGTGTAGTTAATATTGGTTGAACTGCTGTTTTAATGAACCAGGGTGCAGCTGATAAGCTTTTGGGCAACTTACCCAGCTTGTTAAAACAGTGATAAATAGTGTAGCACTTGTTGAAGCCAAATGAGGTTGACTTCTTAAGGTAGCTGAGGCAAAGCCAAGTGCAATCTAATCCAAGCCCTGATCTATATCTTATTAGAAAGTTTGAAGATCTCTGATTATCATAGTTTGAAATTGCTCTTGATAAGGGTCCGCATACTGTGAAGTTATAGGCCTGTTGTGCCCACCACATTTATAACCTCATCAAGGTAAGGTTACATTTTTTTTCTTTTTCTCGCTTCATGAAGAAGTCTCTAGGGGATCATTTCCAAGCAATCAAATCTAGTTACTTCATACAATGGTAGGTGAAATTAGTGCAAAGTAACAGGAGTTAGATTAATGTGATTTCAGGAAATAATCCATAAAAATCTTATGAGGCCTTTAGCAGGTTGTAAATTGGATTTTAGGCACAGGGAGAGAGAAAGAAAACGAAAAATCCTGAACAAAATAATCAGTCACTAATGAGAAGCACTAACATTTTAACACTTCATGCTGAAATAAAATACCAGAGTAAAAAACATAAAATTGACTAACAGTGACATTTTTTAATGGCATGAATAATTAAAATTGTGATTATAAATGTAAATAAATGCCTTCTGGTTTTCTCACCAAACAATTAATCCATGCATCATCAAAGAGCTGCAAATCAATAAAAAAAAGAGATGGAAAGAAAAGAAAAATGTCTGTTAAACAGTTGCTCATCTCATCCCTGCAATGGGGAACTGATTTTTTTCATAATCTAAGCACGAATTGTCACCATGTATTGATAAAGATTTGTAAGTAGGGAGTAACAGGTTTGGTGCCTTCAGTTTGAGGGGTGACCAGCTTGTGCTAATTAAAAAGAACTTATTTTCAAGTATTTTCTACATTTTCTGGAACCCCTTTAGTCCTTCTTTCACTGGGAATGAGAAATAAATTTTTGAAAAATTGCGTACAATCCTATGTTATAGCTGCTTTATGAGTAGGTCAGGACAGAGTAAGAAATGGCTGAATCAGCTTGGGATTTTGATCAAAGCACATCTTTTCTGATATACTCCAGACAGCTTTCTTATCTAGAAAAAGTCCTTGGTATCTTACTGAAAGTGTCTCACCAGAGAAGTAAGAGAATGGCTGACTGAATTTCATCCTCTCAGCACCGGCATTTAGGAAAAGAAACGTCCTGCTTTAAAATGTGGGTCGCTTCTCTGAGCAGCATGTACGGGAAACACAAAGAAAGAAGGAGCTCTTTGGCTATGCCTTCATCAGCAAATTAAACAGACCATGGGCTTCTGGCCAATTTTCCTGACGTGCATGCATTCGTATGGCTAAATTATCTTTCTTCTTCTCCCTAAAAAGCCTGGCCTTATCCCTACCATTTGTTGGGGTTGATCCCTGACCTGTGCTACCCCCTAACAGTGTGCTGGCATTGGGTGGTGTAGTGATAGCTGGTACAGGTCAAAACTGTGCCAGGGTGCACCAACACATGAACAGTGACGGTGATCTTGAACCACAGCTCTGGGATCTCTTATTTTATTGCCATACATGGCTGATATAACTACTCTGTACTGATTGTAGATGTCCAAAAGTTATCTGTCTAAGGCTTACCATCTCATTGTGGAGTCCTTTTATACAGAAAAACTTATTTGCAGGTGGTGATGAATGTCTTCCATAGATGGGCAACTAAAGAAGATGAAAGGAACCATCCTTTCTCTCCTTTGACTATACAGAAAGCCAATATGCCCAACTTCATTTTAGATATCTAACTTTAGATACCTCACATTACAGGAGATGAACCCCATTACGTCTGTCCTGAAATGCGATTTCTTGAAAATTCATGGACCATGAAAATAAACTAAGACCCAAGTTTTTTGAGATTTGCAGAAGTCTGTGTTTTTGTCATCGTCTTTTAATCAAGAGGAACGGTCATTAGAAGGGAAATCCTTTCATAGAGGCCCTGAGCTTTTTTTTGTAGCCCTGTAGGAGTTAGAGCAGGAGTGTAGAGTAAGAGCTTTTATCAGCTGTAGAAGCTGTGCCAAGCAAAGGCAGGGAAGAGGAGCTGGTGGCACAGACCTCCACGTTCGGGGTGGCCTGCTGAGCTCCTGCCCAGGCGAGGCTTGCAGCAGGGCCGTGCTCCGACTGAGGACCAGAATACACATAAATCTGACCCATTCGTGAGAGCAGATTCCACCTGCAGCAAACGTTTGGGCCAGGTGGTGATACAGGCTTTCAGGTATGCTTATTTATTTCTCATTCGGCCTCATCTACCCACCAGGGCTTTACTGGTGCATGGTTCATCTGGGAAGGATGATTTTGTTATATA
Source organism: Gymnogyps californianus (assembly GCF_018139145.2). Classification (NCBI taxonomy): domain Eukaryota; kingdom Metazoa; phylum Chordata; class Aves; order Accipitriformes; family Cathartidae; genus Gymnogyps; species Gymnogyps californianus. Next base: position 15,843,525 of record NC_059472.1, read on the forward strand.
GAGAGACATTCAGTAAAGACCTTTGGGAGGATTTGATTGTAAGGGTATAAAATTGATTTCCTTTCCCACACAGGAGTAACTTTCTGAAGATATTAGATGTACACTTTATACCAGGATAACCGTAACCATACCAGAGAAGGGAAGGAAGGGTTATGCAGTTCATTTGCTGGGTTAGTATATCCTGAACAGCATTTCCCTTCATCTCCAGGTGTTTATGGATTTACTGTTCACAAAGAATGACATTAATATCTGAATGCCTGGAGAATCAGCAGAGCAGGTGCAAAAGAGACTAGCTGAGCCCTCATGAGATCTGGACGTTGCAGAGGTCTGCACGTTGCAGAGGTCTGCACACAGTGAGGGATGCCGGTCTGCTAACGAGGGAAAGGTGCTGAGCACATCGTTGAAAGTTTTTAGTAACTGAATGCGTCACAGTACAGGAAGCTAAATAAACTAGCTGAGAATTATAGTAATGGACCTAAATGCTGGCTGGCTGGCTGTTTAACAGAGTTTTATGAAATTATTAGAGAAATCCTCTCCTTTCTTTCCTCTGTGTTGGAGGAGATCTGGTTCTAGCTAGAAGTTGGGAAACCAATTTTCAAAGTCCCTCTGCTGCCCTCCAATCTTCTGAATGAGGAATGGTTTTCTTGGGGAACAGGGGCACAGAAAACACCACTGGGCCAGAGCTGAGCCACAAAATTAGCATCTTCTTGATGAAATCCATATCGCTGCCAGCCAGGTGGAGCATTGCACTGGGGACCATCTGCCAGAAAGTTCCCGCTGATCGCAAGGGCCCTCTTGAAGACCAGAAAGGGGATTTGGATGCATGCAAGAAAGGAAGGATAGAGGAACAGAATGTAATCTGATTAATCTGAGCCTAGGAAGGAGACAAGAGTGAAAGATGTCAAATAAGCTGAGTGCTGTGAGAAGGTAACACAATATTATCCCAACAGATTAAGGAAGGAAGGCTATGGCAAGCTTCACTGATAAGATGGACAGCTGCGTTTTTCTGAGTCAGGAGGATTTGGGACACAAAACTGAAAACATCAAGGCCAGTACCATACCCTCAGCCTGCTCTCCCATTTCTCATTTTATTCCAGAACTGCTAGCCTTTCAAGTAACTTATTTTCTGGTGAGGTAGGAGTTTAGCCTTCAGAAAAGCTGTTTAACTGCAAAATATGAGAGGATAGATAATTGAATTTTCCAGTTTAGATTTGATCTAATTGTATGAGTTGGTTATAATGTGAAATGGCAGAAATTTCCAGAAGACACAAAGAAGCTTTCATGCTAATTTAAAATTAAAAAGGCAAATTCTGAAGACTTTTGGGGGCATTGTTATTTTGAGGAAAGAATAAAAAAGAATCTGCAGGGAATGTTTTTAGAATAAACCAGGTGGAGAATGTAATTTGCAAATAAAAGAAACTATGCAAGAACACTGGAGCCATAAGTCCATGAGTTATTATATCTGGCATATTTTGTGATGCCCTTATTTTCCAAGGGGAAAAAGAGTAACAACAGCTCTTCCTTTCATTTGTACCGCTCCAGTGAGGAACCTTAAGCTGTGGACTTTTTCAGAATAACACACATTTTCTACTGGGCAGGCAGATTGCATGGGCAGAGCACTTCTGTCCATGTAGTTTATATGAGACTGGAATTTATTAGCGCAGTGTTTTTAAAGTGCAATAAAATGCAGCACTCAGATCTCTCTGGGGATCTGTATTATGTAGAGTGTTGCGACTTAAAAAGAAGTGCTGTCATATTGTACTGTACCACCCAACTTGCAAGAGCAACCGTGTTTAGGTAGTTAAAGGAAATCCTTTGGCATCTGGAGGAGAGTCCCTGTTTCCCAGCAGACCAAACCTGCCGCACAGCTGAAAGAGGACTCTTCCTAACCAAGGGAGTGATCCACCTGCCTGAAAAGCTTGACATTCCCCAGCCAAGTGTTGGATGTCCTCTTCTCAAAAAGTGCAGGGGAGGAGGAAATAACACAAGCAACTCTTCTCTGCTGGCAGTGCTTCAGCTACTGAAAGGTAGACGTATATAATACCCGTTTGAATGAGAACTGTCCTGAACTTTCCTTCTAACCTCAAGGGTTTATCATCTGAGTGGCTTGCCCCAGTCAGTGAGGTGTGCTGCTAGAAGCCAGGTCACACTGCTGGCTTCTCAGTCAATCCCTGGGGCTCTGTGACAAACTGGTGGCACGTTCCTCTCTTCCCCTGCATCAGAAGAAAAATCTCCTTGGATAAACTGCCTGTGTGCAAAAACGAAGTTGAGGTTTAGAGCCACTCTAGATTGCAGTGGTATTGAGTCTACCTGGATGACATCCATGCGGTGGAGGGTTGCTCTGGACGTGCACAATTTATCTGTCCTGGATGAATCAGTACTGTATTCGGGGCTAGGCTTCCGAAGTCCTATGGTGGCTCTTCCTTCAGTTCTACCTTTCCGGTTTTAGCTTTACCTGAATAGAAGTAAACTATTATTAAGACAGGGAAAGTTGTGTTTGGAGAATTCCAGTCTAAAGAATTTCAACGAGTATCAAAAAATAGGCATGTTATTTGGAGAAAATCTATTTGTGAGCTAGTTCCTGCTCTGTAATTGCCCTGAAATAAGTAGAACTTACCAGTGTTGAAGATCCTGTTGTTCTGTTTGTACTGTGTTGTCCTGTTTGAAGATCAAAAATTATTTTTGGTCGAAAGCTGAACATTTTTTTCCTTTTTCCTTTAGAAATATTGAGGTGGTTAGTTGAAGTGTTTCCTTTGTGAAGATGGATTTTTTTCATTTTTTTACAGTTCTGCTACTAACTGTGATATTCTAATATAAATACACATATATAATATATATGTATATATATGTATTAGTGGCTGACCTTGATGAAATGAAGCTGCAGCCAAGAGGTTATTTAGGTTAGCTTTGCTTCAGCTGTGTCTGCCTTGGTAGGTTTGGCTTCGCTTTTTAATGAAAATGCTAAAGAAATAAGATAATGGAGGCTTATTTCCTTATTAAAGTCGTAGTGGAAGAAATGAACTTTCTTCTCATTTACCTCCTCCCTGAGAAACTGAATATTCCTATATAAACCTCTCAGCAGGAAAGCATTTAGAAAACCTCTGTCCTGGACCCTAGTTTTTATTTGTTAAGGAACCCTGGAGATTTCACTTAACTTTATCTCTATATCGCTTTCTACCCTTCCTCTCCCTCACCTATTTTACTGAGTTCTCCAAGTAGAGAATATCTGCCAGCATGCAGCATATATCCAGCATATATCGTAGTCTTAATTAGTGTATTCTTGCATTTTCCTTTGGCAAATATGTGTCGGAAAGTAGGCATAAGTTTGCTTTTATTGGTGACTGTGTGAGTGGTTTTGTGTCACTACGGGCTGTGATTCATTCTCCTTGTCAAATTTAGCTGCAGCAACTGAAGAGGAAGTGTGCATAAGTGGCTGCATAAGTTTGTCCTCTCAGCCTTTTGAGCCATAATAACTGAAGTCAGTGGAGATCAAGGAATCCGACCCTTTTAGCGATTGCCCAAGCTAGTGTGGATCCACTGTAGGGGAATTTCAGAAATTCCTCTTTTGAAAGGATTTGTATTAGGATTCTAGTTTTATTGCAAGCAATGGTGAGGGAGCCAGTATCTTTTTCTGTGCTTACATCCCTGTGTGTCTCAGAGAGCACAGAATATCAGAGCAAACGAAGATAAGTGTTTTATATTAATTCCTTCTCCTGGCTCTGTGAGCTCCAGAAGATAAGGATCATAGGAGGTATGAGGACATTTCCCCCATTACACTGTAAGCCCAAGCATCCAGTTACGCTGTTGTCAGTTTTCACCTTCCTCTGGAGTATCAGGTACTGGCCCCTGTAAGATACTGGGTATGACAGGGCAATGGCTATATAAGTTTTATCTTCTTAAATTCCTCTTAGTTATCCCTACTGGCGTATAGTGGCCAAGTATAACGAATAACATCGTACAGTGATGGCATACCAATCTTTATTGGACTCGTTTGAACTGTTAGATCTTTTAATTGTCATCAGTGTGCGAACATGGTATATAATAACACCTGTTCAAGGAAGTATGAGTAGGTGTCAATTTCAGTGTTCTATTAATATATTTGGGAATTAATTATATATTCAGAACACAAAAAAACCCCATAAAGGCTGTACAGTTATGATGTAAGCATGTCAGGAAGCAAAAATAAAGATAAGAATTCAGCTGTAACGCTAACTTGTCCATAAGGAAGCAAAATCTTAATATGTGAAGCATCAGGCAACCTTAATAGTATGTGGCTTTACCAGCTGTTCCTGTAATTACAATATGGAATTTCGCACACATTAATGGTAAGGTTTTAATAATCTAACCAGAGAAACAGAAAACACTATGGACATGACTATATTTATACAGAATCAAAAATGAAATTGTCTCAAACTTATTTAACCTTCCCTTCTCTGCCAACAGCAACAATAACAGAAAATCATCTGTGTCCTGAGGTTAAATACTCAGTCTTTCAGCCTGAAATGTGAATGTTTTGGCAGTGCTGTAAGTCTATTAAAGGAGAAGTTTTGTTTGAGATTGTTTTGGAACCCAAGCTATTTGGAGCTCTATTAGGCCCCATTATAATGGAGGAGTGTGTGGGCAGATGTTCAAAAGCAACAAGGTTGCCACATCTTACCAGGGTATTGCTCACCAGCTGAGCAATGGTAACTGGCTAGTTACACAAACTTACCCTCCCTGGTTGTAAAGTAAAACCTATTAGCTTAAATAATGAGTCATTAAACCAAAGTAACTCATCGCTTTTGCTTGTATGCCCATAATCACAGACTGTGCTGGAGCTTAAGTTTTAACTGCTAGGCACTATGGGTAAGTTTTCAAAACATTTCAGAGTGATTTAGTGTCTAAAGTCATAGTTTCAAAGGTGGCATGGGGGTTTCACTGGCTCCGAGTTTTAGGTCTCCCATGTCTAAGTGTCCATACCACGTTTGAAGAGGGGACCTCGTCTTTCTCAAGAGGGAGCTCAAGTCACTCAGACCAGGAGGAAAGTGATGAGAAAATGCCCTGAGGTTGCTTGCAGGGAAGGGAAGAAGTAGAGGAAATGATGCAGAGGATCCTGACCAACTTGTGTGGTTGGTGAACTTTGTGGAAAGATCTGGGGAGTCTCCAGTTTCTCATTCAAGGGAGAAATTCACCCAACATTTCCCCTGCTTTGTTATACCACAGCTTTGGTTTCTAAATCATTCAGACACTGGAAAATGCTGTCCTAAATGTCCACTCCTACTCATTAAAATCAGTGGGCATCAAAGATTTTTGGTGGGAATGGCAGAGAGGGCCCTTACGAAGTTGCACTCCCCTTGCTTGTGACATGAACAGAGCCCGTTGTGTGAATGTGGTGTTGTGTTCATTCCAGGGCCATCTATTATTCTCTGGGTAACAGAAAATACCATTTATTTCCATTTATGCAGACCATAAATCAACATGATATTAGCAGCATGTGATCTAATGCTGCACAGTGTGCATCAACATGAGAAGAACAAATCTGTTCAAAGTTTTGGAACACTTAAATGTCCCTTTTTCACTCCCTTTTTCTCCTTCCCATTGTTTTAAAACCATTTAAATAAGACCTTCTACAATCATAACAGGGTGGGCTTTTTCTCTCTGGGGAAGAAGCAGCATTGCTGGAAACTGCTCTCTTCTAGTTTGCAGGGGAGGAAGCTTTTTAACATCTCTCTGGTTTTCTATTATCAGGAGGACAAGTATGTTGCAAATCAACCTCCCAGATGTGGCAAAAAATGATGACATTTAATAACAAACCACGGTATCCAAATTGGGAGGTTTTCAGTTATATCCGGGTTTTAATACTGTGAATCCATCTACTACAAAATAGGAGAGAATAACGTCTGGTCATTGGTGTCATTCATTGATCACTAGCTGCTCTTGCTTAAAGAGGAACATATTTGGATGGCTATGAGATTAAGGAGCCAAAGTTAACACCCTGGTACTTGAGAGACGACATAGTACCTGCTCCAGGATGTGTATACCTGATGGCTCCAGAGACCTCCAGTGAGATTGCTCCTCCCATCCCAAAATGAGCAGGCTCTGTGGAGGTGCAGGATGACTTGAAAGATCACTAACTAACTCCAAACCAGTGTGAGCTCGGACTTAGCATGTGCTAGCAGGGCTAAGGCCAGGTCTATGTTAGGGACTGAGCTTCTCCTTCCCATACTGTCCCGGGAACCACACATATCTGCATGGCTTGACTGTTTTCTAACTGGATATAGAGGGATGGGGTCCCTCTCCCAATTGCTCTGTCTCTTGATAGCTCTGAAAGGAGGCAAAAGTCTGGTCTTGACTCAATGCTGGAAATAGTGCAAAGAGTTTTGAGGGAAATCTGCTTAAAATGTTGATTGAAGAATAAGAAGGTGCTTAGTGCATGCCCAGGAGATGGGGAGTTGTATAGCAGAGGGGCAATGGGGAGGAAAGGACAACGGCATCTTGTTGGTATCTGCATCGACAGAGTATCATAGTGCATGTAATTCTCTTTCCATGGCATGAAGAGGTAGAACAGTGCTATCAACAATTTACAAGTTGCCCTACACAGTGGAGGTTATGTGATATGCTTAAGGGCTTACAAAGACTCAGGCAGAAGAAAGACTGAACCAGAAGCTCCTCAGTTCTCTCAGGACAGCTTAATCACTTGGTCGTTCTTCATTTCTGGAGGATGTGGGTAATGCTACACACTTTTCTTGGAGCATCCATGTACCTTAAGACACCATTCTGTCAAGGGAGCTCAAAAAAATTTTCTTTTTGACTGCTTTCAGGTGGATGATGATACCAAAGAGATAGTTAAGTATTTCATAGCAGATAAGAGGGGTTTTTATTATTGATCTTTATGTGAGCTTGAGAGTGCCAGTGAACAGAAAGTCCTGATGTACCAGGAGCTGTACACATAATGAGGTGACTTGACAAATATACAAGTGCATACATTTATAGCACTCCCTAAATAGGCTTCCTTAATCTCACTGAAATGTATTTAATCAAGACAACCCAAAAAGACTTCTATCGTCCTTTAATTCTGGCTAATAAAATCCACTTTATTTCTCTGGTAATGCTTTCTATTTCATTCCACATCATTCTTTAATATTCACAGCAGGGTGAAGGGTTCATATCGTTGTTTCAGCTAATTGGTACTGCAATAAAAGAATATGAGACAGAAAAAGATCCTCGAGGACAATGTTGTAAAAAGAGCATCAGGGCAAAATCTCTAAATGGGCATGCCTGGTACAAAACACCTGTAGCCTTTAATTTAGTGCCTCTCCAGCTCCTCCGGCATGCTCCAAAGGGAGATTTAAAACATCCTCATCGTACTTGGCTGTGGGCAAGTTCTCCTCCTGGTACTTGGTGCACACCAAATGCAGCTAAATAGATATTCTGTGATTTTATGGGACACACGGGGAAGGATGAGGTCTTAAGTTTGCACCTCCTCTTCTGTGTTAGATTTTCTGAACTGATCCCACAGGAAAAAAAACATTGAAAATCTTGGTGCTAACTTAATTTTGAGTCTAGCTGCTGTATGTTTCTGACAGACACAGAACAGGCTCCAATAACAAGAAGGCTGACAAAACCCAGTCAATTCTTCATGATTCTTCTGTCCTTACTGATGGCCCTGTTGGGCTTCCAAAGACCCATAAGCCTTTTCCTGACATTTCCAAGTGCAGAAATCTTGTCTGGCAAGAGTTTAAGAATTCTGGAAATTTACCTGTCATTTTCTTGGGTACTTTTTGCCCATGCAATTCATGCATGGTAGGTCTGACATACACTGATCTCATGGCACGCGGTCACATAGTTCTATCTAGAAATCTTGTACGTAAATAGACTGGGGAGACACAAGAGCAGCAAAGCATGGGTTTTCTATCTTTCCTCTAATACTCTTCCCACAGTGGCCTAAAGTACACTGGAGGCTAAGCTAATCAGAAAGAGTCAACCCTTTTGTACACTGGGAGACATATTTTTTCCCTTGGGAAGATCTCCATCTTTCAGCTGAGGTAGTTGGACTGCACGGTGGGACTTCTTTGAGCCTCAGTGGCTGGATGGCATAGCTGAGGTCCCGAAGTAAAACAGAGCCTTTAACCCAGACAGTCATTAACTGTCAGGAAACACCTAATCTGGATGTCATTATTACTATTATAAACTGTGAAAATATTAAAAATGTAAAGAGAAGAGAGATATCACCTTTCTCTGTGTTGAAACATTAAAATCTTGTCTCTCAATTCTATGTTGGCATTTTCTTTTTTTTTTTTAAAGTAATCTGATCTTCCAGTTAGAAGAATCAGTCTTTTCTAGTAGTACATACTACTTGTAGCTTTTGAGAATTTATAAATGCAAGTGTTACCCTGGCAATCTTAGCTACAGGTGGTGCAACTGTCTTTGCCTAGTCATTTCCATATTTTTTTTTCCTTTTTTTGCTAAAAGCACATATGTTTTGCCTCCATTGACCAGGACAATGGTAAAAAAAAATTAGTTCAGTGGCCTAAGGAGTCTGGATTGCTGAAATCTGCTTGCAGCTAACACTTTGAGGAATACTCAAGTTGAAACAAGCACCAGTTTGCTGATTGATTCTATTATGGTTAGGGTACGACCCTTTATTTCTTACTTTCTTATCAGACAAATGTGGATTATAATATTTGAAGCATAGATTACACTTCTGCAAGGTGTTTTGATCTGCATTTGTAATGAGGGAAATGTGAAGAGCTAATGGCAGCTGAATAATCACCTCAGACTCTCAACATGACTTGCGCTGCTGCTGCTATGTAGCTCTCGCTGCTCTCCCCAAAGGACAGAAATGAATCAGCTCTGGGAGGACGTGCGCCATCTTTTCTGTGACAAAGCCTGCATTCCCCATCATGTTACCACACTGATACAAAAAGACGTCTCAAAAGCTGTCTCAAGATGTATTCTCGCTCCTGACAGATGCAAGCGTGGTGATAGGACCTTATTAGGAAATGTTGAGAGAAATAAGATGGTTGCTTGAATTGGTGGTAAACTGATTTTGGACAAGTAGCAATATGTTTTACACATGTGGAGCTGGAGTGTGCAACTCACTTTCCTGGGATATTTTTCAGGCCAAAGGTTTAGCAAACTCAGGAAAGACTGGACATTTATGTGGATGAGAAGGTCGTCCTGGGCTGCAATAGAACCAGCATGAAAAGTACACAGGCTGGAGATAATTCATAAGATAAAGCAATTTATAATGGTATTAAGGTTGTAAACTTTGTGGGAATGGAGTTTTCTGTGTGTGCCAGGGATTTTCTTGCATCTTCTTGCAAAACATAGAGTATTGACTGCTGTTTTGCATCATTGCATTTGGTAATATAAACCCTAGTCTGACAGTTTCTTCTATGCTTTCATACCTTTAAGCTTTGGGTGTTGAAGAAAGAAGTTTTACAGGCATCCAAAAGAGCTCAGATACTAAAAAGCTCTTGTGTAGACATGGCAAATATGTGACTTAAATTGTGTACTTGAAATTTACAGTAGGAGTCAGATAACTGTTGCAATCTGGCACAGGGTTGGGGGAAAAGTGTGCAGAAGGAGGTGTGGAGCAACAGTTACGGAACAAAAATGTTAATCCCGAAAGCAGTTTAAAAGCTTTTCTGCTAAAGAAAATAGCTGATGTGAAAATCAAATGGTAAATCTGGTAAAATGGTAAAAACTTTGTCACTGTTGTCCATGAAAAGATACATGCATTGCTCCTATTAGGGACTTATCCTTTGTGTTCGTGAAATCACAGACAAGGAGTGTATAGCAATAGTAAAGACTCCCATGACTTCTGATATAAGCAGCATGAAAATGACTACGTCTCTTCTGGAAATAAGCAGGATATAGGAATGAACATGGCAGCTGGGACAAAACTGTAAGTCTAGTCGTGTTACAGAACAGTGAAAGAAAAACACTGCTTGAAGGATGCAATCATTCGTGCACTATGAAAGGATACCTCTTGACCTTTAGGCATTCATTTCCTTAATATGTTACCAAACATTATTGCTAAGCAGACTTTAAACAGGCAAAGAAACAGATATAGTATATAACCTGAATATTACAATGAGCGGGGTGGAGGTCTGGGAGGTGAAGGGAATGGAAATGGGGTGTTGGTGCTCCTTGGCTTCAGCAGAGGGAGGAAGGTGAGGGTGAGGAGAGGTATAGCAGTGCAGGCTGTGGCCATGCTGTTACTTATTTTGCAGTGGCAGCCCTCAGGCTAGAAGTGTGACCCCAATGTGTGTTTGCGCCTAGAGATGGAGCGAGAAGGCAGGCTCAGCCCTGAAGAACTGAAGGCTTAGCCTTCGAGAAAATACAGTCTTCCTAAAGGAAGTTTTAAGAAACAACTGGCAGTACTAATGCCCAAAGCACTGAGTTAGATAGTGCTGGGAAGTCTTTCAGGATGTAGAAGAGAGGGAGACCCATATCTTAACCTCTCTTTGGGGTCTCCAAATACCAAATGTGATGACCAGCACATGCTTCATTCTCCTTATTGCTACAGTATCTTCAGAGTCTTCGAACCTAGTTCGTAAGCCTAAACTTCCCACAATCTCCAAAAACTCAGCTTTCTGTGCCTATCACACAAATTGGGCTGTGAGTATCTTGACCTCTGTGGCTTGCCTTGCTGCATTGGGCCCGGGGTGAAGCAGCCGTACACGGCTCCTGCCCACCATGTGTTTGCCAGCCATAGACCTCCTCTGGAAGCTCAAGGTTCTCATTCACTTCCCAATAATCAGTAACTGCTGGGGAGCAGGGGGAAAGCCTGCTTGGGATGAGTTAGCAACTGCCATAAAAGTATCTGTAAACTGCATTGGGACCATTAAAGACCCTTTGTCCAGAACTCCTGAATATATTTCCAGAGCTGAAGAAGTACAAATGTGTGTTAAAGCCTTCTTTGTACTCTGTGATAAAAGCTTCTCTGGATGCAAGTAAGAATCAATTTCTTAGTGTATAACCTAACAAAAGGTGCTTTAAAAGGCAAGGAAATACAATAATGCAGAAAACACCACAAGCCGTGATCATAATCTAGTTTCATTTTGCCTTTACTCACAACTATTTTTCCTCCAGCTTCAAACTTTGGCATTTCCTAGATGTGGACTTTAGAGCCAAACTTCGCTAGTGTGAACCTATCTCTAGTTTGAGATATTTATGGTGATGTTGAAATCTTACTGTACTAGTGAATGAACGGTAGCGTATTTTGTAGGAATAATGAAATCTCAGCAACATGAGACCTCAATAAAGCACATTGTTGTTAAATCTTTGCTGACTGCTGTTTCTACGTGTGAATTATAAGGTGTGCGGATAAGCGAAGTGCGAATTAATGAGGTTTCGCTGTGCTGAAATGAAACTGTGGTGGGACATGAGCTAAGAAATATGGTGTTACTTACTATTTTGTATTCAAGAAATTATGTTTTTTGAGCAGCTGCCAGTCAGAGCATGGGTGGCTACACTGAGGGCATCTTTGAAACCTTATTTTGGTATGCATATTCCTGGGGGAGATTTTTATCCATCAGTTTTATTCTCATTAACCAAAGAGAAGGCTGAATAAGCTAAATATCTATTAAAGCCTAGGAGAAAAAGACCCAGGAGCAGGAAGCTTTCGGGAAGCCCTTATCTGCTTGGCGTGCTCAACTAAAGAGAGCATAGGGAAGACCTACTCCCTTCTCTGCTTTCCTTCTGTGGTTTTGCCATGGAGTATCACCCGTATTCCTCTCATTGTTCAACCAACTGCTGGCCAGCGGTGCTGTGGGGCAGGCACAAATACCTCACGTGAGGCAATCTGATTTGCAGTTTGCTCAGTGCCTCCTTAGCTGTCACTGGGATACATTGCATTAGTTGGGCTCGTAGGTAGTGGAAAAGCTCATGACCATGACATCCTGAGCTTGTGTCTGTGTGAGAGGTTGTGTGCAGAGCTTAACCTCTTGACGGAAAAACTCCTTCCCGGTGAACATAAAGGTTTAGTAAGAAGTAACGGATGCTGCTGCACCCTTGCACAGCTTGGAGGTGGATTTCCAGGATAGGTGTCTCACTGTCTTCTCCGGGCTTTCTGTATTGCCGATGATGACTGAGGTGTCCACTAGCTGCTGCAGTCACAGCCATCATTGCAACAGCTTGCTCTCATGGGGAGAGAATTCAGAGGAAACTCAGGGCCAGATCATCAACAGCTTTCGCACCCTACCTCTATCCGTCCTCTGTTCACTGCTTTGCCTCTCCCAGCCTCTCTTTACCTGTGGCAAAGCTGGTCATCATGTTACTCTGCCAATCCTCCATTGCTATCCTTACCACTTCACCACCTGGAGACACCTGTCTGAGCTGACATTGAAGCTTGTAGATCCATTTGGCACAAAAAGCTCTGCATCCTATGAGCAATCTGCAGCTCCTTTCTTCCAGACTGTGTATGTGGAGTGAAACAGAGCCAGGAGCAAAGCAGCTGAAGCGCATTGGCGCTTGCTTAAATATGCTGGTTTAGCTTATATGTACTTATTTGTTTCTTTACAGCGGGACAACCCACCACAGTTGGATTTTTTAGGTGAAGTGGGGCATGAACCATGTTATAGGAGACGACATGAAAGCTTCTTTAGAAGAACACGGGCTGGAGGAACATTTCCCTCCCCGGCAGATCCTGTAGAGGAACTGTTTACTAGTTAAAAGTTTTCCCTCATCACATTTTGCAACGTTGCTCACAATATAGTGACCCTTTGTGCAGAACTGTGATCTTTTTGACTAACTTGGTATTTTCTCTTTGTGCCCATAAGCAATTTTACAGAATATAAATGTACAGGTAAAGCTTTAAAGGAGTCATATGCCATTTTACATGTGTGTTTGTTTGGTTTGGGACATGAGCTCAGGGACAGCGTGGCAAAGGGCCGAGGAAGTGCTGACAGCTCACCCATCCTGTACAAGCATCCCTGAGAAGATGAGTGATCGCCAGCCATGTAATCACCCTTTTGTGCTCTCCTCCCCTTCCCACAAAGTGCACATGCATGCACATGCACAGACACGCTCTTCCACGATGAATCCTCCAAACTTTATTTGGAAAGTAATTTCTCTGTGTATTTCTGTCTGAGTGTTGTTGCTTTCTGTGGAAGCAAAAGGCCAGAGGGTGGCTTGGCTCTGGAGAGGGAGTGGGACAGTGGGAATGCCTTGGGGTCTGCGTTGGTGTTAATGCGTAGCCGAACAGTTCACCTGGCATATGTCTTTGTGATTGCTGGAGTAAGCTTGCAAGCAGATTAGTTTTTGCATGGGTTGTCACTGGAATAAATGCTATCTTTTTTTTTTCTTTGCTTGTTTATATGATCTTCTGTTTTGCTTCCATCAGCTGACTGTGGAGAACGAATTCTGGATTTCCTACCTGGCTTTCTGTTTTCCCATGTAGACATGATACTACCTTCTGGGCGAGGCTATCTGGCTTTAAGATAGACATAAAAGACCAGATGTTTTTAAGAGTTAGGCATTACTTAACCTTAAAAACATTACTACTACAAACTAACTACATTAACCTTAAAAACATTAGATGTTTTTAAGGTTAGGCATAACACAGTTTGTCAGTTGTGTTTATCACAGGTTTTGAAGTTCAGCCAATTCTGGGCAACATCTGAAACAATTCTTTACTACAAAACCAAACTGCGTCTATTTGAATTAAACAGTTTGTGACCTTTTCCCACTGGTCTGCTCTGTTGCTACATTGGTGAGCCCCACTTTCTCTGGATTTGGATTTTGGATGAAGCAGCGGTGTTTGAAAACAGTTTCACAGTGAGCGTGACCGGGTGAGAGTGAGGGCTCTGCTGAAAAGCGATTTTCCTGCCCTTCTCCCCCACCACATTCCCATGCTAACCCATCCTATCCCAATCCCATCCCATCCTGTCCCATCCCATCCCTTGCACGAAGTGAACGCTCATGTGGCAGAGTAGTCAGACAGGTCACAGAGTAGATTCAGATGATTTTTTTTTTTAAGCTTCTTCTGCGCACTAGACAGCTGACAGAGCACTTTACACGTGCTTCAGCTGGCTTCAGCTGCCATCAGACGGCACCCTCAGAAAACTGGCCAGAAGCTGTAGCAGACTGAGCACAAGACCGTACCTATGCATTTCTCATCTAAATGTCAGCCAGTGCTTGAAGTACCAGAAACTTCTCAGGAAACTTATTACTCTTTTCCTCCTAAAATTTCCTGCCCGAAACTATGAATGAGTCAGTACGCAGCCCATCACCCTTTTTGCCATCCCTTGTCAGGTCTTTTTCCTCCTGGCACAGTGCACATGTCGCAGAGTCCTCTCATCTGTGGTACACTCCCCCTGTAGCAGGTAGCACCTATATGGGTAAAGATATGTTCGGCAGAGGTTGCAGGATGAAACACGTGTGGTCTTGTGACATCCCAAAGCAATGCAACCGCTGCAAAGGTTACCAGGCCTGCCAGCACTAAATTACTTCTAATTAATTTTACAGAACTGCAACAATAACAGTGGACTCCTCAAACACTTCTCTGTCTCAAAGACCTTGGCTGACATGCCATAGACAATGCTAATCAGGCATTAAAAGGCACAAGCCAAAGCCATAGAGCTTTACTAGGACCAGAGCTTTCAAACAAGCATGACTCACTTGTCAAGCATGGCTCTCAGCCTGTGGAAAATCCTTCTGAGGGAAGTAGTAGAAACACCGCTTTGGAGACATATAAAGAGGTCCCCAGAGACATTTAAAACTAGACTGGACAAAGCAGTAGAAAGTGTACTGCAGGGAACAATCCTTCATTGGCATGGGGTTTTGGTCTAAATGACCTAATAGGTCTTTTCTGCCTCTAATTTCTATGATTTTATGACTGGAAATAACTCCTAACTTAAGAGGATTTAGGTGGCAGGCATGGGCATGCATTATTTACAGCCGAACCTAAAGTAACTGCTATATTATGGAGTGTGTGAGCAGTGGTGGTGGGTGAGGGATTGTGTAGGTAAAGGTAGAGAGGAAAGCATGGGATTAGGCAGCAGTGGTAGAGCTGGGATAATGAGAATAGTTTTATTTGCAAAAGGGGTACTTTTAATTAGAAGAGATGTATAAGAGTCCTAACTACCATAGGTACCTTTCGATATATTTTACAGTAATTTCCTAGCTTGTTGTCGACTTTTTTAACATTTTCAGACACTGGCAGTGGTTGTTTTGAAGGCATATACATGAGAATGTTTAATTTTACTTTCTTTGAGAGAACATTGCAGGGCTTCCTCTGATAGCGGCTGAGCTCCCACAGCTCTTAAGCTCTTGTTTTGCATATTTGGGAGGGACTGCTAGTTAAAAAGAAGCTGCCGTGCCAAATTGTGACCTACTGATCACGCTCTGGACAAACCAGCTTGTAAATGCATGCAGAGAACGGTTTTCTCCTCTGCGCTTGCCTGCTCCCTTCTTATCAGCTGTTCTTGACATTTACAAGTAATTTTCTCCCTGACGCACTCATGGAGCAGGATTATTTATGAACGCTTCTTTCCTTTGTGTACAGGAGTTGAGGAAAGGGGGGACTGGCACAATGAGGAAAATCTGCGTGTGGCACGTATGCATGTGTGGTCTCAGCTAAGGGATGTGCCCTGACTTTGTGATTATGTGGCCATAACGATTACATAGCTTATTTAATCAAGTAGTATCCACTCTGGTCTCTTCATTTTCTTTATTAAAAAAAGAAAAAAGACATCACTAATTATCAGCTAGACATGTGGAGCTAATTACTGTGACTTTGAGGTTCTGTTTTTTGCTTCCTGACTTTTATGTTATCCCTTTAAATGCTTCTGCTCAAAATGCACTTTTTGTGTATGTGTGGAACTGGGAAACTTTGTAATAGCTAAACTGAAAAGGGAAGTATTTTGATTTCCTGTCTGTTTGTGTGCACATCAACTGAGACACTCCAACGTAAGGATCCTGAAAATGTAGCAGGATTAACTTACAGTAACCTTCCTCACTTCCCCCCTTTTTCTTTGCAAAGGGAGGGAGTGTGGGATCAGGATTTCATGGATGGGACTGAAATTCCAGGGACGTAGAGTCTAGCTCTGATTTTACTGTGATCTTAGGTAAGTCATTTAACCTCTATCTGCCTTAGTTTCTCTTTCTGGGAAAAAAAAAAAAAAATTGCAATCTCTTCTTCAGGCAACTGATGTGACGCTTAATTTGTGTTTGTAAAGTGCTTATAAATCCTTAAATTAAGAATGGAACAGAAGAATAAGTAACTATTAATACCAGTCTCACTAGAATAGGTGTGTTAGCTTACTCCTAGAATTCACTGAAATGTTGGATTTTCCATATGTTGCAGTTTGATTGAACGACCAATCCTCCTCTCCTTCCCTTTAGCTTCATTAACCTGTTCTGAAAGAGGAGAACAAAGAATCAATTGAAATATGTAAGACTGGAAAGTTTAACATACTACAGCACTTAACTACAGTCTGCAGAATATTTAAAGTGTGGTTCCACTCTGAAATTGGCAAGCTGAGGCAATACCTATCCGGAGCATTAAAGCCGTTGGATGCTGCATTTTATTCTGTAGAAACAGAATTTGCAACATTCGATGTTTATTGCCTCTCCATGATTTCTGTATGAGATTTGCTCAGCTGACAAATAAAAGGGGGTAGCTGCCCAAATGTCAGCTATGCCAGCTTGTCCTGAGACCCCAAACTTAAGCTGAGTCTATTCTGTGCATTGACAGCAGTGGTAAATGTTCTGGTATTCAGATTAATTGCTTTCCCAGAGCTTTTCTACTTACCTGTCTTCAAATGCAGTTCTTCTTCTGACCGCCTTCATTGGATCTGCACAAGCGTAAATGAACATAACATAGTGAGCAGTTGTGTGGATGAGACAAAAATGGAAGTTGTGTTAAAAATGCCCGTTTCTGGTCAGACCAAATGGAAACTGTAGGATCCTGCCTCTCCTTTTACAACAGAAATATGTCATTTTTATTGTTACGCGCTTCACCCTGCAAGTTTAATGAAAGTGTCGTGCTTCTGCTTTTTTCTGCTTAGTTCAATTTTATCTCAATTTTGTCCCATTCATCTGCAGGGCTGCTGCCTTTGTGTTTTCACTGCTTGTAATTCATAATCCCTCCTAGAGATTTTGCCCGCAAAAAAAAGACTAGATGCACCTGCATCAGGGAAATACTGAGTTTCAGTCAGTCTTCCAATGTGTTTTCATTGTTCAGCTAGTGTTAGCTGTAGGCAACAACAGTGGAAGGGGCACATTCATAAAAGCTATTAGAATAATTCTCTTACTGCTTTTTCTTTCTTTTCTTCTTAGTTTGTACAGTTTGGAAATCATTATAAGCTACTCTACATGTTTATATACCTACACATTCACATTTTTTATTGGATACATAAAACCTTTCTCCCCTATGTGCATGAATCCATAAAAGCAGCATAAGGAGTGGAAAACACGACAGGTCTGGAGAATCTATGCACGTAAGAATGCTGCAGCCTGGGAGAGGGAGAGAATATACAAATGCTTCTTTCTCAATACATTCCACCTCTTCAGTGATCTTGAGCATAGCACACACTAGAATTGGGTGACAGCTGCTTGTCTGCCATCATTCTTCAAATAGTCAACCCTGTCCTCTGCCACATGGTGCATTTATCTTGGCCACCTACCCACCTCTTCAATATTATTAGCTCTGTGATAATTTATACTGTAAACCGCAAAACATTTCAGTCAAGGGAAGGACCCAGTGCTATTGGAACGCATTTTGACATCCATAGGCCAGGGCAGCCCAAATGTATATTTTCTTTTTCCTTGAGAACAATCTGGAGCTCTTTTTTTTTTTTTCTTTTTCCCTTTTTTTTTTGATTGGTGTTAACTTAAAAGACACAGTTGCCAATTGCTCACTAACATTGCATTTCACTAAAAACCTGACATCACCTAGTGCCAAACCTGGGATTTTCTACAGATCACAAACATTTTTAAATCAAAACCTCATTGCTCCAGTGGTAAAAAGAAAAAAAAAAAGAACATCTGTGTTGCTCACGATTGTTTGAACCTCAATGCAGGAAGCTATGTTTCTATAGGTCATAGCAGTTGAGATAAGTACTGTTTAGTATTGAACCATTTCAACATTACATATTGTAAAAGACACCAATACCAGTTAGGAATTTGATTACTGTGGTTGAAGAAATTGTGTTTATAAGCTCAGAAGAAGAAGCAGATGAGTTGGGAAGTTAGGTGTCCATCCTTTTCGCTTCCAGCTCTTGCCACTGAGGAGCTCTCTGGTAGGGGATATTGGGTGAATCACTTTGCCTGTCTGCTGAACTGGCTCACGACTTTTCAGCTGTGTAGAAAAATGGTACTTTGTGGCTTTAAAGAAGAGGGAAAGATTAAATTTCAGGACTTGACACTGGCCTAAAACCAGGTTTGGATATTTTACAGTTTCCTCCTGTGGTCTTATTCACTGTCCTTCCATCTGTACTCTTAAAAAATTAGCCAGTAAGTCTTACTTCTCTGAAAATTTGTTTCCCATTGACAAAACAAGAACAACAACTATTGCCTGTACATCTCTGAAATGTTTTTGCAGTCCTCTCAAGGAGATACTCACATTCAACATTTCATTATTGCTGCTGTAAACACTGTGTAAATGTGTCTCAGTGTTCAAAAATAAACATCTTTGATAGATTTAGGTTTGTTATCTTAACTGACAAACTGAAACATAGATATGAAAATGCTGTGACTATGCTACAGCGTCCTGTGGAGCCAATCCCTTCCTTAAAATGCTAATTGTTCATTCTGGTATGAGACTATACAAAGAACAATAGCATATCTTCTGATGGAAAGAACAACTTTTATATCAAATGACCTCCCGGAAGCTGAATACAGAACCCAGAACAAGCCCTTTGGCGAGACCTCAGATGTTCTTGTATTCTTTCTTAAGGAAATCAGATCTTCTGGTTTCAATACTTTCTCTTTCCAAATTTCCAGACTCAATACATTTATGGTTCTGAATATTCCAGATCATCTGGAACAGGTTTAAAGAACAGATTGGGGAATGGAGCAGATTAAGACAAGCAATCTCTTACGCCACAGAGCAACCTCACAGCATTCTCTGTTTCTAAAACCATTTGACACACAAAGTATTGCATCAGTTTAACTATTTTCAAACTAGCACAGCTATATTGTTGTGAAGCCCTTGGTAGGCAGATTTTAAGAGTTCTAAGAATGGTTTATATCAATATAAAATTTGGTTGGTTTTGCTTACCCTAGTAAGAAAAAAAGAAACTAAGCACACAATATATTTGTGTCTACATTGAATTTTTTACAGCTTTTTGCTAAATTGTCTAAAATAAAATAACATAATGGGTTTAGCTTTTGCATAAATCAGCTAAAATTTTTAGGTAGACAAGTTTTAAAATAGGTCAGATGATACAAACTCTTAAAAGAGTGTCCAAACCATTTCAAAAATATCCAGGATCCTTTAGCTTGCTTCACACTGCTTTTCTATGTCTCTGCTTTTTACAGTATCTTAAATGTGGAACGTGCATTTTTTACAGCAAACTTTGCTGAATAAAGACATTTTATCCTTGGAAGATTTTAACTGAAAGACTGGTTAATCATAAGTTTTTCAGATGATTCATTCAAGCTTTGATCTATTGTCAGATGTGGTTTGGAAAATTCCCACCTTTGCTTATGATGTATTTCTGAACCAGAGGCAACCAACCAAACAGCACAGGAAATTCAAATTAACTAACAACGTTAATTTCATGCTTCTGAGAGACTACTGGAGATTGGAAGGAAAAAAAAATTGCTTTTAGTGCTGCATCTGTCATTGTCCTTTCAAGTATTTTGATTCCAAAGGGAGGAATGGAAGGAGAAACACATTTCTTTGCACTTGAGCTCTGTAATATTTGCTCTCCTTCCATTACATACCAGTGAAGGTGGAAATAAAGAGATGAGTATAAACCTTATGCTGTATGTATCTGATGCAGATTTACTGAGAGAACTGCTGACTTGTCATTCCCTTGCTGGCATTGGCTGAGGCGGTACCGACTGCACGAGTATGTAATGTGGTTTTAGCCATATAAGCCCCATCTCTCCCTTCCTACCCCATTTCTGAGCTTCTCATTTAGCCTGGGATGCCTCTGCCTCAGCACATCACTCACTGTGGGAGGAGCTGCCTTGCATCCCAGTCCCCCACTCTGCGTTTGAGTTTTCATTGTGGAAGAGAACAGAGAGGAAAAAATACATGTGCATGTTCAGCCCGTGTTGATTGATTGTTCCTTAGCTATGAAACAATTTTCTGTACCAATTATGTCTTTGCAGATGACAGAAGCCATTTAGTCTAATGACCATAATAATTAATTTTCATTATAAATCAGATTAGTTAATGATGCTGAAGTCTACATTCTTCACAGAACTAAAGCACAGTATCTTATGTGCGCTCTTAGAACATCTCATTTGCTATGTAAGGTACCGCTTTAAATATTTTTGCCTCAATAAGAATAGCATTGACTGTCTTTGACCTCCAGGGTTCAGTGGGAAGTGCTACTCTCCCAGTGTCAGCTCTTTGCTAATAGCTTTCCACTTGCAGCCATGGGGACAAAGAACCTAATGCTGAAGATTCACCGACTTTATAGCATGTTAGTGGGCAACATGCCTTAAGCCATTATTTTTTCTCCTTCACTGTAAAAAGTTATGACAGAGCAGACAGTATTCTGGGAACAAGGTAGTGTTTTTCTGTTTTATTTTCAGCGTAATATTCTTGCTGAATTTTTCTAAACTTGTGGTCCTGTGGTCACTTTAATGCACATAAAGGCAATCTGTAAAACATCTATGTGGGTAGTAAGCAAACAATCAAAGCTTAGTATAATTTTTGTTTGTTTTTGTGTGCCATTTTGTCTTTTGCAAAAGACAGCCTATGAGCTTTCTTCAGAAAGGTCACAGGCTTCTTGAATTAGAAAAGGTGAGAGGTGTTCTCTACAACAATTTTGCAGGAAAGTTGAATTTATTATTTCAGGCAAGAAAACTACTAAAACTAGTCAAGTACCTCACTGATGTATTTCATTTTCTCTGTTCTCAAAGTCTGTGTGCTGAGCTGAATTAACTGCTTTTATTAATGGTAAGTATGCAAAGAAGCATGTGGATCATCAGTGTGCAGCTTGTGGCTTTTGATGATTTTAATTTAGGATATTAACTGTCCATTATTTTTGGTGTTAAATGGGCTACCACATCATGTGATGCTGCTCTCTTAACTGAATGCTTGTAGTCATGCAAAGCGTTGTCAAAGCATAGATCAACAAACTATGATTGGTGAGTAACATACAGTGAATCATCTGGTTTGCACATAAGTAGAGGGGGAGCAAAGCCTTGTAAATACAGCCTAAGCCACTGCACCTACCCTTGCATTTCTGATGGGCTCAATGAACACACTTTGGGACTCTGTTCTGTTCACTTGCTTCACTGAAGGAACTGTATTGGGTCCAAAATTTGTCTTTTTTAAAACAAAAGCAAAACAGAAAGTAAAGACCTATAAGAAAGTTAATGGCACTTCGTTGATAGACTGACATTTTTGACTTCGTGTTCCCAGAAAAGGGGGGGGAGGGGGGGGGGGAGAGAGAGAGAGAGAGAGAGAGAGAGAGAGAGAGAGAGAGAGGTAGATACCCAAACTAGAAACACAGACAAGGAAGGACAAGAGAGAGAAGGGCAAATTGCATAGACAATATGAAGAGGAGTTAAGAACCATTTTTACTGGAGGGGATGCAGCTATTCAGGGTATAGAGATGACCTGGCAAATCTGTGCCCAACCAAAGAAATTTGGGAAGTACCATTTAATTAAAAAGTGTCTCATTTCTATTCTTGTCATTAGCTCATAACTGATTAAAATAATACTATATGAGCTGGCAAAGCCTTGTCAGTTCCTCTTTGTACAAATACTGTTAAGTGTGGTGCTCTTCTCTAGCAATAACCTAGTCACATCCAGCTCCTAGGTTAATTTATAGACTTAATTTTTAGTCCATGTATTCCATTAAAAGTGGATTTGTTAGAACATCACTGTCAGGATTGTGGTATATTTCCTAGGTAACAGCACCGCACTTCTTAGACTTCAAATACATTGGACTATTTAAGCGTCCTAGTTTCTCAGATACCTTCAAAAAGGGAGGAAGTGTTAAAACAATACCACACTGCAGATCCATAAAGGTTGGTGGTACTGTGTCTTGACAGAGCTGCAGGGAATGCATACATCTTCTTGCTCGGGTGCAATGCGACAGCAGCGCTGCTGGCTTGGCTGCCGAAAAGATCTTGCCTTTCTTGGGGCGCAAGGAGCAACGCTTGCTGCAGCGGGAAGGCTCTGCTCCGCCAGGTGCAACGAGCCGCAGGGACCATGCGGGTATGCAGCTGCTCAGGCAACCTGGAAAAACTCTTCTTACATTTTAACTAAATGCATTTTTTATATTAAAAAAATTGGTTTCAAGTTGTTAATTTTAGCCCCCAAATATTTTGCCGGCCTGCAGCTGGGAAGTGGTTTCTTAATTAAAATAAAAAAAATAAAGTGAGGAATGTAAGGACATAAAGTGAACTTGGTTGATTTTACCAATACTTAGTTTCTAATACAGAAAAGGCCCTGCCATAACTACACAAGCAGATACAGCTTTTGAGATGTCTACTTTTAAATTTGTCTCTGAAGGTACTTTGTATTTATTCTGTAATACAAGTCTGTGCTCTACAAATGAAGGGCTTCTGGAGGGAGAAAGAACTGAATGCAGAGTGCACTTTTTCACTGTAGGGGAAAAGCAAAAGCAGTAGATCTCACTTTAATTCCTTCTACTTCAAAACCTCTGAGTCTCATTTCTATTTGCTTCAAATACAAATAAAGGAGTTTTTGGGGTTTCCTTTCCCTTTCTCTGTTGTTAAAAGATGTTATAGAGAAAGGTGAAAACAGAGGGGGAAAAGGCAGTAAGGAGTCAAATATCTTTTTTTTTTTCCCAGAAAAAAATTGCAGTTGATCATAAAGAAAGCTTATGCAGCTGTTTGTAAACAGGAAGAAGGGCCCCAATTCTGATCACTGTAAAATCAAAGGGAGGCTGAGTCTGATGTCAGTGCATTCAGTATTTTGGGTGTATTCCAGTTGTGGCCACCAAAGGGGTGAAATATTCCCTCTCCTCCCAGACTTTTCCCCCCCTGCAGCTCTCATTCAGGAATGCCGTAGCCACTCAAGCATCCTTTGCTTTGCTTTGGAAATGAGACATACAGAAAAAGGATGTTTTAACTGAGAAGGTAGGTTGAAATCCTGCAGGAACAAGTGACAACTTAATCTGCCTGTAACTTAGTTACTTCATCTGTAAAGTACTCTTCTATATTAACTTTTATACCACAGCCATTGCTACTGGAGCTGAATGTCTGCCAACTGTACATTAAGCTATATGACTATGCATCATTCAAACGATATTGGTTCTTTCATCCTTTTCTTATAGGAGAACATGTGCACACAGTTTGGGGGTTTGGGGTTGCCATTTGCCTGAGTTTCCAGTTGGCCTGGCTGATTTTGGTCTTGCTATTGTTATCAGAACTGCCAGGCCTGCTCAGACGGATCTGCAACACGAAGCAGCTATTGCTCTGGGCACCTGGTGTATGTTTGGAGATGGCACAGTCGCCTGGGTTTAGTTAGGTTTTTAAGATGTGTTTTATTTCAGATAGACATCTCTTTATATTTACGTTAGAGAAGGCAGGGCAAAGAACTGAGGCTTGTGTTTGAAACAGGAGGTGGTTAGATTTGTCATGGTCTTTATTTTATTGGTGGAATGAATTCGCCATTTCTGTCCCCAGAAAGTCCTCCCTTGCAGAAAACGACGTGTTGTCCTTCCAGCAGAGAACTGCCTTGCTTCGGGGAAGTGAAGGTCTTGACCACACTTTACATCTTTGAGGTTTGGACAGTCATTCAGATCTGCTGGGCTCAGCCCATTGCATGCCCAGGCCCACCTCAAGGTGATGCTGCGTTGGTAACATCCATTAATGACTGTAGGAGGTTCAGATACCGCAAAATAATATCTAAGATAGACAGACATATTTTTTACTTGAAGGGAGTCTCCAAATACCAGCAACCTGTGATCTAACCACACAGCACAAGTTTGATGAAGTACCAAGAGACAGAGAGGTGAATTAGGAGTGAGGTGACAGCCAGAATAGTTTTGCTTTTACTCATATGTGTTTCTCTCTCTCCCCCCGCCCCCCGCCCCCCCCCCCCCCCCCCCCCCCCCCCCCATTACTCTTTCTGAATAAAAAAATCTAGGCACTGTTCCAAACCATTACGCCACAGACTTCATTCGGGCAAAATTGCCAATTTCTGCAATGGGTGCTTTTACGGAACTTGAATTTTAGGGCTGAACTGCTACACAGTATCTCTTTTTCGGTTTTTCTTCTGTTAGGGAACATCCTTATTTGCCTATCTGGCATAGCTATTGTGAGTTATATTTACTGACTGGAAACTTGGCAAGTCCAATATTTGTTCTTGGTAACAGGATACTACCCACAGTTTTTACTTACTGGGCTCTGCAGCAACCAGGTGGAACATACATCATTAGTTTACTGAATAATGAATATACTTTAAATCATGATTCAAAAATGCTCGGTTACAGTATATTAAATTAGAAAAAAAAGTTTAATGTAAAACCAGCTTTCCATAGTAGAATTAACAGAATCAAAATAGGCTTTTTATCAACTTTATTGAAACTAATTCAACTTTCCAAGAACTAAAAATTGGTTTCCTGTCTTGACTGTTTTGGAATTACTTACTGTCATCTGTTTCAGACGTTAAAGGATATGATTTAATATCAGCAATAAGGTCTCTGTTCCTACTTTGGCAGGTGTTAATTATTTAAACACTACTCATTTAAATTTGTTTCCAATCACTCTTTTGAGTGATTTTCTGCACACACAAATAAAACCACGGGGTAAGTTCCCCAATCAGTAGTTCTATTTCTCCACTGTTCAATCTATCTTTAGATAGGCAGGTAGAGACAGAGGGATATTTCATGTGTTATGGTCTTCAGTGATGGAATATAATACATAATTTTTATCTCCTTTGTAATAATAAAAAGTTGTTGTCTTACGCAGAGTGCTGTAGTTTCTGCATGCTAATGGCTGTACTCTGTGAGAATAAATTGTGAGATGGGTCACAGTTCCTGAAGCATTCATTGGGGATGGAACAATATAGACAGGTTTCTTTGGGAAAAAATGGGGAAAAAATCTCTAAAATAACTACAGTTGTTCCTCGACACATATGATCCCACCAGTTGGTTTACTTACAGTGACAAAAACACAGCTGTATGAATATTGTCTGGTTCTGGCCAGCTACCTATTCATAACAATGAAAAATGGTTCCCTTGCTGTATATGCCTGAATTTTCATCTACCATCGTGTTAGAGTCATCCTGCTTTTTTTTTATTTAACCTTTGCCTTGCTTTACAACACTGCACCAGAGAAACAGGAACTCTTAGTGCTGTAAAACAGACCTCTGTCTAGTGTGAAGTGAAATTCTCATTCTGCGACAGATAACTTGTAATTTAATACATAATTCTTGTCAGTAGAATAACATAAGGGAAAGGTAGACCAGAGGGAAAGCCAGGCATAAGAGAGGGAATTTTACGCACCACTGGGAAATGAGAAGCTGACAACTATAGGTATTTCAGTTCTACAAGGCAAGTCATTTCATCCTGGTAATAAATGGAAAAGGTGGGTGTTTGTTTAGATTTAGGCCACTTGGTAATGATTTTAACACTCAGCCAAGCCTCCTGCCAAGACAAGCACTCCAAGGCCAAAATCTGTAATGAACTCTCATCTTCTCAATTATAGATTCAGCCCTGACCAAAGTGATATCCAATATTCCCCTCCCCGCTCTGCGAGTGCAGAGACGTGCTGATGGACGTGCGAGCAGCGTGGCTCTGCATGGCTCCCACAGCTCCCTGAGACCCCGCAGCCCACCCAGCTGCTGCGCTGGGGCTCCAGCACCAGCATCTATCACCTCCCCTTCTCCCTTCTCCTTGCCCCGCCATCCCCATTTCATGGAAAGAGTGAGCGCAGAGAGAGAGAAATAGTGCCAGCGGTGCCGGGGAGGAGGAGGGGGAAGGAGAGGATGGAGGGACCATCCTCCCTCTGCCTCCGGGATCCTCCCAGCCCCTTCCAGCGGGTGGGAGACTGAACCAGTGGAGCCAGCTTTGCCTTTGCAGCTCTTCACAGTGATTTTGTTGGCAGGTCTCTGCTGGCTGGTTGAGCCTGACCATGGCATCCGAAGCGCTATGATGGTGTGCAAGGGATACACGGTTCTGCAGCGTGCTGCGCTCAGTCCATGCCCATCTGCTTCTTGCTGTTACTTCAAGTGATCTTTAGTATCTCCTCCTCACTTGCATTTGTCACCAAGCTCCCTCTTTCTGATGCTTGTCCAGCAAAAAATATAAAAGGTAACTTTCTTTCCAAGACTTATATTTCATAATTCATCCTCCTGGCGTCATTCCCTAGCTTGTTTTCTGCCACCTTTTCCCATTGCTTTTGCTTGTTTTTCCCCAGGTGGTTTCATACTTCATTGTAGTTGCATATTTTTTTTGTCCTTATTGAAATGAAGGCATCTTGACCCCACCTGCCTACTGGCTGGTCCAACTCCATCTTTGTCTTCTCTCTTATAACTCCATAAACATTCACCTGTCTCATCCCAACTCCCACTGACCCTACACTCACCAAGGACCTCATAAAACCATGGCACATGTTTAGAAGCTGGAGACAATAATATTAAAAAAGATTTTGTGTTTGAGGAAGCACATATATATCTACTTCAGCTATAAAAATGTACCCATAGTTGTGGGGTTTAAGGAGTAGAAGAAACTCTGATGCAGCTTTCACACGGTGTTCGGGGTTTGTGCAAAGAGGCACGGCTAGGGGCTCTACGCTGCTGCTGTGGATGCTTGCTTTTTACAGTTAGTTGTTGTGATCTGCTGCTGAGCTAAATGAATGACTAGCTCTTTTTCAGTAGACTTTTCAGCTCGTTGTCCACCTTCTTGACAGAAGGTGAGGTGTGAAGGGGAGAAGAAACATGATAAGGTATGGAAGAAAGAGCAAATTATTTGCCGTGCAAAGGGAGTAGAAGAATGTCTTTCTGCCATGGAGGCAGAGACTGTGGTTAATTCAGAAAATAACAGCAAAAAAAAAATTTAAAAATGAGGAAATCAAAGCCAAAAAACCACGACCCCAGACTAGGTCTGTGTTACTCAGAAGTTCTGATTTTTGCTCAGAACAATGAGTCTGTTGCAGCAAGAAAGCCTCCCTTAGTTCTTTGTGCTTCCTTAAATAGTAAAAAGTCCCTTTATATGGCTTTGTGTTCTTCATTTATACTGTGCGTTACAATTTTTTTGTGCTGTTCAACAGCTGGCAGTGGGTGACAGAATTCTAGAGGGTAAGTGCTATATACAATACCTAATCCAGCCGGTCCAGTCTTCCAGTCGTCAGTCACGAGTAGTCAGGCTTTATAGCTCTACTCATGAGTTCAGTGTGACTCCTGAACAATTAAGAATCAGAAGTTTTCGTCTCCTGTTCATTAAAAAATATGTAAAATGTGTATGGCAAAACTCTAGATGAAAAATTAAAAGAAATATTATTATAACTTTTATCCATATTCTCAGATTAAATCTGGTTTTAGTTCCTTTTTCTTCTAGTTACTTGCTTGTGAACAGCAATCTTGGCAGAAGGCATTAAATCGTATGTAGGTTAATTACTTAATGTTTCTGAATTGCTTTGAACGTGAAGTGAGTGCCAAGTATTACTAATATTATGTGAGACAACATTATAATAAGCTGGGGGTTTCATCTTCAGTTTCTTTTATCATGCATTAATACATAAGCTTTGTTTGGTGCTATATATAGATTGTACATATAATTATTTGAATTCACTACAGCTTGAATTCCTTTCACTCCCTCACTGTAAAAGGAGAGAGACATAAAATGTAAAGAAACAAACATTCAGAAAGGAGAACGTTCTTACCATGACCCATGACTCAAAGGGTTATACAGGGATCCCCAAGCCCAGGAAAGAACAGTGCAGTCATCTAACCTGAAAATAAATTAGTTTGTTTTAGAAAAATATGTATAATTAGGTTTTAAAAATACCTTCTCCTTCTAACAAGCTGATCAACAATTTGATTATCGTCATTGCTTGGAAGTTGTACCTTCGTTTTGTGTAAGCTTAAGTTCTGAACATCACATTTTCAGAAGTAAAGTTAAACTTACCTTGTTGCTTCCCTTGTCTAAATACTTCTGCGTATTAATTAACTAACTCTTTGAAGACTCTTAGATGTGAATCGCTAAGGTCTGCATTTCGGAAAAATTTTATTTTTTCTGGGCAGCCCAGTATCCTCAGCATTACAGACAGTAATTTTCTGTTCCAAAATAATATTACATGACATTGATATGCCTTACAGTTTAATTACAGGTGGAAATTCTGATGAAAGTATTTGCCTTTTTCACATCATTTACAGATTTACCAACAACAGCTAGCAGTAGACCTGTACCTGCCTACGGATGTTCAATTGTTAAAGTCTTGGGTAAGTTTAGGAATTTCTGTGGTTCTCTGGAGATGTATAAGTTGCTTTTATTGTGACGGTGGTCAGACTGTTATAATGATGTGACCCATTTATTTAGTAGTAGGAAATCAAAGTGGTCATTCTAACTCCTTTCAAGCTGCTTTGAGGCTTGGATTGGTTCCATCTCAGTAGTGGACATTTTATAATCTAAATAAACATTATTTCTCTTTTTACTACCAGGCCTTATACCTTTCATGGGACAAACCTATCTATGTATCTGCAGTAAGGGCATTTCCTGGTAGGTTGGTATTCAGTGTACACATACACTTGTCCAAAGGTATGGTTTGGACATTCTGATGGTCTGCTTCATGAAATAAAATCAGTTTGTTTTTTTTCCAAGGAAACCGTTTTTTTAATCAGTCATGTCTCCTTTCCATGAAACCATTGACTTTTTGTCAGAATTAAGGAAAAATAATCCTATGAAAAACTTTTTGAAAAACTATTAATTTTTTTTCAAAATATTTTCATGGGCAGAGTCCTCCTTTTTGATCAATATTAATATTAAGATTAATGTCTAGTTTTAGGAGACCAAAAGCTAGAGCATGTGTCTAGCAGACTAATAGTGTCTGTGCAAGTACAATTGTTTCCCTACGCAGGCTCTGAAAATCAAGGCCTATGTGGGTTTTGCCTCTTGCAGAAGGAGTAACTTAAGGGTTTAAAATGAAATCAAACTATATAGTACATTGTCCAAGTGTATTGAAATAAAAATATAAATGTGAAAACCCAACACATCATAAATAAAATGAAATATATCCAAAAATAATTAAAATACAAATCATGAATTAAAAAAAAATAAACATTTATCTTGTTAACTTGAAACCTAACTTGGGCAAAGCAGTTTCTTTTTCTTTGGTTTCCACGAACATAAGATTTTATGAGTACTGATATCGAATTACTACATATTATCTAAAAGTGCAACATAAGATCTGTCTGGGCAGTCAGTAAGATGTCATTCATTATTGTTTCACCTTGGGGACTGGATATTCAATCTGAAAAAATAAACACTCGATGTATGCTCCATCCATATGACAGGACCTTCTGTTACGGCTTCCTTTCTGATATACAGCTCCTACCTGATTCCAGCTAAAGGAAACCCTATCAGATTCACCTGGGTTGTAACTTACTCCTAAAATACCCAAAATATTTTGCTCCCTGGGGCTGCTCATAAAAAAAGAAAAAGTTAAAAGTGTATTTTCCTGTTAAGTATTGATAAGTTAAGTGCTGCTTCTGTTTTGAAAGCTTGGTAAATGTTTAATGTCAGTTTTGTCTGATCTTGTGTGTTTATAAATTGTGTTCTGTTGATTCATTTCCTCTGGCAGCATTGCGAAGTTTTGCTAGCGAAGGGATGAAAGAGGTAAAATTTTAATTCTGTAGCAATTTCCCTTCTTGCCTGTCACTTTCACAGGCTTTATACTATGTCACGAAACTCCCATGTTTTAACTGACTTCCTACATCTGTATGCAGAGATTCAGGCACCTCTCAAAGCTTTACTGATCAGTTTGTGTTAGGAAGGTGTTTCCAGTATAGCAGCACCAGCTGAACAGGTCACACCACCTTTCTTCTTATCTCTGCTGTTGGAGAGCTGCTATTCCAGACCAAAAGAAAACTTTCTTTTTCCCTTGCTCGTTTGAGGATCCGTGTTGGCTCCCCTGCACCGCAGCCTGCTGGAAAAGAGAAAATATTTAGCTAAGGAGAACGATGCCATGCATCTGGTCTTTACTTTCAGCCTAATGAAAGAGTGAGGTCTGATCCACCGAAAAGTAAGAGATGATACAGCTGAGCTGCCTGCATCCTTGTCATCCCCCGTGCTGGCAATGACAGATCAGGCCAATCTCTTATCTGCGAGGAACTCCTGTCCTGAAACCAAACAACCCGTAATATGGCAGAGATCTCATCCAGAAAATCCTGCCTTGCATATACAGTCTTTTAGCCTAAAAATGCCCTTAGTATTTATGGGAGCTATTTGCATCATACTTTAAACAAACTGCTGCTGTCTAGTTTGAAGTTGGACTCGCATCCACAGAAGTATTTAGGTGCCGAACTCCTTGGTAGGTGCTTTGCTTGTCTGGTCACATCTATCCTCCCTCCCATATTGTTCTTCTCTGCTCAGGTACCACCAACATGGATGCACAACTGTGCCCAGGGAAGAGACTTCATAAAAGAAAACACATCAGAAAAAGCTTAAAACTGCAGGGCTGTTTGAGACAAGTGGAGAAGAACTTGAACTAATGAGATAGGCTAAGCATTAATGGAATTTAGATAGACTTTTCAGAGAAGCTAATTGAATTGAATAAAGTACAAGTGGCAGCAGCTTTAAAAAAGATTTAAACATGATTTTTTTTTTTTTCTGGCAAAAATATTAACAGGCCAAATTGCTAAGTCAAATAAAGCGAGGGATGTAAAAATAAGGGAAAAACATTTATTATTTCCACAATCCCATATTGCTTCACACTATCCAAGCAATTAAGGTTAGAAGTCCTAACAGAGAGTCTGTTATCAACGTATTTGGGTGTGTGAAACATGGTATTAAAATAAACTGTACCGTTTAGGGAGTTTTTGCTTTAAATCTAGTACAAAATGCAGAAATTTTCCATGAGATTTTTTAAAGTAAGCAGAGAAACTCCTCAAAAAACAGACCTGTATTTTAGGTTTTGTGCTACCAAACTGGGTGAGAATCACCATGTTCATACACAAACCTCAATGTGATTCGTTGTGCAAGTGAGAAACTCCACATGAAAATCCTCTGCATTAAAATCCCTATTAAATTAGCCATTAATTTAATGCAGCAAATTAAAAGCCACTATAAGCAGGTAGAAAACCCCAATGGCAGTGCATCTGTGCGCACTTTACTTCAGCCTAATACACTGTCTGAAAATTCTAGAGTGACTGAGTTACTAGCAGCAATTTTTGAGACTTTGGAGCAATTGCAGCCAGTTGCCTGACACCAGGAAAAGATACACACTGGAGTGGAAGGGCTTTTGGAATATAATGGCAGCAAGGAGGCTAATAAAGTGATTGTAAACGGTCTGTTTAGTGAGGTGAGCGAAGCCAGTGATGGAGTGAGAGTATGAAAAGCACGTCTTGCTCTTACTTTTTTTTTTCCTCTGTGATTGAGAAAGACATTAACTTATCTATCAAAATAAGTGGAGACAGTTCATTAAGATAAATTAACAGAAAGTTCAAAATACAGCCTTGGTTAGTTTTCACTGAAATATGCCAAATATGATCAAATACATCATATTTGATCCTGGAATTATATTTCAGGTGAGGGCAGCATGAGTACGAATTTAAACTAACATCTTCTCCTGACATGCTCTGACAGCGGGCTTACCTCCCTTCCAAGGGAAAACCACCCCTTTGAAGGACACCTTCCTGTAAATGGAGAAAAAAAGTGGTGCAGGAGCATTACATTCCAAATGTAATCTATCTTATTTATATACACACAGTAGTTCTGGGAGAGGAGAAGCTACACTGTACGGGAGCAAATGCCTCTTCCAGGGCTACCTGCTAGCATGTGCACAAGAAGCCTTAAGAGGCAAGTCTTTGCCAGAGTATCCCCCACTGCTTTCACTGCCTTCCCTGCAAATACCACCAAGGACTGAATTTTAAGCAGTAACAATAATAACAGAATATTTGCTTGTATTCCTAAAAGAACATGCCACTTGGTGATACCTGTGGTAGGTATCTTTGTGCAGCACTTCAGTCTGCATCATTCCTGTGAATTTCCAGGAAGTGTTTTCACCAGCGTATTAAAGAAAAATGAATGAAAGAGGGATATAAATGCCCTGTGCAGAGTTTTTGCATTCTTTTTTCCCGTTTAGATTTCAGGTGCCTCACAGGCAAAAATAAGCGGCAAAGAAATGTTTGGTTTTGGGGGTGAAAAGAAGTTACAGTGTATTGGAAGGAAGGATGTGGTTAAAACAAATGCCTAGAAGGCAGCAGATAACAGTTCTGTTCCCAGATCTGGCACAAATGCTCTTTTTGACCTTGCACCAAAGCATTTCCTTGCTTTGGGACCAGTTTCTCTGTAAAACGGGGTGATAACAGTGCTTAACTACTCTTCCTGACAGAGGAACTGGGAAGTTTTTATTTACACTTGTTACAAGCTTTCAGGACCTGAGAGAGATTAAAAGTGGATCAGTCTGGACCTGCAGATTTAAGTCTTTCCTTCAAATAAAACATTTCGTTTATAGTATTAGCTTTATTTCACACTAATTATGTGTATTTTAAAAAATAATCAGCATTTGCACCGATTTGCTCATTCCTGCAAATAATTAGCTAACTCCATTACTTGAAAATTCTATTTTCTGTTCCTATAGTCAACCAAAAAAAAAGAAAGAAAAAAAAAGAGTAATAATTCTTCTGTCTTGTATATGACCAAGAAGTTTAATTCCTGATAGAAGATTTTAACATTAATAGCGTGATCCTGATGGGCTGTTACAGAGAATTAGAGGAAAACAAAGATGCTTTTTGCACCTTCTAAAATAACTTAGAAGAATGCTTTGATTGTTTTTTAGAAATAAGCACACATAAAAAGTGGCATTTCCCTATTTCTCTTCCAGTGAGTTCTGGAGCTGAGAAATCCCCCAGGCAAGACTTTCAACTTGCTTCCTTCCATCACGGAGCAGAGAAGCGTTGCTGAGGCCTGCAGAGCCTTCCAGCTTCTTTGAAGAAGGAGGACACTATTATCTGGTACGTTTCAGCACCCATCGGACAAACTATTTCACCTCTTTCTGGCTTTTTGATATATTTTTTTTAGACCTTGTCTTTGAAACCATCTCCCAAACAGGTCAGCGAGGCTTAGGAGTCTGGCCCAGCGATACTCACCCTTAACTGAAGTAATGTTTACACATAATATCCGTTTAAATTATGAAATGCCTATTGTGAAAACAATAGACATATTCAATCACTGTATCCCAGAACAAATGAGAGAAATATTCCAGAGCTCCTATCAGAGCTTAATAGGTATAATTTTGCTAGCGATATGGTAATACACAGCAGCTTTCCCTGGACGGCTGTGTAAAACAAAGAAGTGGTTGTCAGCCTTTCAGAATCAGATGTTAATGATATTTCATGTCTTTGTTGAGTCTGTGGAAAGCAGCTACTGCACCTAAAAGGGAAATGACTTCCATACCAACCTCCCCCAGCCAAAGTCGTTCAGATTGGGAAAACTGGATGAGATCCATATTTATACTTCGGAAAGAGGTGTAAAAGAAGATTTCAAGACAGTATTGACTGAGCTGTCTCCCAGTCTCTTTACCCGAAGTTATATCTTATCATTGTGATGAAAGTTTTTAGTTCAGTGTGTTACGGTCTCTTTTTTTTTTCCCTTTCTCTCTTTTTCTTTTTTTCAAACATATACGAGGAAAGAATGTAATGTAAGCAAAACTCCAATGTGTTTCTGGCAAATGAGGAGTGTTTTCTACATCTCGTATATTTTTGGAAGCATTTGAATCCAAAAGTAATACGTCTTCCAAATCGGGAAGAAGGCTTTTTATTAGACTGATGCCTGCACACAGCAGAGAGAGGGTTGTCTGCCCCAGCATTGCAGCAAGCAGGGACTGGTGCTCTGTCTGAGCTAGTCTGGAAGATTGGAGCCAGTCAAAAGAAGGGTTTCTGTAGCTTTATTACTGCAACTTCATTTTGCTGTACTACTGTATGTCTTCACTTCTGCAAACTTTCTTTCGTTTGTTTTAAGAAGAGGTCTTAATTCCAATGCAAAATCCGTCCAGAAAGGAGGGCCCCTCAGCACTGTATTCCAGCTGGTGGGGATTAGCTCAGTCCTTTTACCGGATACGTATCATTTTAATCTTAAGCCTTTAGACACTGTACAACATACTATTAAGTCTGTTACCAAATAAAACACTAAAAGTCTGATTCACTAAGGGTTACACACCCTTTGCAGGGAAAAAACTAACATTTACAAAGGGATAACTGCCAAAAATCACTTAAATTTCATGTCTTTCCTATTTACTAAATCCCACATCCACCATGTGTATGGTAACTTCCTTAAGATATGCCCCTGGGAGAAGTGCAAGTCAAAATAAAGGGGAAGTCGCCCCCCTAAAACGTGTCCTTACTCTAAAGAGTGATTTATATTGGTTCACATCAGAAAATCTGAAAAATGAAAGTTATGTTGTTCAGGAATAAAATGAAACCTTCCAGAAAGTGTGAATCATGTACTTGACTTCTGTGATAACGAGTAATACATTTCCTATAGGAGTTAGTGGTTAGGGTATGAAACCGGGGCATTAGCAGACTAAGGGAGTCATTCGCTAATGATCTTGCGCAAGTGACTTTGACTGCAGTTTCTAACTCGGGTGCTTAAACCGAAGCAATATTGCAGCGCTTGGTTATTTGGGGAAATGTGGGTGACAGAATTACTGGACCTTGAACCACTCACTTGGGTTGTTAATAGCAAATGACTTCACTCCCTGTGGAGCTTCTTAAATGATGTTTTATCTGTCTGTCAAGGGTGAGGCAAAAAAACTCTGATATTTATAATGTGCTTTGGATGAAGGGAGCGATCTAAATGCAAACTATGATAGCCAGTGTTTATTGGCTAGCCTGTTGTTCTGACACAGGCTCAGAAGTATCTCACAACATTATTTTAGCCAGTCATTTGAAGTTAATCACTATAGCTCATCGTGCTAAATTAATGCCTACATTATGGGACCATCTTAGGGCACGAAGATCACCTCAGGAGGTCATTAGGTGTGGCTCTGGCAGCAGCACTGTGAATGAAACTGCATTGATAGTCTGTGTCCTACTGTTTGGGTAATACAAATGATTTAAGTTTTCTTCCAGGGGATTGGGTTGTTGTTGTTGTTTTCAGTAAGAAATAACTCATCTGTTTTGGAAAACATTGTTTAATGTATAATGGAATATTCCACTAGCACTGACAGGCAGAGCTGCGCCATGCCAGCCAGCCAGCCAGCCCCGGGAGCTTGACTGGTCGGGGTGACTGCAAAACAGGGTGCAGGCATCCCACTGATGCTGGGTTCAGTGCCCCTCGACTGCTGTTTTCCACAGTCCCAGCTGTATGAAAAGAAACTCTTCCTAGTCGTGTTGGTTAGGAAAATTAAAAACCTGAATGTACGCTACAACTGTGGTTTTTGTTAGAGGATAAACCAGTATAGAATAATAGTATATAGAATTTACAAAGTCTTTTGCATTCAAGATATTTGAGTAAGATAAATGGTAAAATCACTGTATGCATTAAGCCCTGGGATAAAGTACTATTAATCCTGTTGTGCAGATACAGAAGTCGAACTAGAGGCAAAGATTTTTCTCTGGGAACTGAGGTAAAGATTTTTGTCTCAGCCAGGATTATAATTCGAAGTTTTTATTTAGTAGCCCTATGCTCAGACCATGCAATTCTCCCTAGCTCAATTTTATTGCAAGGGTCTTGGTGTCTTCATTAAAGGCCTAGTTTGAGGGATCATATGATTTTTGTTAAAATGTCAGTATTCATATATTAAAGAAAAATGTTTTGAGGCCATATATTGTGGAAAAAATCTGGAAATAAAAAGTATCACTCATATGTAGCCTGAAGGCTCCAAGGACCACTAGACAATGTAAAAAACAGTCAAAACCAAAATGTGCCTGTTTATGTAACAGTCATGATTTTAAAGAGAATTTTGTGATTTTAGGGGATCCAACTCATGATTTTTCAGTACTTGGCCTTGGCAATATTGTTAGCCTGCAGTGGACAATTTGCATCTGATGACCAAGTTCCCCTGTCACTTCACATTTTGGAGGATCATCAGATACAAATTCTGTTACATGTTTACAGCATTGCCAAGCTCAAGGATTCAAAAATCATGAGTTAGTTTATTCTACATGGCAAAGCGATTAGTGAGAGAAAATGTAACAACAACAACAACCCAACAAATGCTCTTAATATTTATTCCGTTGTCTCCTCTCTATGAGGTCTTCAACAATGCAATGGTTCAGTACCACCACCAGAACTAGCCTATTTATCTTCAGGGATGAGAGAGATCTCTGAAGTCTAATGACAAAAATATGGGCCTTGCTCTGTAGTACCCATAAGCTGTTTTAGGGGGGGATGCAGTGTGAGGCATTTACAAATAAAGCCGGTCTGAACAGTCTTTGGTACTGCAGAAACAGGAAGAGCAGCACCTGGGAACCTCCGTCAGTGTATGACTATATTTATAGAAACACCATTAGGGGGAGCTCTGTAATAGACTTAATGCCAGTGTTCTACAGCTTCCTCACCTTAAAAACCACGACCTTCACTTTTTCTTATTAGTAGTAAACAAATGGCATTTAATACATTAGTCTTTATGGCACTTCCACCATCTTCTTCATCACCACCGTTGAGACTGGCTGGCACTATGGTGATGAAGTCTCCGTAAAGACCAATGCAGAACAGAATGATCAGTGTCATAATAAAGGGGGTAAATTAAGTGGATTCTTGGACAGAAGTTGTTGTGATTAGCTGTGTGATTCTGCTGTTTTCTTTGGAAGCCCCTTCAATTGCAGAGTCTTGCTGTAAGTATTTGTGGCCCTTAAATGAGGTACCATCTTGAAAAACCTTTCCTTTATCACCAAAATCTCTTGCTATTGAGGTCCTGCTGTGAATTTCTCAGGGACCCATGCATTCAGCTGAAGTTCCCTCCACTCTGAAATGTCCTCTGTTGAATCCTATTATGTGAAAAAGAATGGGCTAAGGAATTACACCTAATATGTACGTGATACATCATGTGATACAGGATACGATATGGTACATCAGTCAAAGAGCCAGCAGTCAGATGCATTCTTTTTTCATATAAGAAAAGCTTGTTCTTATTTTTAGCAAGATAGAGTGTTTTTTGGCTTTCTGTGAAGTGCAGAACTTAGAGATTGTGATTTGGAGAGCTCTGTATGATCTGCAAAGCTGCAATAAAGAATGAGGACCCATAGCAACTTGGATTTACATTCTTAAGATGCAATGATGGGTAACAACAAAATAGAGGGATAGGATGACCTCCATTCCATCTATCTGGAGGAATAAATCCCACATAGCTAGGCAAGATGCTGACATGAACCACTATTTTACCATATTGTGAGTAGTTCAGAGTTTTTCTAAAGGATAGCTGGGGAATAACTAGTTAAGCAAAAGAAAACTTTACCCCCAAATTCAAACAACAGTTTGGCACAGTAAAACCAAATTCATTGCTAAGATTAACTCTGTTTAAGCTAAAAAATGCTTTCAGTTTTTTAATTTGGTCTATTGTTCTTATGGATCAGAATATGGGAGAGCCTAGGAATTAACTCTTCATACTTCTTTTATGCTGACTTGAGGCACTTCTTAAGTACTTTTAAAAATTTGCAAAACACTCCCTCCGTTACTCAAAATATGATGCGAGTGAACTCTAATGAATTAATTCCCAAAGAAATAGATTCAAGTCATTGCTGTACTATTGCCAGCTTCTGTAAAACTGCCTGGCAAAAAAATGTGCAAACAGTTCATGCAACATTGCTCTGGCCCTTTGTACAACAATGCCCACATTTAAAATAGTAAACTTTATTCTCCTTTGTACCAGGACAAAGTAGAGGGAATAGAGATACAATAGTTTGAATATTACCAGAACACCTTCTGAGAAGCATATTCTTATCATGGTGGGGCTTCTAAGGGTTTGGATGGCCTTCACTATTGATCCTGGGACATCAAGGTCTTAACTAAGAAATATGCTTCCATGAAACCCTACAAGAAGCTAGTTACCAGAACTTTTAGTTTCTGTTATTTCCAAAATGTAAAAAGCAGCATAAACTGTTCTACCTGGTCTTTTTGCTGAGATATGAATTTGTTCTCACTGCTTCATTTTCTTGATGTCTCTTCTGCTTTCTCTCTGGGCCATTACTACCTTCAGCACACTGTTTGCAAGGCTAGATCATGAGCTCCTTGGGGCAGGGAATCTGCCTTTCTCTATTTGTATTTCAGTTGGTGAGAGAGCCCATGGATGCCACACAAAAGTGGTGATGAATATGATGAGTACTGAAGTACTTTTTGCATTTTGAAGGGAACGACATTTGCCTGCTTCTAATAAATCTTGAATCATTTATGGCAGAGTTAAATATGTTGTATCCCACCTTAAGAAGAACTGCTGCAGGAAGCATCTCCAGCCCAGCAGAAGTCCTGGTTATCTCTCTCTTGAACTTTCTCTTTGCCCCATGCAGACAATAGTCTACAATAAAACTATTGCAAAACTGTGAAATTGCAATAAACCCACCCAAACTGCCAGAGCAAACAGACCTTTATTCCAGTGAGGCCAGGACTGTCTGCAGCCTCAAGGCCAGGGCCAGCTGCATTGAATGGTGGAGGAATTGGATACTGACTGCAGCTCCGAAGCACACAGTTATGTTCTTACATTAAATGTTCTGAAAGCAGTCACTTATTGGCACTTGGAACTGTTGTATTTCAAGGCTGCACCAAAAAACAATTACTTTATTTCTTCTGGACTAGAGGAAATTATCAGATGATCAAAATGAACTGATTTTTTTTCCCCTAGAATGCTAAATGTGTTTGTTAACACAGAAATCCTCAAGACTAGGATACCTGAAATATTTGTCAAGTTATCTGTAGGATTTCAGGGTATGGGGGCTGGCAGTCCAAGAAGACCTTGCTTAAAAGTATAGCAGAAAGCAGTGCTTTGATGCATCTTAGCAATGTGGAGGAGTGGGTCTATTTGGCCAGAAAAGTTTCAGTATGCAACTATTTGGTTTTGTGCAATGCAGATAAACCTGGAGACTCAACATCCAGCCTGTTATGCATACTCTAGCATGCTCAAGACCTTACTTGCCTACTTTACTTTGTGGTTACAGTAGGCATCAGGATAGACCAGATGATGTTCTTCTTGAGATCAAAAGTATATGGGGCCTGAAACTAAGCCAGTCATGATTCTTCTTGAAAGGCATGAAATGGTGCTGAGGACCTTTAGGAAAAGCATGGGAGCTTAAGTTGAAGGCTCTTCCAGAATGGTCTTGGAGTCCATTCCTCACCACAACTAAAATAATGAGAAAGAAGAGCAAAATAAGTGAAGGCAGCGAACACAGTTTTCTTCCCTACTGTTGGAACCATGAACCGTCAGGGAAGAAAGACAGAGGGAGTGATGGAGAGAGAGAACTGATGCAGTGAGAAAGAGCATGCCTCAGGACACGCTGCCTGCATATGTCACCGGCACTGACCACTGAGGACAAGCAGGCCAAAAGGTATTAAACAGGTATTAGTATAAATGTTGACCCAGAAGCTAGAAGACACGAGAGAAGGATGTGATGACGGAAACTTCAGGGACTGTGGTGAATAGGTGAAGGTAACTCAAACTGAATTAGGATGTGCAGTGAGAGAGAGCTGGATACAGTAACCTCCTGAGATCTCCACCATCAATTGCTGTCAGCAACGAATTTGTGGCCAGCAGAACTGGGAGGGCATTTTGGAAGGTGCATGCTGCTCCTGACACAGCTAGTCCCTCACAACTCTGACTTTAGGGAGTGTCTACCTTAAGTCTTGCAAGGTAGGCACAACAATCTGTGAAAAAGGTCTGTCACAAATATATTTGCAAAATTCAGTAGCTATTAATTACAACAAAAAAGCAAAATAACTTTCATGCCTTCTGCGTCTATCCAAAATACACTTGAGAGTTTTGAATATCTTTTTCTATTCCAATTCCAGATTCTTTTAGGAAGACCTCTGAACTGCTTGATTATAATTGATTGTTTCCTTATACACTTTGTAGTAAAGGGTTTCATAACTAAATGATCTCTAAAGTTAATAGAAATCCCTATTCCTCCAACTTTTTCCTGTTGCTGTCTGTTGCCAATCAAAAGTCTTGAATCCATGTTGATTTAGCTCCAACTATGAGAGAGAAATAGAACATTTTGAAGTTAAAATTTCAAAAAAATTAGCTTATGCCACGAGACATGTAGCGAGTTGAATCTCAGAATATTTATATCTTGGTCACCAACACAACCTCTGCAAACTGGACTCCAGAAGAAGACAGAAGACGGATTCAAGCTAGAATTTAGTCTACTGCTGACACAGTGTAAATTGCAGCAGATGAAAGAGACAAAAAGAGAAGGCTGCAACATTAGAAAATTACTATGGCAAACTGTCTTTTCTTCTTTGAGGAATGAGAGAGGAGCAAATACTGCACAAGTGTGATCAAGGTTGTCCAAGAAGTGAAGTACTCACTTTGAGGGGAAAAAAAAATTACTTCAGCAAAATTCCTGTAGAACCCTTGAGTGGAAACTAAAATTGCTGTGATGTCAACACCACCAGCTTTCCCCTAGGAGATTTCCACTCCATGGAATGGGCTGGAAGGTCTTTTTTTACATGTCCTTGTACTATGTACAATGAATCTGGATTCTGTTGTATAAAGACCACAACACTTGTTCCAAAAATATAACAGCCTTTGAGGTAGTTATGGGAGCAATTCTGCAAAACTATTTTAGAGGAGATATACTGACCCAGTTAGAAGGATCCTTTCACTAGGTTTTGGAAGTATGGTCAGTGTTTCTGTGAACATAAGTAATTAATTCAATGAAAGCAGTGGCTAAACATCTTTATTTTTGTGGAATGTGACATGGGATTTTTGTGGGATTCATAGTTGGTCTAAATCTCACATTCCATACTGCATGCAAATGGGTTTCTTTTGCATATGATTTGCAAATGGCATAACTGTTATGTGTAGACATGCTTAAAAATTCACCAGTACTAACATTCCTTCTAGACAGTAAAAATCCCAAACAATTCCAACCACAGTTGTCTCGTCAGTGTTAGTTTAAAATTCAGTACTTTGTACAAGCAGTAGAAAAAATGTTTCTAGGAACATTTTTGCAGAGATAAATTTATAAACTTCTCTAACTAATCACTCAAAAACTTGCTTGAATTTCAATTATTTTTGAAAAAATATCCATCAAAAAATGTGAAACAACATTAGTGAGAATTTGAAAACTTTCAATCTGATCCATGAGTAACATTTATTTTAATCTTTCCTATCAAATTTTAAAGAAATAGAATTTTCAGAAAATACTAGCCAAGCTCTGAATAGTGTCTTGTAGTGATTAATCCAATGAGTAAAGTTACTTGTTTTATTTAACAAATTGGAAATGTGGGAATTTCTCATACTTCCACAGGACTGCTTCTTCTAATTTCTAAAATCATACTGTTCACTAATATGCTTTTAAAGACAATCGTAGTTGTAATAAATGTAATGAAACTTGCCAGCAACCTTCTGTTATGTCAGTAAAAATATATGTTCTTTGACCAAGCCGCCAGTCCTATTCATTTTTAACTTAGAATGTCAAATTAAGAGGGTATTGTGG
Organism: Gymnogyps californianus; assembly: GCF_018139145.2. Taxonomy (NCBI): domain Eukaryota; kingdom Metazoa; phylum Chordata; class Aves; order Accipitriformes; family Cathartidae; genus Gymnogyps; species Gymnogyps californianus. The sequence goes on from NC_059472.1 coordinate 15,885,421, forward strand.
GCTGGGAATAATATGTTTTCCATGTAAAGATTATTTTTATACCACAATGTTTACTGCTTGAATAAAATAATGCAAAAACATTTCACAAAATGGAATTTCAAAGTTTTGTCTTCTCTATTCCTTGTGTGTGAAGCAAAAAGCCTGTATGCCTGCTTTTCCATTCCACTGCACCCTCAGCAGGGGTAAATATATCAAGAAAACCTTGAATGTCAGCAAAGCTTTAGAGCACATAGTTGTTGTATTCCATTTTTTGGTAGATGCAGGCAGTGGGATCCTGACTTTAAGAGCTGTTTGACGTGTGATCTCTACGTGGTTGTTCTCTGTCTTTTAAGGATTTCAGAGAGGAGAATTCTGAATAATTTGACAGGGTAGAGGGATGTCAAATGTGGCTTTCTGCTTGATCATGATCAGAAAGGTTTGACGTGTTATTGATTGGATTTATACAGGATTTGCTGGGAAGTGAAGCATCTACTGGGCTATTCACCCTGCCAAAGGCACAAGACCAGATGGCTCTCAGGTCATGTTAGGCATGGTTGGTCAAAAATAACTTTCCTTAATTCTTGGACTTTTGCAGGCATGTTTCTAACTTCCAGTAAAAAAAAGTCCAGGGCCGTGCAGTACCAAGGACCTCACTCACTCATACTCACTTTCACTGAAAAATACTCTGTTGAGCAAGCAGTCTCATAAAAATGCACTAGAATGAAATCTCTTTCTAAGAAAAAAGTCTGGACGTGAATGGATAGAGGCATTGATAAAGGCAGACTGCTAGAAGCCAGGTCTGGAGTGATTTTGACATCGCTTTAATTTCCTGTCCTGGGCTGAACAGTCTCTCCCTTTTCTTTCTCTTCTTCTTTTGTCCCAAATATCTCACGTACATGGATTTTACATCAATGTAATTGGCTTTGGTGGCCTAAGCCCCCTGGTGTCTGTAAATTTTGTTCAAGATTTATGAGGTTGCAACTAAGATTAGAAACTGGATTTGAGAATAACATATATCATGCAGAGATATGAATGGATTCATTTCTCAAGAAAATTAAATGGGTGAATTGAAAGTGTTTTCTTCTGCTACAAGAAGAAAACTTTTAGCAAGTTTTCTTTCTTCTAAGGGGTTGGTACACTCATTAAAAATTATGGCTTCGGAATCAAATCTTTAATATATTTTTCAATACATGATAATTTTATCTGTCATCACTATCAAATAGCTTTAATGTTATTCACTTAACATCATTCAATGAAACAACTTAACTAACGTCTCCGACAGAGAATTCATCTTCTGTTATTTCTCCAGCTGTATTTTCCTTCTTACAATCCTCAAAATGACTCTAGCACTGACTCCTCCTACTAAATTACAATATCCAAACAATTTAAATTAGTATGTCATGAGATTGGAGTCGTTTTGTGTTTGACCTAATTATTAAAATTACTTTCTGAGAACTAATGGCATAATTACTCTTATAATTAGTAAAATAAAGAACCTGTAACTGCTCAGACTGGGAGCAGCTGATATGATCAAGCTTTAAATTGAAAAAATCCAAAATTTTCTTGCCCATCGTCTGTAGCTCAGTACGTTTCAAAGGGAAGGCTGATACATGCCTGCAATGACTATGTTTAAACAATTAAATCTTGTCTCCACCTTAGCATTTGATTCATTACTCACTGATGAACCTTTGTCCCTACTTGCCTGTTACTGGGAAAACATACAGCAGCGTCTACTACAGATACCAAAACATACTTGCCGCGGCACTAATGATACTGCCCTGTGATAAAACAGGTATGGTAGGCTAAGTGAAACTGAAAAAAGGGCTCAAGTTAGAGGCTGACCTTCACCGGGCAGAGCTCTGAGCAGGCAGCCTAGGGCTGCTGCCTGCAAAGCTCACTGCCCAGCAGAACCCTTGGGCATCCGCATCAGACATCGCTTCCTGGCAGCCCAAATTGCCGTCACCAGTATGCTGCGTAGACATACTGGGAGCAGAGGTGGTAAAGCTGGGACTGGGGGGGATTAGGAATCTTTGCTGGCCACCCTTTTTCTCTCGTCCTTTCTCCTCTCACTTCCCATACCATCAGAGGGAGAAGGCTGCCCACCTTGCTGCCCCCTGGGACCTTCTTGCATGAGCAGACCCTGGGATACACAGTCTGGAATTTGATCTATATATAGAGAGCGCACATTATGCCCTTTTGTACAATTTCCCTCCTGAGAAAATATATCCCTGGTGTAATTGTTTGGCTGGTTTGACCATGCATGACATAGGCATGTTTGTCTCTCAAATTAGATAGACTTTTCCTGGGGAAAAGTACATTTCCATTTTACTTACTGTGTATTACTCCCATTCTAGAAGACCTTTCATGTTTATTTCTAGTATAACGCAATATGCAGACTTTTTTATTATTGGATGAATGGCAGAACCCCCTTCTGGCAGGAGTGCGTCTCTAATCTATTTATTTTGTTAAGCAATCAGTCAGTATATACCTCTAGTTTTATAGAGGTATCTCTCATTTTGATGTTAAAGTTCCTGAGAGCTTCAAGTGCATGGCATTGTGTTTTGCAGTAATTTTCTCTTGATTTGCAGCCCTGAAATGCCAGAAAATGTATTTTGAATATTCAGTTATATTTCAGCAGGAAAGAAGAACACCAAGCCATTGCATAAGTGTTCAATTAGAGCAAACAGAATATCTGCTCATAAACATTTTACTGTGTTAATATTTCAGGCTCAATATTCACTTATCATGAAAGCTGTGTGCATCTTTGCTTTGAACACATGTGACCTGACAAAGCCATAATGAATGGCACAGAATTATTCTGTGCCCTACAGAAGTATCCTGCATATCTTGATTTGTACATAAATTATTCAAGTGTCAGCAACAGAGGTTGTGACACCATGCAAAAAGGGTATAAATTCCCCAAACAAAAGAGTGAGAATTCTGTAAATACACTGTCTTTTCTGTTAATAATACAGAAATTATTTCCCAAAAAGGTGTATATAACTCAAAATGGGCTTGTATCCTCCTAAATGCACAATACAGTTTTTTCTCCTGTAGCTGATTTCAGTCAAACATAAAATGACTGACAAATACAGAAAGCAAAATGAAAGCCCTGTGCAGAATGAGATGTTTTACGCACATTATCATTTAAAGGAAGAATAAATAACGAATGTACAAATAAGTTGCTAATTTGCATTTTCTTTTCATACTGACGTCTTGAATAAGACATAAAAAGTAAGTGCTTCTCAAAATTCAAATTACGAAGGAATCGTTACCCTAATTAATAATTAAAATACTTTCTACATCCAAAATATGCAACAGAAGATGTTGAGGCCTGCACCGTCATAAACAGAGGTGAAATTCTCTTAGACACGAAAGCTAAGAAGGGCTGCCATGAGGCTGAACAAAGATGAGAGCCTCCAGACAATTTAAAGATATCGGTGTTTCAAAAGACCAGACAGGGTAGGTGGTTCTCCATCACAGAGCGAGGCAGTGACTGGAAGAGCGGCAAGGACCTGGGTTTCCTGCCTTCCTAGCGTTTGTGTTGCCATCACAAGAGCAATCTGCCCTAAAGAACTATTTATGGTTAGTGCTAATGGGTCATCCTTTGCTACGGGGACTCGGATCTTGACCACATGTGACTACTAAAATTTGCCTTTGATGTTTCTTGTAAAGATGGAAAGCTGTGGAAAAATGTGAACAAATATAGCTCCCTGATCTGTACTGTGGAATTCCATTAATTTTAGCCTTTATTGTAAAATGGTTCATTTCTGAGATGAGAACAGGCCATTCATACATGGCCTGAATCCAGCCATTGTAAGGTTGATATCTCTGCTGTATTTTCCTTAATTCACTGGGTATATGACACATAAATATTGGAAATGGAAAATACGACTGAAATAAATACTAAGTTTCTGCACACTGTGAAATTTGTGTTTTTTAGGAGCAAATTAAAATGGAGACATACCTGGAAAGAAGACCTTTGTCATATTTGCTGTTGTGCTTAACACCTTGGGCACATTTTTTTTGCTGCATTAAGCTACATTAAAATCCTACACAAATCTGTAATCATACAATACAGTTGTAAACTTAAAAAGTACCAGTTTTATTTCATGTTGTCACGTACTGTTAAAAATGACCATTGTTATTAGGTGTTGGATTGTAACGCATTACAGGGTCCAAGGAGAATACACTTGGGACTTCAGTACAGCATTAGCTTATCAGAGACATGCACAGCTGTTTTCACTAAGAAGGTAACCCTTAAGGCAAGGCATGAAAATAGAACTTAGTAAGCAAAATAAAACAAAACCTACAGCATTCTCATTTTTTAAACAAAATCCAGGTAGCCTTTTCAAGAGGCCATCAAAGCTATAGGTACTCCTTTTTAAACTATCATTGAACTTTAGACTTTTAATTAAGATCAATCTTACTGATTGCAGTAATAAAGAAAAAGGAAGACAAACAGCACTTAAATAACAGTGTTTCCGACTTCCAACTGGAGTAATAAATACATATAAACAGCATATTAAAACTGCAGATACTAGATAGAGATGTGTTGATGTCAGATAATGCTTCAGACCTACTCCTTCGAGAACTTACTGGGGAAGTTAGGAAAGCTGCCACTGCCCACCCTGCTCCATGCCACCTCCACTTTCTGCTCCAGGCTATACATGTCCAGGAATATGTACCTGGACTGAATAAGGTGCATCAGTACTTTTTCCCAAAAGACTTGTGGGTTTAAGCTTTAAACAAGTTTTAAGCAATTGTTATACTAAAAGCATGTAGAAACCATGCTTTTGAGGTTCACCAGTAATAAGAAGGATTAAGTGAGCTTTTGTAACTAGGATAATAATGTTTGTTTTACGTGGTCCTTTTACAGTATCTTTCCCTTGACAGCTGAAGACTTCCAAAGATTTAAAATGGATCTCATGTTTCCTTTCTTTCCTATCCTCTTTCATTTTCAACAAAGAATTCCCTTGTTGTTTCTGTTCCTGTTTCACTCTGCGTGTGAGGGAGTGGAAAAGCTGTGTGCCTCAAACCTGTCAGAAAAGTTCATGTCATCAAAAGGAGTTTGACATTTTGATCCCAAAGTGACTGCATCTCCAGTCATGTCTTGCAGGAAGGAGGCCCATTGTCTGTGACCAGCTCCTGCACATCTCCAGCACTCTGGGTATTCCTTCTGTTCCTCTAAAACTGAATTTAGAACAGTTCTCCTGGGGAAATACAGTCACAAAAAGGAGAGCTACCCTAGCTGCCCTGACCTACTCACAAGGAATGTTTTAGTATCTGCCTCAACAATGCTTCCAGCTTCCCATGCATGACTCTGTTAGGTAAAAGAGAGATATTATGACCTACGTGATGGCCAGATACAGTAGTACCACTTGTCTCCAAGGAAGCCAAAGAGCTGCGCAGAGGTGCTGACACTAGCAAAGGGTCGTAGGGATAGGTGGGCTGGAGAGAAGAGCTGGAGAGAACTACAGACAGTTCTCCTTCCAGGTGTTATTCATGAGAAATTCAGTGGTGGCTTCAGGTACAGTACACCCTATTTCCACCCAGTGAAATCCATTGAGGAGTAGTTTACATTTTAAACTTGGTGTCTTGGATCCTCTTCAGGCTGCAGATTAGAATTTCAGAGGTTATCAAACCAAAGTTTGCTGGTTGTAAAAATATTCTCTTTCATAATCACTAGGGAAGAAATCGACTGTTTCCAAATGGAAAATTTAGGTAATGGTAGGAGAGATTATTCAGAGCATCAGATAAACAACAGACAAGGGGTTAAAAAATGGAAGAGTTGTCCACAAGTGAAAGAAAATGAAAAGCAGAGGATTTGGGCAGAGAGTGGGGCACAGTTCTGCTCTCCCCGTCCTGCAGGCATGAAGGACTGTAGGCAGAAAAGTTAATGCTGCTGTATGTCTGTCCTGGTTTTGGCTGGGACAGAGTTAACTCTCTTCTTAGTAGCTGGTACAGTGCTGTGTTTTGGATTTAGTGTGAGAATGATGTTGATAACACACTGATGTTTTAGTTGTTGCTAAGTAGCGCTTATCTTAAGCCAAGGACTTTTCAGTTTCCCATGCTCTGCCAGCAAGCAGGTGTGCAAGAAGCTGGGAGGGAGCAGAGCCGGGGCAGCTGACCCGAACTAGCCAAAGGGGTATTCCATACCATGGAACGTCATGCCCAGTATATAAACAGGGGGGAGTTGGCCAGGAGGCGTGGATCGCTGCTCTGGCATCGGTCAGCGGGTGGTGAGCAATTGCATTGTGCATCACTGGTTTTTTTTCTTCCTCCCCCCTTCCTTTTTTTGTTATATTCCTTTTCATTACTATTATTATTATTATATTTCATTATCACTATTGTTAGTATTATATTTTACTTTAGTTATTAAACTGTTCTTATCTCAACCCATGAGTTTTACTTTTTTTCCTTTCCTCCTCCTCACCCCACTGAGAGGGGCAAGGGGGAAGTGGCTGTGTGGTGCTTAGTTGCTGACTGGGGTTAAACCACGACAATGTCTCACTGCTCCCCTTTCTCACTCAAATCAGAATGATTTCTTGGGTACTATTTCTCCTTTCCTTCTCCAGGAGGGTTGTCTAAAAGCCACACAAGGCAGAGATTTCATGGGAGCTTGTTGGTTACTTAGAGCTTCCACAGGGCTTGGAGAAGTGAAAGCTTCCAGATATGGCAGAGCATGTAGGATGAATTTAGTATTGCTGTGAATGGTTTCTGAGCATTCTTATCAAACACACCTTGGCAAGTCTCATGAGCTACAGCAGCCAGAGCAGCAGAATAGCTATCATATGGTTCTGAATGGGTGGGACTAGAAACAGAGCTTTTTGACTCTAACTTTTCCCTTATGAATTTTACTTTAATTTTGCATGCAGAAAATCATGTTAAAAAAGAGAGTATATTTAATTGCAGATGTATTTAACCAACACCTAACAGATATTTTTGCATTGACAGAACACTTCGACCTTAATCTTTAAAATATGCTAAATGTACAGTTTGCTTCCAGTACTTCAAAACCTTCTGACTATTGAGTGTTAAAAATGTACCTTTCTCACTCATACAGATGGAGTTTCACATTAGCTATCGTGTATTTAAAAATGTGCTTTTTCCCCAGAATCAGACAGGCTGCATAGATGGCTCTGACTGTACACAAGTTTGCCAGGAACTGAAGGTTTGGGCGGTTGAACTTTCCTCCCAATCCACGTGGAGAGTAAATCCCATCTTCCCAATGGAAGGATCAGGCAGAAATTCCATAAGCACAAACTCACGAATACCCTGTGCAGAAATAATCCACAGAGAGGGCTGTTTGGCTCTTGCTGCATTCTTAGCTGGTCAATCACAATAGCACCAAAGATTTCTTGCCAACTCTCACACGCTTCTCTGACACAGCTTCTTTCAAATTCTTGCTCATTTTCCTCTTATCTGCTGTCTAAAAAACCTTAAGGAAACTCACAGAGGGGGAAAAAACCCTCTATATTTATTTAAATAACATTAAAGCAAGAGTGGAAAATGCCAAGTCTGGACTGCAGCATAACAAGGCAAGTGACTATCTAAGGCCTCCGGGGAAGCCTCAGCAATTCTTCAATTTAGCTCCTAGCTCTCTTATGGTGTCCCTCCCATACTCACTGTGATTTACTCCTCTTTTTCTAACTCCTCAGAAGTCCTCTGCCACAGTACCAGAGGATCAGAGAGAGGTCTAATTAAATGTATATTTTAAACATATTTTTATAGACTTGTTTGTGCATTTTTAATTATTATTCCAAGTAACAGCTGAATTATCCATGACTGCTTTCCATCTTATGATCACCCCATGCTTTATAGACTCTGTTGCTGTGAGCCTGGCAGAAAAAGGCATCAGTTCAGAAGGTTTCGTCTATTGATTTGAGACTGGATTGCCTTTATTCGGTTTCCTGTTACGTCAGAAAAAGTCCTTTGAAACCTGTGGTGTAAACCTGATTTAACTTGGCATGAGAGCTCTTGGGAGCCACCTCTGATGGTCAGAGCTCTTCCTCCTGCCCCTTGCAAGTGCCAGTGGTCTGATCTCAGGTATTTGTCCACCTTGACCATCCTGCTCCTCAGATTCAGGTGGCAGAGAAAGCTCAGCCCAAGCATGGTGTCTCACACGGCTGCAGTGGGTCCACCGAGGTGCATTCCAGGGCGGTGGAGCGCTCCCATACAATGATGATGAGGACAGAAAGGGTGGGCCCAGAAGATCAGAAGATGTGATCATTGCAGTCTCTAAGCCATGCACACAAGGCTCTAAGCGCCACAACCCATGCATCAACTCTTGCTCCTGGAACAAATGACCCCTTCAGGGAATGATGCTGTAGAGGAGGGATATGAAGTGTGCAGGGTCTGGGCTGGCCAGGACATGGGCTCGTAATAGAGATGCTTTTGCAACATTAATATATGCCTGTTTTCTTGCCAGCTCTGCAGAGTGCCAGAATTTGACCCTAAACATTTAATGAAACTATTGAGATTTATAATCAGAAAAAGCAGAAAAGAAAATAGGAAAGGGAGGAGGGAAGAGGAAGAGAGAAAACTGTACAAAAGGCATCTGATTAAACCAGTGATAATTACTGATATTGTTCCTCTCTGAGCTAGGATCACACTTCAAAATAAAAAGTGGAAGATAATTTTGTTAATAATTTTAATCAGCTTCTTTTTCATGAAGGATCAGAGAACACTAATAGACGGTTTTCCAAAAGGCAGATGATTTGTAACACCATCAACTCAATAACTGAAACAAGAGACCTATTCTCTCTCCCATTTGTCTGAAGCAACGGGTTCCTCCAGAGGAGGAACAATAGACAGAGATTGAAAAGCCTTGATTTGACCTAAATGAAAGATATTCTTTGCTAGCAGATGCTTTATCCTGTAGTTTATTTTTCTTTCTCTCCCCAATGGGCTTTACAGCCATGTTGTCCTGTTTGTTTTCAGTCTTTGTTTCCTTTCCTGATACCAGGTTGAAGCCTGGCTGGCTTAAGCAGTTCAGAGTATTCTCTGAGAGGAATTTGTTCGGGTTTCCTTGGCAACAGGAGCCACAAGAAGCTCAGTAAGGCACGTTTTTGAGCGAGGTTTTTTTATTCTCCTTTTAGCCGTTCTCGCGTGGGCATCAAGGAGCGAGGAGCTGGTTAGGTTCAGATTAATCAGGTAAACTGCAGTGAAAGGACAGGGGTAATATTTGGCTCATTTCTGAATCTGGCAAACAGTGCGAAGCTGCCACTGCTGTTAATGTCCCTGCTGTTTGCCTCCCAAGTATCAATAATCTTTATACCTAACAAGATTTGAAAAAAGAATAATTACAGTGTGATCCGTGTGATTTAATTTAACTTTTATATAGGAACTAATGCCTCCTATTTTTAAAGGCTACATGCCTGATATTAGTGGGCCTTTCTACATAATTGCTTCCTGCCACTGTTTTCTTTTATTGAGAAAAGTCATGTAATGCCATTGCAGATGTGCTACCAGCTTGGAGTAAACATGGTGCTCTAAATCATACGTAGTACAATAAACCATACGCCTGCCATTATTTTAATGCTTTGCAAATCTTTGCATTTGTTTTTCTCTGGAGTTGGAGGAAACACAGTAGGAAGCAATGTTGTGAAATCCTGAAGAATTTCATTGTCAGTAGAGCTGCTTGAGAAATTATGCTCCTCCTCTTTTAGAATAATTCAGTACAAAAGGAAACATTTTGTTTAAATTTTGTTAAAAAAGATTTTTCATTGAAAACCCAAATGTTCAGTTTTCTTGTTGAAAGTCCCAAAGTGAAAAACTTTTTTCTTTTCTTTCACCTCATTTTTCAATGCAGACACCTTGGCAAAAAAACCCCCCCAAAACCAAAAAACAAATAATAACCAACCAATGATAGCTTTTATTTGTAAAAAGGGTTCCCCCTCTCTGTCCCTGCTACTGCCACCCCAGTAATTTCTCCATTTTCTGCTATAGCAAATTTTGGAAAACAATGTTATCCTAGTTACTGAATGCAGTGTGGAATATTAGCTGTTATTCTCCTCTTTCAGCCATATGCAAGTTTGTTTTTCAGGTTCCAATAGATAATCCTTCTTTTTTGGGGGGAAACTGAAAACTTCCTGAAACAAAATCCTTTTGTGTAAACTTTCCATCACTGGTGTCAGCCAGAGGCAGTTTTTTTGGTTTGTATTAAAAGCATGAGCAAAATTTTGTCCATCTTTCTAGAGGCTTTCAGAGTTTACAAGCAGAACAAAAATAAAATAATAAACCACCCCAGCTTTTCCCTTAAATTCTCATCAGATCTATTTTATGTGACACTGAGGCAAAACTTTAGCTCTACAGAATGCAGTCTGTGCTTTTCCATCTTGGAGTGCAAGGACTGGGAGACAAAATGCCTATTCCTTCTTGGCTCCTCAGTGAAACCTGATTGTTTTCACCTAGTTTGAATTCTTTAGTGTTTGAAGAGGCTTACTAATATTATCTTATTGTAAAACTGGGAACACCGGTGAATGGGTTAACTGACTCATGCCTTGCGGAGTGTCCCACCACCAAGTGTACTTCTAAGAACATGCTGCTTCCTGGAGTAGTCACTCCTGCTATGGATATGGAGAAGTGGGCTTCACGATTATTAGGAGAGACTGCACCATGAATTTAGTGTGTGGCTAATAATAGTAGGCAATTGCTGTGATATAATTGTTATTCTTCTATCTATTTTTCTAGTGATCATTTCTCCAAATGCAAAAAAATGGCATATTTTGTAGTTGCTCAGACATAACTTGATTATAACTCATTCAGCAGTAGAGATTGCTTAGATGATGCCCAGATGCATATATATAGCAAATGTTTTTATTACATTTCAGATCCCTGTTCTGGTAGTTTTTACTGGACTTAAAAACTGAACTGCCTCAGGTTCAGAGCCTGATATATCCTATTAAGGACACTTGACTAAAGAGAATACTTCTCGCTGACACAGGGGCTTAACAGATTAATGAATTAGTCTGTAATACATTCTCCTTCTAAGGGCCGGTTCAGGCTTTGCTGCTGTTACTTTGATTAGCACTATCTCCTCTGGTGCTGAGCCAGGTAATTCTGTATATTGACTGTGCTGGCATTTCTTACTGCTGTGAGAGAAGCAGAGAAAAAATCCTGCCCTATAAAGTTTGTATCGATCCAAAAGTAAAATTGTAAACATAGCCAGAAGAGCTGTATTCTGAAAGGAAAAGTAGGGTTGTTAATGGTGTGGAACAACTGATGTTGTATCCAGCCCATCTTTCTTCCTTTAAATATATAACATTGCTAGTGTAAGTTGTTGAATATACTTTATATCAGCAATAGTCCTCCGAAACTTGGTCATTTCGTGGTATTATTGATATTATAAACCACAGTGGTTTATGTTATTAACCGCCCTCTGTTTACCTCAAGTTGTTAATCAGAGAGCTAGCCATTAAGTGCTGGCAACACATGATTTCTCTAGGATTATTGCTAACATTTCTGCTGCAGTCAGGAGGGTTTTTCTGGCTTAGCTCAGCAATGAGGAAGTCTGTAGCTGATCAAATGTGCTCTCGCATGCAAGTGTCACTGCAACTGATGGGAATTAATATGAAAGGCAAAATCTAATACAGAAAACGTTATTTTAAACTCGATCTCCAATTCAATACTAAATATTGGAAAGGAATACAGGATTCTAGAGCACACAGCTCTGATATTGTGACTGACCTACTCACAATTATAAATGGCAAGCTGGGAGATATAACATCCCATTCTGCCTCACTTGAATTGTCATCTTTAATTAAAGAAGTTCTATGTCACGGATGACATTTCTCAGAGAAATGTCTCTCAGAGTCTTGTGGAGGGGAGGGAGAGGAAGACTGGGAGCAGTGTTTTGGCTGTCTATTTGCTGTTTTCCCCATACAGATTTAAGTGGTCTCTGTTGCAGCATTTAGAGATTGGCCCAAGAAATTCTCTTGGGTATTAGCTGATCTCAGCTCCAAGGCCAGGGTTTTGTGAATGCTTTAAGCAGACTTCCACTTAGGAGGCAGTCTGTGCCTTGTACTGTCACTCTGAAAAACATTCATTCTAGTCCTGAGAGTGGCATTTATTGAGAGATTTTGTATTCGGTTGCTGGGAGGTAATATACTGTTATCCCCATTTTACAGATGGATTTTGGGCCCTAAGAACCAGCATTCAATAAAATATTTGCATGCCTGGAGTTCTGTTAAGCAACATTTCAGGACCCTGAATTCAGTAGTGTTTTTTAGGAAAACATGTTTAATGTGTGGAAACATCTCAAATATCTTTGGCATATAAAGTTTCAGGTAGAAATGCTATAATGAGTCTAAAACTGTGCTCCTGGTCATGTTGGGTCAGGACCTTACCTTTACTGCAGTGATTGCTTACCTCCTGCCAGAGGCTTTTTGAAGTTCAGAACAGAAAAATCTTTGTATTTTAGTCTTCTGTGGAGCTCGCAGTGCTGAGTATGCTCAGAACAAGCCTGGCTTACTCAAGCTGGGTAAGGCAGTGGTGTTACCTGCTGTCACATCCATGAATTAGTGATCAGATGAGTCACCTGCAACCTCGGTTCCCTGGACCCTGGTTGGCCCAAAGGGGCCTCCAGACACACCACCCATGACCCTACCTCCCCCTAGCAAGGCTGCCCTCAGTGTGGGTGAGGTAGAGTCCACCACTCCTGTTGAATATGGGCCACTACACAGGAATGTATTAGACATGAGCATTCACAAAACAAATGACGAAGATATAAGGAACCCTCCTCAGGTGCCCCCTTACCTCTGAATTCTTCTTTTTCTTTACTATTAATTAAAATAGAAAAAAAACCCCCAAACTAAAAAACCCAGTTGTTTCTGCATTGAACATGGAGGAATCCCTTCCATTTCATCAGCCAATCCATGTCACTAAAATTCTCTTTTAGAAATTAGTCAAGTCGCCATCTGAAACAAGATGATGGAAGACAGCAGACTGTGGTCTCTGAAGTAAAACACTCCACTGGGAAGAACCTTGGCTCATTCCCAGAAGAGATGTGATCGATGACAGTGTAAGGCCATACTCCTTATATGCTTTGAGGAAGAGATGGCTGGATTTTAAGAGCATGATGCCTTGTTCTAACTTTGCTCCAGCTGAAGTGAAAGACCACTTATACTTTGTGGTGCTGTTAGGTGATATCGTGAGTGCAGCAAAGGAGCACAAGGGTGATTGAGGGATGGGAACATCTGTCATATGAGGAGAGGCTCAGAGAGCTGGGACTGTACAGCATTGAGAAAAGAAGGCTCGGGGATCTTAGCATGTGTATAAATACCTGATGGGGATGGGAGGTGGGGTAAAGACAGAGCCAAGCCCTTTTCAGTGGTGCTCAGTGACAGGACAAGGCCTAATTAGGCACAGCTGAAAAAACAAGAAATTCCATTTAAATGTAAGAAAAAACTTTTTGTTGTGAGGGTGTTTGAACACAGAAACAGGTTGCCCAGAGAGATTGTGGAGGTATTCAGAAGCCATCTGGATATGGTCCATGAGCACCCTGCTCTAACTGACGCTGCTCTAAGCAGGGGTATTGGACTAGGTGGTCTCCAGAGGTGCTTGCCATCCTCAAAGATTCTATAATTCTATCATATAAAAATATGATGCTATGATACAAATTCTTATTTCCTATTATTTTGCAAGAAATTTTATGCTATATCACAATAAACCACATATAGATAGACTTTTTGTTTCCTGAAGATGACCCTCAATGTTTATGTATTCATAGATGCTTTATTTAGAGTTACATTTTATTTAATTATACTTACTATGTATTTTTATATACAGCTGCACTTATTTACAAATAACATATGAAAATACAGCATAAAATTAGTATTAGCTACTAAAAAAGTTCCCTAAAATTTTGATATCATTCTTTCACCAGCCCTTTAAAACCAGAATTTCAAATAAAAAAAAGATTAAGTTCCTGTGCTAAGGAACCATTCTTTTATGCTTCATCTGCTTCTCTTCTTCATCTTCTTTCTTCATCTTAACCTTCATCTCACATTTCCTCCCAGAGCTTTGACTTCCATGACCTGCATTTTCCTGATTCACCTTTAAGTTTTACTTTCTTGCCTGGGCTACTGCATTTACCCACTTGTAGACCTTACTGAAGAACTGGGATTATAGCAGACAATATTTAATCACAACTAGATTAGAGGAAAAAGTGAATACATTTTTTTGGTCTCAGAACAAAATAGTGGCAGGGAACCAAACTAATGACTATTCTGTTCAAAGGGCAAATCTTCAATCCTGGAACACATTCTGGGAGGGCAAAAGTGATCACCCTCCCACTCCTCTATATGAAAAGAACAACTGCATTGCAGAGCCAGTGTGAAAAAAGCCCCTGTCTGTGCTTGGCCTTGTGCTGCTGCCAGTCCCAGGGGCTGTGTGGATCTCAGGAGTTTTGGCATTGCAGCTTCTCTTTAACTGGAAGCACATACAACTCTCTGGCAGCCTGTGCAGAGAGAGAAAGATTTGATAAGGTTGAGGATTTTTCCCTGTCCTTTTTTTCCCTTCCTTTTATAGGCAGGGGCAGTAAAGCCTTGAATAAACAGCTCAGAAAGAGGCCCATAGGGTATTGATGAAGAGCCTTTATTTTCTCCATATTATTAATCTTACCTGTTTTCATAGGGTTTTAGAACTCAAAAGATTTTGCTTCATAGCTGGATTGGTTTCCCACTATATTACAGCAGTAGTTCAACACTTCTACTCCTTTATTTCTAGTTCTTGTGTTCTGATCAGCTCACTCACCTGTTGTGGAGATAGCTATCTTTGTTATCTGTCTTATCACAATCTACTTCCCGTGCATTGCTTAATATAGCTCTCCAGCTTGTCATCGTATTTCCTATCTTCTGCCACCAGTATCTGAATGGTCTTTACTTCTCATCAGTCTCAAATCCACCAGCTAGAAATGGAAGGCATTGACAACATTTTCCCTTATCCTGTCAAAGAATATTAAATCTTTTAGTAAACTGATCTGTTTCAAAAACGCGCTGTGGGAAAACAAGCTATTACACATCTAGAACTTGGCTTTAATTTTCTTTTCACCATTTTTTCTGGTTAAGTCATTCTCTTGGTTAATGCAATCAAATAAAATTGGAAATAAAGTAAATTACACTGGAGATAAAATCACTGCTATAGATCTCATCTGTTCTCCAAAAGGATCATTCAGTAAATGGAAATATTTTTTAGTTTCCTGTTTATTTTGGAAAATAACACCTACTAAAATTTTCTAAAACACTGTAGAAAAGGATGGTTATTCACAATCCAAAATATCAAACATCAGTAGACTTCATGTTTGATATTCATGTTGTGAATCTTGAATACATTTCCAAAAGGCACAGACTGTTAGAATATAGGCACTTTGGAAGTTAAGGATCTTGTCAGTACAATTCTCCTTTTTAAGGACCTGTTCTGCCAAGCTCAGTTCCTCTCTGATATTTATCTGCTTTTACTCCAGCACATTTCTGTTCTGTCCATTCCTGTAATTTCCAAGTTATGTATATATCAAATCTTTCACTGACTTGGTTTCAGAAAACGTTTAAGCCCAAGCTTAATCTCCTTAGTCAGAGGTAGTTTAAACATGTTCAAAAGTTAGGTGTCTCCATAAGTGCATTTTAAAGCAGAATTTAGCTAACGAGCACTCTGGTGTTTGCTGCTTGCTACAGTGTCTTACATGCTTCTCACACTCCCAGACCAGGTCCATGTATATTCTTATGCTCCCAGAACCAGTTCACCAAGCCATTATCTTCTAAAACTTACTTCTTTTCCATCACAGTTCTTACATACTCCTCAACTCCAAAACATGGAGATGTTTTCAGTAAATTGAAGTATGGGCATGTTTGGGCAAATTATTTTAGCTTTTATCTTTTCTTTTTCCTCACTTAATTGTGTCTGGTTTTAGATAGAAGGTGTTCAGAAAAGGATGGTCTTTTTGCACGGTCCTTTACAATTTCAGTTTCTCAGAAAAGCTGTGATGATTCCTTCCCCCTTTTACCCAGTACTGTTGTTTTGTGACTGCACATACGTATTGTTTGCTGTTTTTCCAGATGGGCTAAAGTTATATAAGAGTTTGAATGTCTTTACATTTTGATTCGTCCTTTATGGACTACAGACTCACTCAATACTTGTAGCATCCAGTTGACTGACATATAGGGTGGAATTCATCTTGCAGGTTAATACACTTATGTTTACATACACCTACAAATTGCTAAGTCTAGCTCTAGATTCCAGTAACTGTGTTAACTAGCTCTGCCTTTAATGGTAGTTTAGACAGTTAAATGTTGACAGGTAATTGTCTGAACTAAGACCTGAATCCGACCTCTAGTGTGGTGTGATACCATCACTGTCATTATTTTCTCTGTGGTCTAATAAGCAGCAGCAAGGTATCCGTACCAACCCAAACAAGCCTTGAATCCAACCTTCACCCCTCTAAGTACAAGTTTGTGACTTTGCAATATCATGGCAGAAGGTGGAACACACCATGTGAGAATATGCTCACCTTCACCTATGGGTTCTTTCAGGTGCCTAGTGTCAACAAGTTAAGGTCAGTTTTCTATTAGCACTAGTCATTTTTCTGGCCTATATTTGGGTTTTGTTGATGCTTTTCCCAGCTTACATCCTCTGCTGATTCTTTCCTCAAGTTTGTTTCATTGTGATATTTCTTTCCCAGATAGTGGCAGAGCTTCCAACTCTTCTGTTCACCATGACCTTCTGCTATAATCTGCGTGCTGACTGCTACTAACTGGCCATCTAGGAGGTTGTCAATAAAGCACCAGTCTCCCTAGGTTTCTGCTAAAGTCAAGATAAAGCCCAAGGCTTATGGCTTGCTTAGGGAGCTTATCTCTCTCCGCTGACCACAAAAGCAGGCTACAGAGGTATACCAAATTAGCTTTTGTGAAGACCCGTTTAGCCATTCCAAGAAAAGTAATCAATCTCTGTGTTTGGTACCTCTGTTTTCCTTCACAAACATCTGCTGTTCTTAAAGTAACATGAATATTTTGTGAAATCCACACTCTACATCCAGAACTATCTTTACGAAAGATTTCGGCATCCTTCTGCGAGTGGACTATGCATGGTACCACTGGAAATTAAAATGGCCACTGGAAATTAAAACGGCCATAGTCCATGGTGCTCCTGTTTGGGTTCTACATGTCTGTTTGTCACTTCTGAAAGATCTGATCAAAAGACTGACATGATTCCTACAAAAGGCACCAGAGGCCCATGGGACAGCTAGGTGTGCTTCCCATTATAGAATATAGGATGAAAATGGTCACAAAATAAGAACATTTTCCTCTTTCTGTTTCTTTTGAAAGAAAACATGTCTCAGAGCTAAGTCTGATGTGCCTTCCTGTGAAATTACTGATCTTAGAATACAGAGATTCTGCCATCAATGTGGTACCCTGTAAAATCTTCTCACTTTTAGATCTATCATGTCTTTTAGGAACAGGACATCTGCGGGAAATTAGTAAGTAAGCTTCTGAAAGGGGAAGGTAACATTTATAACAAAAGTGATTTCATTCACTCACCCTCATGTTCTCCTTGATTTCAGTCACTCATACTCTCACACCCACATACTTACAAGCACCAAGACACCAAGTGGTCTGGCCAGGATCATTTGTGACAGATGTGGAGGACAGGAGACACCAGCCACCCAGTCCTCACTTCATTTCTTGGGTTCCTCTTGACTGGCAGCAACAAATTGGTTTTTGTATAGGTTTACACCCTTAAGGTGATCTGTTGCCTTAGAATCTTGCTTATTCCATCTTCCACAAGTCTTACAGGATTGTGGGATCACAGGATAATTCAGGCTGGAAGGGGCCTCAGGAGGTCTCAAGCCAATCTCCTGCTCAAGCAGGGTCAGATCTGAGGTCAGACCAGGTTGCTTAGGACTTTGTCCAGTCAGGGTTTGAAATCCTCCTGGGATGGAGTTGCCACAACACCCCTGGGCAGCCTGCTCCAATGCCCAACTGTCCTCATGGGGAAAAAGCTTTTCCTTATATCCAGCCTGAACATGTTTTTTTCAGTTTACGCCTGCTGTCTCATCCTCCAGCTGTTCACCCCTGTGAAGAGTCTGGTTCCATCTTCCTGATAATGTCCCTGTAGGCACTGGCGGCTGCTGTTAGGCCCATCCCAAAGCCATCCCTTCTCCAGGCTGAAGCAGCTCATCTCCCTCAGCCCCTCCTCACAGGGCAAGTGTTCCCACCCTGAGCACCTTGGTGACCCTTCATTGAATTCACTTCAGTTTGCCCATGTCTTAATCAAAATTGCTATTGGTTTTGTTCCCTAGTTTTGGGTACCTTTATGGCTGCCTGGCTTCTTCTTGGGACAGCAGGAAGAGGAATGGCACAGACAAAGGGCTGTAACCTTGCGTCCTCCCTCTTGCTATCACTGCACAGGTCTCCTGCTGGTAACTCATTTGTGCTGTGGCCTCATTGGAGTACAGGCCTGGAGGTCTTCATGGAAATACCATGCTCCTCCAGATTTATTGGTCTGACTGATGTCAGCCACAGCCTTGGATATCAATATATGCCATTCAGTATGGTTTCTTCTGGTGCTTTCCCACACAGATATTTCCATTCACACTTCATTCATACCAGTCTTTGTATTTCCATCAGAGATCTCTATGTGATAAACTCTGGGATGTATATGACCTGAGAAAAAAGTAATAAACAGGACAATTTCTTAGATATAGTCCACAAAATGTGGGGAAGAGTAGACTTAGGTCTTGTTTGTATGTATGAGATCTTGATTCACCTTTTTGTCTTGATGTTTGTAAAAAATTTTAACGTTTCCCCCTTGGAAATAATGCACGGCTGCCACCTAATATGTGACCTGTCCACTGAACGCAGAAGATGACCATGTAATTGAATTAGACTCATGGCATTGATGGGACTGCAGAAAGGATGTGATACAACAAAACATTGATAATTTGATGCTGAAAAGTTGCTGATCCACTATAACATAAAAAGGGGCATGACCTTGAGGTCAATCTTTTGAAAGAAAGGGTAAGCTGAGCATCTTTATGACAACTCTGAACTGCTCTGCTTACTAGACTTTTCCATGTAGCTTGTGCTATTCATTAAGTTACTCTCTGACTTCTTAACCATAAGTGAAAAAGTAATTGCTTAATAATATTAACTTTATAAATCTCATCATATGGATAGACAGAATAGCTCTAATTTAGTAATAATATTGCTAAGTTTCTTCTAGATTTCTTTATCTTTGTTTTGATTTTTTTCTTTCTCATACTAAGCCTGGATTAGGCAGAAACAAGCAGGAAGCCTGAGCTCATGAGACATCAGTTCCTAGTTTTGCTGATCTGAATAGTTTGGATAATTTTAATAAACTTTGAATTTTTATCCAAAGTGAACTTTTAATCCATTTCAGTTTAATTTTGTGTTATTGTGTGTCATCTTCCTGATTTTGAGATTCTTTTTGATGTTCATGATAAAGTGTATTTGCCCAATGGAAATATTGGGAAATTTTCATTCTGTTTTCAAGTAGAGATAAACAGGAATCAAACCTCTGCCTCTCAACATTTCTGAATTTTGAGGAAACTTAGATCAGAGCCAAAGTCTGGAACTCTTTCTTTTTTGGAAACTGTGTTAATTCCGGATGAACTTTACTGTGTAAATCATACGCCCTTGCTTGTCAAAGTGATGATTAACAGTATGATTCCTATTAGTAGAAATAAGACAAACAAATTCTGGTGTTTCCCCTGAAAAATGGGGCTTAATTTTTTTTAAAATATTTCATAGTAAAATTTTTATTATGAAGCCATCACTTGGAGAGAGCTGCTAAGTAGGTAGTGCCATATCTGAATTAATTATAAGAGTTTCTAAAAGAACTGAAGTGGGTGAAAAGTAGTGAGGATTTTCTCATTGTCACCGATACACTTTCTGAGAAGATAAAGATTCCTTTTCATCATACTCAGCAAT
This sequence comes from Gymnogyps californianus, assembly GCF_018139145.2. Lineage (NCBI taxonomy): Eukaryota > Metazoa > Chordata > Aves > Accipitriformes > Cathartidae > Gymnogyps > Gymnogyps californianus. Next base: position 15,905,346 of record NC_059472.1, read on the forward strand.
AGAAAAAAGTTAAAATAGTGGAAGTGATACAGGTACAATTCCTCTTTAAATTCATTGTAACTGTATGACTAAATAGTTGAGTCAGTTTTGAAGAGGTCAGTCAGAAGCTGGAATACAAGGTCAGATGCAGAACACAAAGAGGTTTTCCTAGCCTGGCTAGCAACAAGGGGTTCCTGCTATAGTAATTTCTGTAACATGCAACTCAAATCCCGGGTTACAACGAGTTAAAGGTATTCCCATTACAGTCTCCACCCCTGGTCCCTTTGGACCAGACCGTTGGGTTTAACATTGCAATGAACTCCTCCCCTGACCCTTGCTTCATCTTGGACTTATCCGCAGACTGCAGTCCCTTAGGGGTGTACCTGCTCCAAGTGGAGCCTTATCTATGTGCCACAGTCTCCTCAGGGGTATACCTGCTGCGGCATAGACTTATCCACAGCCACAGTCACTTTGAGGTGCACCTGTTCCAGCGTGGCCTTATCCTTGGGCCACAATGCCTTCAGAGGTGTACCTGCTGTGACACAGACATAACCACGGCCACAGACACTTCGGGGTGTCCTGCTCCCACGTGGACTCATCCACAGGTCCCAGTCCCTTCGACTCGAGTTCACACTGGTGTTCCAGCCCGTCCAGTATAGCAGCACAGAAGCAGCAGCGATGCCCTGGCCACCTGCCAGCCCAGGCGCATGGCCATTGCTGTTATCAAAATGTTCCCAGGCACAGCAGAGTAAGATGATAAGCAGTATAGCAGTACAGCAAGCAGTGAAAGCAAAATGCAGCCACTAACGAGCACTAGACTCTAATTTACAGTAAGGCAAGCAAGCCCCATGGCAAGCACAGGAGCCTGTCAATTAATAGCTAAACAGCAATAACAGGTATAAATTCGTTCTAGTGCATTCCAATCAAACCTGTCGTTATCTTGAACCCTTCAAGCCCCATGTTGGGCACCAAAAAGGACTGTCGTGGTTTAACCCCAGCTGGCAACTAAGCACCACCCAGCCGCTCGCTCACTCCCCTCCCGGTGGGATGGTGGAGAGAATCGGAAGAGTAAAAGTCAGAAAACTCATAGGTTGAGATAAAGACCATTTAATAAGTAAAGCAAAAGCCATGCACATGAGCAAAGCAAACCAAGGAATTCATTCACTACCTCCCATCGGCAGGCAGGTGTTCAGCCATCTCCAGGAAAGCAGGGCTCCATCATGCATAAAGGTTACTTGGGAAGACAAACGCCATCACTCCAAACATCCCCCCTTCCTTCTTCTTCCCCCAGCTTTATATGCTGAGCATGACGTCATATGGTATGGAATATCCCTTTGGGCAGTTGGGGTCAGCTGTCCCAGCTGTGTCCCCTCCCAGCTTCTTGTGCACCCCCAGCCTACTCGCTGGTGGGGTGGTGTGAGGAGCAGAAAAGGCCTTGACTCTGTGTAAGCACTGCTCAGCAGTAACTAAAACATCCTTGTATCATAAGCACTGTTTTCAGCACAAATCCAAACCATAGCCCCATACTAGCTACTGGGAAGAAAATAGCTCTATCCCAGCCAAAACCAGCACATCCTACATGACTTCTCTCTTTTTGAAATTGTAAGGAAAAGTGATGGTTAGAGAAGAGAAGTGGCTATACCTGTTCCATGCCGACCCAAATTCTGTTTTTTTTTTTAAATTTTATAACTGTTATGACCTAGCCAAATTAAAAGTTATGCAAATGAAATAAACCTCATGTTTCCTTTAACAAACCAGATTAAGAGGTGAGAAAGAGTCTTTCTTATCTTCTGCCCAAAACTTACTGTTTTTAAACCGGTGGAATTTGATTGTAACTAAAGATATTGCCTGTAGGGTTTTCAGCTTCTTTCTTTTCTAAAGTGTTTCATGTCAAAGGAATGGAAGATAGATGGTGTCCCTCAGACAAGGAGGTCAGTTTGGGGCACAAACTCATTAACATAGTAAAAAGAGCTTTAAACTTGTTTCAAAAGCCCACAGGGCAAAAGTCCAAAGGCAAATTAAAACCCAAATGGCAACAACATCAATTATTGATCTAGTTGTTTGGATGGAATCTGAAGATGAGCAGAAATCAGAAATGCTGCTGGAGAGACAGGAGTGAAAATAACAGAGCGATTTGCTGAGAATCTATTCACAAGACATAAGGATTCAGTGACTTGAAGATTGAAACGATGACATACAGAGAGTGGCAGATGATGAAACATAACACCAAACTGGAATGCTTGTTGCAGAAGAGCGCAGCTTGTATGTAAGTCAAGTGAGAGCAAAAAAGGAATAGGTGCTACTATATACATCAAGGATAGTCATGGAGATTGAATTGTATGGTCATTTAAGCTTTTTCCAGCTATATTCTTTTCTGGGTTTTGTGCTTCTGTAAGTCCATTTGAGCCAGTAGGATTTGTTGCAAGAATAAAATTCATATGCTTGTTTGTCTAACAACATGAACTTGATACGTAATTTTTTTAAATTGAGGAAAATTTCTACAAATAGTTCTATCAACCCCACGAGATAAACAACTGAGCTGTTTTGATTTGATCCAGTAGAGGGCAATGACACCTATACACAATAGCTATTTCAGTACACCATGAATAAACACCCTTAAAGTTATAATGAGAATAATCACACCACCCCCCTTTTAACCTTTCAGACATCAGGTTAATTAGGCAGAACTCCAGTTCATACATATTATCCCAAGGGAACACGTTACTGTATATTTTTCCTTTTTGATGTACAGCTGCAGTATTAAGTCAGGCATGATTTACATATATGATGCGATAATTAGGGCTAGGAGAAGGGATGAACCTATATACTGTAGATAACTGGTTTAGCTTGAATAAGATAAGCTTGAAGATATTACATGAATATCATTTTTATGATTGAAAACATGATAAATATTGTGTATTGCTGGAAATGTTACCCTGTGGCTGTGCTAGCAGCAGCCTCAAACATCTAATTCTCTCCAGTGAAGGTTTATTCTGTTTCTATGGGTATGTATAATTATTATTTACCATTTATTTAGCATGGTCTGTCTCCTAAGGAATTCACCGTCTAACTTAGTCATAGATAGGTGAGTATTAGGTAGGAACTAGTTGAAGGAAGGTAGACAGAAAGGATTTGTCTAGGTAGGTCATAAACAGTGCATTTCAGAAACATCTCCTTTAATATTTCAAAAACATCCACTCATATTCATTCATATCTAGCCTCTCCTATTCTCCGTGGTGATGTTGGCTAGGTGCATTCTCTATATACTACCATTACTTATTATTTTTAAGGCAATAAACAAGACGTCTCCCTAATTCAAGGTACATTTTATAATTAAACCCATTGGCCTCTAATACGGCTTCACTTTGTCTTTTGTTGCTGTGTTAAATCCAATATATATTACAAACTTATCACAGCAGATTCTTCTCTTGCAAGCTACTTACAGAACGGCATCCTCTATCATACCTTGAAGTGAGTCATTAGGGCAGTTTATGTAATGTATATTACTTGAAACTGTAATGAATTTATCAAGATATTTTATATAGGAAGCTAAGAGTTCATCCAAATTCTCAAAGCTGTAGAATTATGTATTGATTGTGTTGTTTACATGATGATATACATTGATTATTATTCAAGCTCTGTGTTAAGAAGCTTGTACTGCATTCCAGTACAATGACTGGACAAAGAAGCTTAGGAGGCCTCATTATTCAGTGAATATTGTTGATGAGTGTACTTAACTCTGTACAGAAACGGATAAAAGGACAAGATACCCGACCTGAAGATTTTGCAACCTACTATTAGACACATATGATGATCGGATGGGACACGGGATTAGACAGATGGGGTATGGGGAAAACTTTAGAGAGGTTGTCAAGAATCTGATCATATGATGACTCATTCTAATCATGTGCATGTGTTGACATTTCTTGGTAAATAAAACATTATAATTGGGAGGGATCTTCTGATGTTTCAACTGAAATGGGTTTTGGTGAAGGATTTGAAGAAAGTCAGATTCTGGGAGAATAGAATTAACAGTACAGGGTGGAGGGAAAGAGATCTGGGGAGGCGGTAATTAATAGGATATCAAGACTGGCGTCATTTGCAAAGTAGAAAGGAAAATAGAAAGGTAATACAAATGAAGACAAAAGAAATAGTCCATAGATTTGCCTGTCTAAGATTCATTCTCAGGTTATCTTTGGCACTGGGACAAACCTGCCTCTCCTCCTTCCCACAGAGTTTGAATCCAAACTCTTATCTGAACACTGAGAAAAAGGAGAGGCATTTAGATGGGTTTTAGTTGAGGTTCTGTCAATAAAGAATGATTTGTCATACTTAATAAATAATTCCTTATTATTAGCTGTGTGATAATTTTAATGTTATTCAAGTAACTTGGGACTTTGTTGGTGGTGGTATTTTATTTTGCTTGTTTTCCTACTGTGAGTACATTGAGGTCACTTCTGATCAGTCTTTGGAAGGTTGAAGATGCCTGTGAAACCCAGTTTCTAGAGTAGTCTGCTTTTGTTTGAAATGGGTAATATATACTTTAGTGTTTAAAATAGAAATGAGTCAAGCAAATCATATGTTTGCTATATACAGAAACTTTTTTAAAGGTTTGAGTTTTTTTTGTTCTGTCTAAAGTTATATTAGAAAGAATTTCCACACAGCTACTGCAATCTGAATAAAATCTGTAACTTCTCATCTAAATTTATCATGAATTTTTAACTATTTCGTAGAAATCCAGACATATTTTTAACAATGAAAACAGAGTTATGGCTTGGGATTTAAAGTGCTTTAAGAAATTCATAGATTATTTATGAATTCAGGATGGTTTGAGTGTACCTATATGGCTATTCAAAACCCAACCATTGGAAAAAAGTCCATAATGCTCCACAAGATAACCATGATGTGTAATTTAGAGGATGATAGATTCTTGACTATAGAGTGCTCCAGCCCTGATGCAAACAGGCTGGCTTTTGTGTCATGCTGAATATCACACACTGGGACAAGTTATTCACGTCTAGATATGCAAAATTATGGCAACTGAGATGTACTCCATTTTCTCTAAATTAGATATTGTTCTTTAGATTTCAGCATAGTGTCCTGCCAATAAACCAAGCCTGGTTGTCTCTGATTGAAGTAGTGACATACTGAAAACCTTGTGGGCTTGTGATAATGACAACATTGGCTTTTTGGCATGCTGGTTTTGCTTTTGTTCTTATTTTAGCATGCATTTTTTATGTCATAACTGTGCATATTTCTTTTTGGAGTAGGTGCGGAGCAGCTCTAAGTGTCTTAATCTGCTGAGATAAAGAAACATGTTCCAAAAATAGTATTTTGAGTCACGGTTTTCACATTTTAAGAATGAAAATGAGTTCATTGGTGCCTGCAAATTCCTTGGTTTTATTTAGACTTGTAGAGTTAGTGATAACATAAATGTTTGCTTCGTGTTGGGTGGATGAGGCTTTACGTTTTCTTAATACAGTCATGTTGCTCTGTCAATTCAAATACTGTGGGACATATTGACTAGATTTATAATTTCTGATCTATTTTTAGACTTTCATAGATTACAGTATGAGATTAATGCCATGGAGCAAAAAGGGTACGGTCTGTCTTAGCTCAGTTTATACCTTTTCATGTTTCTTCTGGGAAATATCCCTATTGTCTCAAGTGTCATCCTATATGCCTTCCAGTTTTGGAAACTCCATTCTCTTTGTTTTGCTGTGCATGAAGAGTTCCAAAGGCATGGCTCAGATTTCTAAGTCTTGCAAGACAAATATTGAATTCAGATTTTTCTAAGTAAAAACCCCTTAAAATGTATTTATTTGTATGTTTAAATAAACACATATTTTGTTAATCATCTGGGATTTTGTTTTTTATTTGCAAAATTTGTACAGTTGAACCTTCATATAAAATGCCAAAATATGTGACTGTTTTTAAAATTATTAGTTTTTTATAAATCTATAAAACTTTTTGTTATAAACTTTATTAACAAAAGCAGTAGTTAACAGATATAAAAATAAGCAAGTTACATAACCATGGCAGGCTCCTGCAGTCTTTAGCTTTTCCCCACAAATGACATACACAACATTCTTGGCTGGAGCTTTATTCAAAACACATTTCAAAGACACAACTGTAAAACATTAGATCCTTCCAAAGAGCAAATTGACTAATGGGAAGAAACAAGACAGACCTGCTATGCAAGGCAAAAGAAGTCTCCACCTAACCCAAATTCTAGTTTCCAAGAAAGCTACCAGCTATATAAGTCAGGAAGAGACAATTCTTCTCTTAAATTCACTTACTAACTTGGGATAACCACAAATGGCTTTATACAGTCTGTAATCTCCTTGTTGATATCCTTCCTTTTATTTATTGTGTTCATGTCGCTGGTGAGTGTCTTCCCAAGACAGGACATCAGAGAAGATTATAGTCAACCTACAATTTGACTCCTGAATAAAGACATAGTCATTTTCTAGTCTAAAGATCACGTTCACACCCAAGAATATTGGCAAACTGATGTCATAGCATAAGGCAGATCACCAGTTTCTTAGGTTTCAATACCTTCATGTTTACTTTAGATCTGAGGTTAAATATTGGTGGAAACATATTCACTCAGAGTTGAAACAGCCTGTATAATAATTCCTAATTTGTCCTCTTTTCTGCCTCTTAATGCTGAGTGATAACTTTTGGTCTAGCTTGTTATCTTTTAAAACTTATTTGACAGGGCTAATATAAACAATATTGAGGGAAGGGAGAAGAGCTCACAGATCAATCAGTTGAACAGAATGCTGAATCTTCTCTACTCCTCTCAAATATTTCAGACTTTTCATTTGAACTTAATTAGTTTTCTGCATTTTTAATTACAGTGTGGTCTTGCTAGAGTTCATAAGCATTATCTGGACAGATCAATTTTGGGTAGGAAGATTTTCAAGGGAGGCCTGGGTATTAAAGTGAGATTGGTATCTTTGTCAATAATAATCATCTCTTTAAGTGAGTATTGAACTTCTGCCACAGGAAGGCAATTAAGGGAACATGGTGCTACCATCGTTGTACTTATGTCCATTTACATCTGCATGACCACTAACAGCAAAAGTTGGGATGCACTGAACCTAACTCAGGTGGACTTCTAGCTGTATAACTGCATTTGATTTACTTAAATTCATACTGAAATTTTGGTCAAACGCACTTGGGTATTTTTTGCCCTCCAATAAGCTATTATGAGCCATTTTTGTTTTACAAAACCTCTGGATTTAAAATTAAGCAGAAGATTGATGAAATATTGAAGAAAATCCATTTATTTGATAAATGCTGTAGAATCATTGAGGTGTTCTGTATAATCACAGAAGAGTCTGACCTTTGCCTGCTCAGCTATGTTCTTTCTTTTGACATATTAGTCAGTCACCTAACACTGTTATACACAGTGATGCAAATTTTCAACGGTTCACAAGAATAAAAGCCACCTTATGATTACCATGTTATTCTAATGATTGTGTCTACTCACACGGAGACAATTCATAACAGTAGGCCATGTGGAACACCATGCTGGGAAGATGCGTTAATGGAAAATTTCATAAGCCTTAAGTTTTTTGTTTGTTTGTTTTTGGGGTGGGATGAAAGAAGACAGGAAACAAGGGGGTATTGTAAAGACAAAGGGTTTTTCATAAAACCAAATGCTGTAAATATCTTTGAATCCTATCAGACAAAGGTGTAGGACCTGCTTTTGTATAGGAATGACTATTAAATTCAAATAAACATCTTTTCGGTTTGTTTCTGTCAGATGAAAATGTTAAGTGTTATCTTTTGAAATGTTTTGGTTGTGGTGGTGAGATTGTGTAAATGAAATACCTCTCAGATACATACTGAAATTTCTTCTCAAATTTAATACTGTTTAGATGTGAAGAGCTGGCTTCAGCCTATCTCAATCTGTGTGATTTAATTCCCACAACCAAAATTTTTGGACTACAATTATAAATAATAAGCATAATCTGGCCAGTCTCCTTTTTTCCATTGTGTGCTGTTAAATGCTGAGATTAAGCAGGAAGATTAAGGTCCTCACATCCTCTAGGATCACGCTGAGGCAGTACCATACTTTTGTTCACTTTTACAGAGACAAGATCTATTTGCAAAAATAATGAAAGAATGAGAATAGAGTCAGCATAGAAAGGAACAACTCAAGTAATTTACTTCAGCTGTTATCAATAGTTTAACCAGTTTTCCTAGCTGCAGTAGGAACTGAGGTAGTCCACAGTTCACAATAGCTCTTTCCTGATTGTAAACGACATTAGATCAGAAAGAACCTCCAATATTTTGTGTTTAATTTCTCTTTCACTTTCTTACATAAATTGTTCCCTAGCATTTTCCTAAACAGAGAAATAATCACTGATTTGGAGAAGTAGGAAAAAAGTAGCACCCACTTTAGAAATGCATTTGAAAATATTGCATCGTATATGCCAAACTTGCTACTGAAGCAAATGTAAATAAAGATGAGTCTCCTTCTTACTGACGTTACCTCATTTAAGATGAAGAATAATTGATATTCACAGATGAGATGAACATTTTCATCCACCTAGTAACGAGCAAATTAACAAGACACCTACTGAGCAGTCTTAAAAAAGATACTACACATAAAAAGAACTAATTACTATCCACTCTGGAATACAAATCTCCATTCATGGTAAGCTGTGTTGCTGACTTCATGTAGATGACGGAGGAAAATACAGAGTAGGTGTCTGGTTATCAAACACCACGCCGTTCTTGATGGCTTTGACAGTGGCAGTCCTTCAGTGAAGAAGGAAAAGTAGTCTGAAGAGTCCCTGCATGTCCCTTCATGTTTGTTGGTGAACATTTCAGTTTCTTTAAAGGTTCATTTATACCATACTCATCAGCATAGCATCTGATCTTTTTCCAGTAGTGCATTAGGCAATATGACAAATATCTGTCACATTTTAGTTCCCTCTTCCTCTCCCCAGGGGAGAAAGGCTAAATGAATATAGATGCACAGGGATAAATTCAGACCTGCTGTAAGTAATTGCGATTCCATTGATGTCAGTAGAGTTGCACCCTACTACTTTTGATTTGAAACTGGAACAGAGAACCACATTGTTCTTTGTAAAATAAAAATAAACAGTATGTGAAGATGTTTCCAAACATTTCAATAATATTATCTAGGACAGATTCTGCCCCCAGTTAAAGCTATACAAATCCATTTGAGTTAATGACATTGCACAACTGCAAATGGAATCAGCCCTTATACATACATACAGCTTAAAAATGTCTGTGATTATTAGATACACATTTCTAGATGTAGATAGATCAACATGCAAAACTGCAAGTTTGGCCTTCTGTCTTTTAACAAATAGGTCAGTCGGCTGACACGCCTTTGGGTAAACCGTCCTTTGCAGTTTTTGTGTACTCTCTGTATTGTCAATTGAAAATAGGAAATATTTTTTAATATAATTTTGCAGGTCAACTGCTTAAGATTTACTGTGGCCTTATGAACCACATATGGGCCACTGAACACAGTTTGAGGATTACCGAGATAGGATATAATTTTGATTCAGTTCACATCTGGATGTGTTAGAGCCTCTTTCAGAATGAATGATCTAGGAGTGGTTCATATAGCACGACATCGCCAAAAATACAGGTGCTTCTTTCTAATTTGTCCAAGGAAATGCCAGATTGAAAATGTAGATAATCTTAAATTTAACAATAATTCTTTGAAGTTAAGATACAGATGGAAGTAAATCAGCATAAGTTACTGTAAAGTAAGTCTGGGATTTCACTGGTATGTGACTGGAAGCTTCCAGAAAATGATGGGTGTGATGATGGCTTACTTTGCTAAGAGGAAGAAAAGCGATGGTGTTTTTCATCACCCTTGTGTGAGTTTTCAACTGAACTGACTAATGTATTGCATTAGATGTATTTTATAAATAAAAAAGGGTTTTACTTCATGTGTAGTGTAGTCAGTCAAGTAGAACTTTAAGATTTAGAAATATCCGTCTTTTAGGAGTAGTCATTGATGAGAAGAGTCACATACATATTTGGTTTTATCTCTACTTTTAAAAAAACGTACATAAATTTTGATTTTGTCTAATTCTCTAGGAAAAAAGAGCAGGCAGTTTCTTTACTCTGTTTCTCTTCTTCCTCTTAGGTCATACACAGTTCCTTCATCAAACCATATTCTACTTTTTTATCATGACCAGTAACAATTGGCAGGCCTGAATACTGATTCCTGGCCTTGCACTCAGCCAGAGCCACCAGCCCATGAAGCGTCTCTCTGCCATGGAACTTGTTGCCTTGAGCAGTCCCTCACTTCAGCAGAGGATGAGGCTTCCCAGCACTTCTGCATCTGTAGAAGAGTTCTTGGTAAGATCCTGGTTGTTGATGAGAGCTCTGTTTGTGTTTGGGCCAAAACATACTTGAAAACTGCTATTAGCACTTTGCGTTATGGAGTCAAGACCCTTTGACCACAGCTTCCCAGCTCTTAAATGCAAACGTGTGTTGTTGTTATGTTCCATCTCTGTATTATGGCAAGGCCTAACTATATTATGCTCTTTCTATTGCCTCTCCAGGTTTCAGAGACTCAGGAGCATGGTCTGGAGAGAGGTGCTCCCACAGGTTCTGAATGATATGGGTTTATTGTGGGTAGGTCTAGCCACAGCCTACAGATCTAATTCAATTTTCACTGCAGTAAGTGAATATTTCTATAATTTTGAAGGCCTTTGATTTATGAATGGCACTAGTTTAACTAGATGCACCTGGAACCCAGAAAAGTAGTCTATTCATAACACTTTTGACACAAAGGATTCATAAGATCCAAGCTCCATTCCTGAGGATGACTTCCCATGGAGATTCAAAAGATTTCTATTGAGGTCTTCTGCAAGAGAAGGAAAAATTTTTTTTCAGAGGAATACTACATGGAGTAATTATAAATGTTTTCATGTTGGAGAAGAACAAGACTAATGTTATCAATATGATTACCGCCTTTTACATCTTGACTCTGCGTGACTTGCAAGTTACAAGTTCCTGAATCAAAGGTCTTGAGGTTATCTTTTCATGATTAAAGATACCATGTTTTCTAGAGACAGAAATTTGTCACACTCTTCCTTCACTTGTAGGCTTAGCTGTCTGAAGATACTTTTTTTGCCTAATATGTTTTTAGTTACCTACCATGGAGGAATTCTTTGAATCCTATGTTGACCTATTATTGATCATAAGGGGTGGTCCTTTCTCCAGATTCTGGCTCTAGTCCTCTTAGCTGGGAGCAAGGCTTAATAAAACTGAAACAATAAATATCTTATATCTACATAACACTTGAATCCAAAAACAGTTTAAAAAGCAAGGATGAATTCATTTACTACTGAAATGCCAGCCACCTCTGGGGTGGAACACATGGTTCTTATTTTCACAGAGCTAAGCAGCTGTTTAACAGTACAAAACAACAGTACATTATAGTTTAAGTCATGAAATGAAGAATAATCCTGTATCCAATTGAAATGTAAGATTAAACTTAGATGGGGGGAAAATAATTACCCAAATTGGTAAAATGATCAGAACACAAAGACTAACCCTGCTATTCTGGCACAGTGGGCCACAGAAACGCTAAGGACTGAGTGTGGTAAGGAACATAATTTTTCATTACATCTAAGAGCTGTTATCTTCAGTTAGATTGAATTTTTTTCAGCAAAGTGATTTCTTGTTAAAAAATGTTGGTCCATCAATATCCAGCCTTTCTGTGGAAAGTACATGCCGTTTAGACAGGAAAGGTTTTTTGGAGTCTAGTGCGGAATTTCTGATCAAAAAGAGATTGAGCCAGAACCACTAGTAACCTGACTGTTATGCACATCTCCCAGGATGTGGGAGAATGAAATTCAAGTCCCTGTTTAGATTACTTCACAGTGTAGACTTGGACCTGGGTTTCCTATGTCCCAGAGGAAGGTCCTAAATTACTGGACTTGCAGCTATTCCGATCATGTTTTCTTCTTATTTTCCCATGGAAAAAATAAAAAAAAAAAAAATTGAAAGGTCTTGGGTTTGGCTCAATGTAGAATGTGAATTTTGCAATTTCAAAAACTTTCCTGGAACAGGAAAGTTATTTTCCACCAAGTTTACCTCCCGCTGCAATGTATTCCTTTGCAATAAGATGAAAAGTTACTGAATTCACTGCAGTATTATCTTAGAGGGAAGACAATTGCTCTGTAGGGTTCATATGGGTTTATATCATACTGTAATGTTTCTATGCATTCATCTATGTATTCATCTATACATCAGGCTAGGTCATTAGAAAACTTAATGTGGAAGTTAGAAAGTTTCTAGCAATTGCAGCAATCAACTTTTAAAATATGCTTCCAATAAAAATACCATGAACACACACCTACCTGCTTTTAAGGTGGAGTTAATAATCCTCTAAAAGGACCTATTTACAGTAGCCACTAGCTGGACACTACAAGATAGGTGGTCCTTTTTGTCCCTATTCCTTCAAGGACTAATAACGTGACCGTTGCTGGCAGAGAGACCTTCTCAAATTCTTCTCTGCTGGGCAGGTTAAGGAGTCAGAAGACATTTTTGTAGTTAAGGAGGTGCTAGCACTTGCTCTTGCTTTTGGCAATCACTTCCAGTAACTTTTGTGTTCTGATAGATGCCACTCCTGATACTGGTAAGATCCAATATTTTTTGTCTATCAGGCAACCAAAAAATAGATTTAAGACTGTTTACCTGTTTCAAATACCTCCAGGTCAGATGGCAACAAAATTCTACCACTAATGAGCAACGTCGGATTTGATTCAGTCATGATTCTTCCATTCTATTACCAATGCACTGAGCCTTCAGGTCTAATGAGGTCTATTGATTCCTGCAGATTTGTAATATTTATTAATCTGTCAAATTCATTAGCTTTCTGTCATATTACTGAAAGAGGTGGTACACAATTTTCAAGAAAGATCTATTACTTTCAGCAATATGGATACTGCCTGGTATATGGTCAGTAAAGGTGTTGAGCCCAGGAACTGTGAATGGACACATTTCACCAAGATTTGGATGAGCTCAAAATATTTGTGCAACACCATTGGCAAGGAAACCTAGCATTGAAGAAACTTGAGTCTGAAGATTCCTCAAGTCTCTTGTTCTCTTAAGGCCAACTTTTATGAAAGTCAATGGGAGGCTAGTTTCCAACAAAATTAATGACTGCATATTAATGGTTATTCAGAAAATTGAATTGTTTGGTCTTTGAGGAAGACACTAACCCTTTCTATTGTATTTGGACCACAGGAAGAGCACCAATGTTATTCAACAAGGTAGGAATAATGGTCTGGGGAAAAAAAAAAGACAACCTCCAATAACAAGAAAAAAAATTATCACGATTAGTCAAAGAGCAACAAAAAAGGAATAACAACATACAGAGCTCCTCAGCATAAATCTTACTTCTAGTCTGATGGGTGAGATACAGAGGCCTTTATAGTTAAATCAAATTAAATTGCAGTCATTGTGTATATACTCACACGTATATCTAAATGTAATATGTGTAAAAAGTCTATACCAACATAAAAATGTATTAGATGTTCTTGTTAAGAATAAACAAACATTGCCTTGTTTGGCAGAATTTTCAAATGCATATTGCTTCCTTTATTTATTTTTTTATTACAATAAAAATGTGTTTTGTATTAAATCTATTGTTATAAAGAAATTAAGCCCTGAAATCTGCCAGCGTGGCTTTTTTCCATAAAGTGGGAAAAAAAGCCCTCCTGTTTTAGATACTTGAAAACATTAGAAATCTGAAAATGAAAAGACCAGCCTCTGCATAGCAAATTGCTCCATAAAAATAAAAAGAATTCTTCTGTGTGAACTTAAATGGTTTGAAAGAAGAACATAGCAGAAGAGAATAGCGTGCATGGTCATAAAGGAAAACAGAGGGTTTAAGTCAGTCTTTACAGATGTATCGGAGTCATTCAGGAAGAAAAATAATAAAAAAATAAATAAATCAGAGGCTATTTCACAGAGGTTTGGGTCTGATTCCCCCTGTGCTGGGGCAAAGATTGTTTGCTTGAGCCTGCACTTGTCAAGAAAATTCCAAGAAAAACCTTACAAAAAGTCTTTTCCTTGATCTGCTCCGTACCTTTGAACAATAGGGACAAAATTTTATGGCCTTACGTCTGTGTTAAGGGGCATGACTTGCAAGGCCTGAGCTTCCTAACTTTACCACTCAGAGTGCTTACTTTCTCCTTTTATCTTCTTCTACAGTTTAACCTGCACTTCATACTACACCTTATTGTGTCCCCTGATAACATTTTTTTATCATCATTAATTCTGTGTAGTGGGTTATATATAACTCAGTGATACCAAGTTGTACTTAGATTCTACTCTGCCAGGTACTTTACAAATACCTAATAAAAGATAATCCTTGCTCCAGAGAGCAAAACATTGAAAGAGATAGAAGACTGAGAGGAAAATTGCGATCCTACAAGTTGTCCTGTCCAAGATCCCAGGGTTGGCCAGTGGCAAAATCAGAAATAGCGTCTTATCTCCGAGGCCCTGAACACTGCCTGCTCTGTCTCTCATTGCCTGATTTCTGCTTTCTCTCTCAGGAACTTTCTCAGAGGCTACTGTAGCTGCCTCTGAACACTCAGCAGGAGAAGAACACCCAGGTATAATGAGCCAGGTCACTTGTCAAAGAAGAAATGTTCTAAGCATTCAGAGGAAAAAGAGATCTTGAGCAAACACCAAATGAACGTATATCTTGCTAGATGTTTCAGATTTTTTTTTTTTCTTTTGGAGAGATAATCAGTGACTTGGCTGATAACAGAAGGGGACAGGCTTGACATCATTTATTCGGACTCTAGGAAAACATTTGACAAAATGCTTCTCAGGGAGCTGGTGAGTAAGGTCATCATTGATGGCATCAGTATCAGATAGGTGAAAAGGCTTAATAACGAGCTGTGTGGCAACATACAGATAGTGTAAATCCATGTGAAGGAGAGGTTTCTGGCTGAAAGCAAAAAAAGGAAGAGCCTTTATGACTTGGTATTGGGACCAGTTCTGTTCAAGATTTATGCATAGATTTAATGTTTGTGTGCCTTTCCTGGCTGCGAGCTGAATCACTGTAGTGTTCTGCTTAATCACGATGCAGCTGCACTCAAGTTTAAGTGAAACTGCCAACCTTCCAATGAGTATTAGGAAAAAAATTTTAAAAAGAAAAAACAATAAGGGCAGCAACCATATTTAAGGTAAAATTCTTGAAAATTTTAGATTACTGATCCCTGGTTTTCTCTGCATTCGTCTTTCTGTGGCTTCACATTAGCCCCAGACACTATTTTTGACACTACTGTCGCTGATTGTGACAGCCCTGGGCTGTCACATGGCCCTTTCATGTGAGTTCTGGTGTTTTGAAATGGGTGGAGGTGCCTCTCAGTGGAGGGGTTACACATTTTTTTGTATTTCTAAAGGTCCTGGCCAGGATACCACCAAACTCTGGGTATTCCTGGGTGCTCTAATGGTCTTTTGAAGCTACAGATATCTGAGTAAAATTGTAAGAGACCTGTGGTTGCTTCAGATTGCACATCCCAAGCTCTGCCTTCAGTCTAGGATAGTTAGTAAGCCACCGTAGTCAAGCTACCACCCATGCCTGTAGCAGACAGTACATTGTGAAGTGATACTGGCAGTCATTGTATATTATTCTGCTTGCTTAGTAAGTTTGAAAGTCTGTCTACTTTCAGCTGGTTATCATCTCATAGCTGAAAGCAGTCTTTGACATGAGTCTGAAATGACGCTTGTGTTCACAGCCCTTCTTCTAGTGCAAGATGTTTTACCTGTATCCACACTGCAACTGTGCAAATGTTGACTTGGAGTTTCTACTGTCAGACTGGACCATGCCATAAAACGAACATTGACAGGTTCTTGTGGTTGAGGAACTATAGAGATATGGACAAGGACCTATTAAGGGTTGTCTTCCCACATAAGGTAAAAGTAAGGACTTTCAGAGTCTGTTGACTAGGCTGGTGGAGGGAGGAGAAACCACTGAGCTGAGCTTAGATGAATGGCTTTCAAGGAAGGAAGCACCAGCTGTAGGGAGCAGAGCTTATGGGATGCAGATTTAACCAAACCAGTTGAAGTCACCTCCAGCATATCCTTGCAGATCTGATTATGGGGTAGCACAAAGATGGCATAAAACCAAATTTTCCTTTCCTTATGGGCAGATCTTGAGATTGTCCTAGAAGTGAGGAAAGCATTCCTGAATAGGATTATCCCAGCTCTGGTCTTGAACGGTTTTCTCCCAGCCAATTCATAGGATGCTCTTTTTTCATCTCACATAAGATGTCCACATGTATTATCCTTTGCAAGACAGAAGAGACAGAACTTAAATGAAATCCAGTCTCAAACACAATGGGGATGTTCTAGTGAGCATGGTGGCCCACCCAGATTTTGGAACGCTCTAGTTTGCAGTCTGAAGAACATGCATTGGTATGGGAAATGTAAATTTTGACTAAATAACTAAGGCCAAAGCCTTGCTGCTGTGCAAGCTGGTGTAGGGGGCCTGGTAAACTCTTGGTATCATTTTCATGCAGCAATTACAGAGCCAGAGGTTCAATCTGGCTTAATATCTCTCAAAACAGATGACAAACATCAAAGAGAACAGATAATCTGCTAATTAGGTTAGCTACTTTGGACTCTGGAGAAGGGTTGTATTTAGTTTCCTACCCTTCCAATGACTTGGTTTTCAGTTGCTTGCAAGTCACCTAAGGTGTCATAAGTCACCTTTAGATCATTTATATGTATGCATTCATTATAGATGTCAAAATGTCTTAAAGACACATTTCACTTCCTGGCAGCGTAATTCCTAATACTTACACTAATTTTGGCAATCTGATGTTGTCACACTGAGAGTGTGTGATCTTTTGACCTCTTCCTCACCCTTGGATATAACTCAAGATCATGCTGATTGGGTAAGGAATTGCTACACTGTATAAGATGTAGAATTGATTACTTGCTTGCATGCATTGAACAGAATTTAGGAGGAAACTGGCTAGTTTTCTATAGGATCTTGGTGTGAAGCAACAGAACTGAAGAGTAATTCTGGATTAAAGAGAACATAGTAAAAAGGTGCTGCTATGATGAAGGACACCACTTCCCTGTTTGAGGACCAAAGAACAGGAAGATACATAGCTTACTAAAACATAAGACTGGGAAATATCACTGAAGAATTTTAAGCTAACTGTCATTCCTTCTCTGTTGGGACAGGATCCAGATAGCAGAGGTAGTACTGTCTTTTGTCTGAAGATTTCCAAACTTCTTCTAAAAATTCTTCCAAAACAGCAATTTCACAAATCATCTTAGAAGTGCCACAGATGAACAGAATTATTGCCTGTTAGGAACATGATACTTTCTTGCTAGGAAAATAACAAAGTGAGAGTACTAGCAATTCTAGTTGAATATTTCTGGTGTATGCTGCCGCCTTCATCAAAACCAGAGAAAGTACTTTGTGGGAAAGAAAAGAAGAACGAGAAGAAACAACAGAACAAAAAGCTTAGATGTTAATGTGCAGTTTTCTGGTTTGCTTTCCAAGAGACTCAAGCATGATTAAGCTGAGCAGACATTCCTTGGAGAGAAGGCAAACTTTTATAACCAGGCAGAGCACTGACATTCTGGAAGAAGACAATACTTTTGAAAAAGAGGCTTTGAGTCTGCATATGACATAACAAATGACATTCAAACCTCCGTGGTGATTTTTTTAAAACTTTGACAGGTCAGCATATCTTGAGTTTTGAATAAACCTGTAGCCATATACGTGCACACAGAAACACTTGAATATTTTGTTTTGCGATACTGTTTGTTCTATTTTCTTTAAGTCCTCTATCTGTAGGCTTTGCTTTGTTCCACGTTTACTAAGAATTTTTTGCCCAAGGTATTGACAATAGTTGAAAAATCTGTCTAGGTGCCTTGAATAAGTACAATTCATGTATGTGCCTTTGTAAGAATGCAGGTATTTTGTAAATCCTGTTTTGAAAGGGGGCTGAACATGCTCATAAATTTACAAAATTATCCATCTTTGCTCATACCACAGATTCAATTCACTACTCACAGCTGGAATAAATGACTTTCACCAAAGTAGGTAAAACTGCTTCAGTCTATTCTCAGATTAATGCTTTCATCTTTATAGACTCCATTGGCAGTAATTAACATAAAAAATATTTGCATCCAGGTTAGAAGTCTCATTTCCCCAGTCTTTCCCTAGTCAACAGAGAGAGTTTTATCTAGTGGGTAGAAAAGGATGTATCTATCTGCAGTATATAAGAGAGTGTCAAGTTATATTTTAGGAAAGCTACTCCTCAGGAAGAACCAGAGTAGAATGATTTGAGAGAAGTCGTCAAATAAAATTCTTACATAGATTCCATAGTAACTGGTTATACATTTCTTTTCTTTTTACCCTGCCAGACATTAGCAGGCTTACCAGCTATCCACAATATTTTTGAGAAGCCATCAAAAGCCATCAGACAAGTAACCACATTATCCAGGTTAGCTTCCCATCAAGAGAAAAATAGTAATTGAAGAGCTGAGAGTAATTGAGCCAGGATACTGAGGTGTCGTGGTTTAACCCCAGCCAGCAGCTAAGCACCACACAGCTGCTTGCTCACTGCCCCCACCCAGTGGGATGGGGGAGAGAATCGGAAAAAAAACCCTTGTGTGTTGAGATAAAGACAGTTTAATAGGACAGAAAGGAAGGAAAAATTATTATTAATAATAATAATAATAATATGACAATAATAATACTAAAAGAATTAGAATATACAAAACAAGTGATGCACAATGCAATTGCTCACCACTCACTGACCGATGCCCAGTTAGTTCCCGAGCAGCGATCTGCCCCTCCCAGCCATCTCCCCCCAGTTTATATGCTAGACATGACGTCATATGGTATGGAATATTCCTTTGGCCAGTTTGGGTCAGCTGTCCTGGCTGTGTCCCCTCCCAACTTCTTGTGCCCCTCCAGCCTTCTTGCTGGCTGGGCACGAGAAGCTGAAAAATCCTTGACTTGTATAAACACTACTTAGCAACAACAAAAAACATCAGTGTGTTATCAACATTATTTTCCTACTAAATCCAAAACACTGCACTATGCCAGCTACTGGGAAGAAAATTAACTCTATCCTAGCCGAAACCAGGACATGAGGGCACCTATACAGCAAATTAAAACAACACAATTGGTAGCATTGTAAAAAATCAACTTAGAATAAAACATTTTTATTAGCTGAGTGCAACGAAATACTTGACTGTTTTAACCACTTCTAGTGAAACAAATTGTTGATTTAGCAAGTTATGTAATAAGTCTGTGTCAGAAATAATTTGCCTAATTATGTCAGGCTTAAGAGTGACAAGAAGATTTGACGGTATGTTTTTTTTTCCTTCCTAATATTAAAAGTTTTCTGAGAAATGTTTAATTGTAAATGAAGGGCAACAGCCAAAATATTACGTATAAGATCAGTTATCTTCAGCTTTTCCTAACAAGCTGGTCTGATTTTTAGGTTTGTATTAGCCATGGGTAGGATTCATGTAAACCCCAAAGCTCTGAAAATCAGACCACAAAAAAAATACTGAGGTATTGAGACAGCACAAGTTAAAAATTGTGGATGAGAGCTATGAAGAAGTGCAGGAACACTTGGAGTGCTTTATGGACCCAGTCATTCAATGAAAGCCAGAGCTCTGACTTTTTTTTCCTAAAAACTGCTTTAGGAGAAGCAGACACCTGAAAGTAAGTCTGACCAGTGGGTGCCGAAACCTCTGAGCTCATCCCACATGTGCTGGCCCTTGAAACAGAAAGAGTGGGGCTCCCTGGACAGACACACCCAACTGAGAGCACAACAGTGTGACCTGAGCACAAAATCGATGTGGATACACTAGCACTGTGCTGTGTCTGCACTAAATTAATGGTGGCCGAGAGTCAGTGTGACTCTGCTAGCTGTGTTGAGACCCTTGCCAGATGGAGGCCCTTGCTGTGGTCTAGATGGATCTGTCTTCAATTGGAAATGATAACCTGAGAACCCACCTTGGAGCAAAGTCACTCCTCCAGCTCTTCCACCAAAAGAAGGATGCCAAAATGTTTCCTTTCTTTTCTTTTTTTCTTTCTTCTCATGTAATGACTTGGTCATCAGAGCATCAGCCTGAGGTGTAGAAGATCAAGATTAAAGTCCTTCTTTTGTCTCAACCTGCCACTTTCACATTCTATATAACTGCTAAAACCAGGAGGCGAGAAAGTGCATGTCAAATTGATGCTCTCCATCCTTCTTGAAACTGTCATAACCAAATATTTATTGCCGAGAGTGTGAGCATCAATCTACACTTCATTCATTAAGATGAGTGAGTTTTATCTGAGTATTAGCAACTGATCCAATGGCTTGGATTCAATTAAATCTTAATTTAGAATACTTGAATATAAGTTGAAACAAGGACTGAAATACGGATCTCTGCCTTGTCAGATGAGTTTCCGCAAGCACACACTAGTCTAATAGAGCCATAATCACATACTCCTCTGCTCTGGCCCAGTAAATATTTAATTATTCCATGCAAATTTAAAGACTTTGAACAGAAGAGGGCTGAGAATGTCTTGCCACAGAGTATTTTATGTCTTGGTCGCTTATATATTCACTAAGAAGGTAGGAAATGCAGTCTGAAGTCTCCCTAGGCAAGTGAGGTCACTGAACTCGCATCTTTCACATCTTGAGAAGAATCATTGCCACAAACCTACTTATAGAACTTGAACATTAAATCCCAGACATTATTTTTTGTCAAGTCAAAAGAGTATGTATTCTTTGAGAATATCTTGACTGCAGACCTTGCAGGTGAAATACTATGTTGATCCCCGTTGGATTTTTGTGCATAGCTGCCCACGACTTGTGCAATTCTAGGTCTGTGCAGGGTCTTCAAAATCGCACTAAGATGACAGAATCATAGAATCATAGACTGGTTTGGGTTGGAAGGGACCTTAAAGATCACCTAGTTCCAACCCCACTGCCATAAGCAAGGACACCTTCCACTAGACCAGGTTGCTCAAAGCCCCATCCAACCTGGCCTTGAACACTTCCAGGGACAGGGCATCCACAACTTCTCTGGGAAACCTGTTCCAGTGCCTCACCACCCTCACAGTGAAGAACTTCTTCCTTATATCTAATCTAAATCTACCCCCTTACAGTTTAAAGCCATTACCCCTTGTCCTGTCACTACATGCCCTTGTAAAAAGTCCCTCTCCAGCTTTCTTGTAGGCCCCCTTTAGGTACTGGCAGGCTGCTATAAGGTCTCCCCAGAGCCTTCTCTTCTCCAGGCTGAACAACCCCAACTCTCTCAGCCTGTCTTCATAGGAGAGGTGCTCCAGCCCTCTGATCATCTTTGTGGCCCTCCTCTGGACCCGCTCCAACAGGTCCGTGTCCTTCTTATGTTGGGGGCCCCAGAGCTGAAAGCAGTACTCCAGGTGGGGTCTCACGAGAGCAGAGTAGAGGGGGAGAATCACCTCCCTTGACCTGCTGGTCACGCTTCTTTTGATGCAGCCCAGGATACAGTTGGCTTTCTGGGCTGCAAACTCACATTGCCAGGTCATGTTGAGCTTCTCGTCAACCAACACCCCCAAGTCCTTCTCCTCAGAGTGCTCTCAATCTACTCATTGCCCAGCCTGTATTTGTGCTTGGGACTGCCCCGACCTTGCACTTGGCCTTGTTGAACTTCATGAGGTTCGCAGGGGCCCACCTCTCAAGCCTATCAAGGTCCTTCTGGATGGCATCCCTTTCCTTCAGCATGTCAACCATGCCACACAGCTTTGTGTCATTGGCAAACCTGCTGAGGGTGCACTCAATCCCACTGTCCATGTCACCGACAAAGATGTTAAACAGTGCTGGTCCCAATACTGACCCCTGAGGAACACCACTAGTCACTGCTCTCCACATACCCATAGATACTCATAGATACCCATAGACTTGCAATGTCTCATAGGCCAAACATCTGTGGAGAGAGAATTAAAATTGTGGGTGTTTGGTGTTGGGTAGACATAGATACCAAAGTGTTTTGGTGGTGTTAGTCCTTCAGCTGGTGTCAGCTCGCTAAGGTATATGTTTTACACCAGACACTAGACCTGTACTGTACACTAGTCCTCTTAATACTGGTACAGAACCAGGCACCAATTTGAAATGTTTGTTTTGAATACAGGTCTAATACAATTGATTAAATACATGAGATGAATGTACAAAATTAATGTTATGAGGATATGAAAAGTTATTTATCAAATACTGAGTAATGAGAATACAACACACTTACAAATTAATCTTATCATAAAAGAAAAGCTCAGCATACATCTTAATTGCTGATAGTAAACTGCGATGACCTGTGGTTCCCACTCAATCCAGGCGGTGTTTTCCATATAAGAGAAAAATTGGTCTGACTGTGTTTTCATTTACATGTGTGCAAAGCAGGAGACATTCCATTAAAAATGATGAGGCAAAGTTAGCAGTGGTTTGAGATTAGAACACAATCGCTGAAGTGTTTTGCTTTATCTAAATCAGCCTTTGTAAGAGATAAGGATCTCTTAAAAGGATCCCTCTTGAATAATGTTATCCTTCATTTCTTCTTCTGCATTATTGTTACTTCAGATGCTGTCAGAACAAAAGGGACATAAAGAAAAATATAACTCCAGGCCTGAGCCAGTAAGAGGTATTGCATAAATACGGGACATGAATCTGAAAAAGGCTCAAAGTATAATAGAAAGACAATGACATTCTAAAAAAAAATCTCTAATTTAGGGACAGGCAGACTAAAATTATACTTGGATAAAAATACAGGCCCATCTTTGTCAAATACTGTAAAAATAGGTTTTCATACCCTTAAAGACAGATTGTTCAACCTCTGTATTATGAAATGAGGATGCTAATCGTCTTTGGCTTCAGCAGAAACTTCAGCCTGAATGAAGGGTGACAAATACCCCTACGTGAGAACTTGCCTTTCTAAATGTTCACTAGTGGAGTATGGGAGCTGCTTTCACTTCAGACAAAGATGCTCCTGGCACAGGTACAAGTCTGTCCTCCTCCCTTCAGGAAAGCTTTTCAGATGACAATTGATTTCTTTGGCAATGAGCATGCAGACAGGATAGTGTATCTATCTGACACATGCCTTTTAAAAATCAAGTAAAATGCATGTATTTTTTCTGGCATATAAAAAAAACAGTTGTCTGAGAAACAGGTGGGTGATCAGATAACATTGCTAAAATCTGAAATATCTTCATAATTTTGGGCTTACTTTAGTTCCAAAACTGGCAAGAATCTCTGACTCATAAGAATACAAAATGTTGTGAGGGCAATTAATCTTGTGAAATTTGTCATTCTTTTTAGCTAAAACCTCATTAAAAATTCTGTCTTTAAACTTACTATATTTTATGCTAAGCTTTTATGGAAGGAGGTGTACCTTAAACTGTATGTAAAAGGGTTTCTTGACAGACAGTGAACTCTTCACCACACAATCTGAAATGCATCAAAAAACTCCAAACTAGACTGGACATTATGTCATGTTATTAGTAACCAGTAATGAAATACATTGTACAGCATAAACACAAGAAAGCAACATTATGGCTGATATCTCCTCCTCAACTCTTTCGGAGTTGTAAATTGTGAATGAAAATAAGATTGATGTTTTCCTTACAGTTAAGTTTCCACATTAAATATAGCCATTGATTATGAAAGCATTTAAATGATAAAACCTAGTTAGGATATTATGTTATGTCTTATTAAAATGTATTTGGCACTGTTCAAATGTAGTTTGCCAAGTAATCTCCTCTAATATTAATGTCTGGTGTACTACGGACTCTGCAGTGGCCTTGCTTGGAATAAGGTATAACAAACTTTCCAGGCTTTGGTTACGTATTAACCAGTGGCTTGTAGAACAGATACCGATGGAGGTGACGAGAGCTTCTTAAATACAGATGTTTCCAAATACATAAAAATGATCCAATAGTCTGGAGATCTCCTGTAACTCCAGAAATATTTTGAGAAACACAGTGAGCTGTTTGCCAAAGATTTAGACATTGACAAATAGACTCCTTTGAGCATGAGAGTTCACTGCCATTCAGCTATTCAGCTGAGCCACTGGGAAATGAGGACTGCTCGTAAGCACCAGGGGCAGTGGAACTGCTGGACTCCTTTGGTCACGTTCAGAATGAGATCATGTGGCTTGATCTCATTCAAAATACAATTATTTTTGGTTTGGGTGTGACTTGAGGTTTGAATGTCAGGAAATGTGGAAAAAAAAAAGACAGGGTAGAGGAGCACAAACTGGGAATTTTGAAGTAGAATGAGAGAAAGACAAAACAATCAGCACAGATGGCTGCATGTTGGTTTCCACTTGCTGAGTCAAAAGTGAGTCTGAAAAGGACCAAAAGAAATAATACTTTTAATTAAATGCATTCCTTATACATAATACTAAAACTGCTTGCACCTCAAGAGAATTTGGACCCCTTCTGAGAACAGGCCATCGTCTACGCCTTATCAATGTCACTTCACAGCCACAATTGTCTTTATAGCTACTGTTGTGTTTACAGTGTAAATACTGCATAGACCAACACATGGAGCTTCTCTGGCTTCTGTAGTTGCCTCCTGTCTTTCAACAACATAAAATGAGTTTTTAAAAGTTCTCACCTACCCACAGAACTGTACCTATGCCAAAATTTGGATGCAGTATAATATCAACTTGATTTCTCAGAGCTTACACTGGTCTTGCTGTGGGCAGGCTTATTTTATTGTATGGTTTAAGAGTGGAGCCTTTTAGCGCTGGGGGTCAAATCAATGGGGTGAAATTAAGCAAGTGCTTGGAGACATGCAACCAAAGTAGAAGTTTTGCAATTGAGGGAAAGTCCATAAGCCAGGCACTCTAAGTGAGACCTAACCAACCAGAATGAGTCATTAGGTTTTTGTGACAATAGGTAAGCACATAAAAGAAGGAAAAAAGCCAAGAGAAGAAAAGAAACTAAGATTCTAAGAATCATGAAGATGTTTTAGTGCTTTGATAGTCATCTTTAAAACCAGATTATGAAGAAATCAAATAATTTGAGGGAGATTTGGTCTGATTTGAAATTTCTTTCCATAAACAAATGTCTTTACTTTTTGGCCAGGTGTTTGGCAGTACATCCACTGAGGGAAAAGTCAGAGTTGGCTGATTCATGTTCTGTGGTGTTACACAGTATTTTGGCAGTCCAAGGAGGTATTCTGGTTCGTTGTACTTTCTGTTCTTCACCTATTGTTGACAACCTGTGGTGGAAGGGTTGGCACAAGTCCATTGCTCCACAGATAGCAGCTGACACAGTGGTCCCCCCATCCAGAGGCACTGACGCAATTACTTCTATTAACCACTCTGTTTGTCAGACAATGTTGTGCCTCTCTCTTGCCAGCCCTCCTCCACCATTCAGCAGCTAAGTGTGGCTGAACAGCAACAGGTAGGAAAAAGCAAATGGTCACCAGGAGTATTGAGTATCATTGATAGGTATATCCCTAGTTCTTATTGCATCTTTAATTGGCAGACAGCCCTTTTCTCCCTGCATTGTTACGTGCCAGAGGAATGTGCTTCTCCAGTGCTCCACTGCAGAACTGCAGTTTGACCTGCACCATGACCCGCTCGGGCTGGAGCAGAAATGAGATATGAAATGTCAAATAATATCTGCATTTATGGCTTGAACACAACCGAAGCCTGCAGGTTTGTGGATAACCATAACAGTAAAAGAGAATGTTTTTGCTTTTCTAGTGGCTCCTGTAACTGACTGCTGAGGCACTTGGGGGTGAATGCAGTGGGTACAGGGCAGGATCCGCACCAGTCCACCCTGCTCCCTGTGGTGAGCTAGGCACAGCTCTTAGGTTTTTGCCATCACCTACTATAGACTGCTGTGGTTTTGGCGAAGTCATATAACCTCATAATGTACTGACAGTAATGCAGATCACTTCAATTAATAGAGATAACTTTGATTCTGTTGGCAAACTGTCCTTTAAGCAGAGTGTGGGAAGGGGGAGATAGAGAGATTTCCATTGACCTGTTTTTTGAAGCTGCTTAGACCTTTTTCCAAAGAAGTTACAACTTGTCATTGATAAATGATGTTCTGTATATCTCAGCATTAATTATTTAAATTCCATTAACTTAATAATAGTATGCAATAAGTCTGCCTGCACACCCTTTTAGCTTTTCTTCTTTTTATTAAATTGGTGTTTTGATTAATTTGGGTTATTTTAACACAGAGTAAAAGTGGGTCTGAGGCCATGAGCCTGCAAAAACCTTAGCACCCTTTATAAACTCAGGATAATATTTTGTATGAGGGTGAACCGCAATAACAGCCCGCTGCTGAAAAGGAGGGATCCCACTTGCTCTTGTCTTCTCTTCCAATCATCAACCCTCTTTCCTCCCCTGGTCTACAGTCACTTACTTTACTTTGATCCTAAAAATCTTCACACCTTTGGAGAGCCTGTTCTGTTCACCAGCCAAACTGGTGAACCATTCACCTATTTTTTTTTTTTTCTGATGGCTTTCTTTAGTTGGGTTATTTTTCTATGAGGTTAGGTTTTCATCAGGTTAATGAGCCGAACTGACTTACAGAGGGTCTGTTATCTGGCTGAGATGATCTGGATAGGCAGCAGAAAGGTGAGGTTCAGGAGTGTGGAAGATGGGTAAAAAGGGCTGACCTGGATCTCTCTCATTTGGCTGTGCCAAGGTGTTTGCACATGTTGGCCACTGTGTGTATGGCTTCATGCTTAGTTTCCAGAATTAATTCCCATGAATACCAGCAGGATTCAACTCAGCTTGTCAGTGGCATCTGAATATTTTCAGAATGTAGATAATCACTGCTCAGTGTAATCTTAGCAAATTCTTTGCTAGCTATTATAATCTGCAGATGCTTGAAACAGCAAGAGAAATGAAGGGACACTGACAGTGGCAGAAGTGGTCAGTTGGGCTCAAGCACAGGGCTGAACCTAAACCCAAGCAGAAACCAGGGATGTTCTGGTCTGAAATGGGGACTTTTATCAAGAGAAATCATACTGGTTTTGGTGTCTTAGTGAAAAGTCTGGCATAGACAATCAGGTAAGCAGCTTATGTACCAAATTCTTCATTCCTATAGAGTTTCCCTGTTCTGATTTATTTTGTATCTAGAAGTGGCCCCACATATTTTATATTGTTGTCTATTTTATATTTAGGGGACTCAATACACGGTAGTGCTGAAATGGCCATTCTGTAAGTTAGAAAAAGAAAGCACGTTTCTCTCCCCCTTCACTGTTATAATTTCCCATGAGTTTACCTTTACTTATTCCTGAGCAAATGGTACATTTCTTCCCACTAAATGATAGCCAAATTGTATTTGCTTGGCACTTCAGAAGTTTCCAAGCCACCATATCAGGTTTAATAACAGTTTATGTTTAAATGTATACTGGAAATAACTGTGCTCTGTCATGCAATGTCTGATGTTGATACAAGATTTACCCTGAGGCTGGAATCTACCCGGTTTGACATTGATATAGCTATTGACACAACTGACCACAGGATTCTCTCATCATCTCCCTGGCTTTCCTGATTGACTTATCTTCTCATTTTCTTCTTACTGCTATAATGGCATTTCTTATGGTGGGTTCACTCCTCAGCTTTTTCTGAAAGGTCCTTTTCCAGTCCTGGTCTTAAAAAAAATAGCAACAATAGTAAAAAAAGTCCTAGGTGGCCTCATTTGCTCAATTCATATGTGTTAAACTCAATATACTGAGCTCTGTGAAGAATGTATCAAGGCTGATTCCTGCCCAGGTTAGTGTCCCAGCTGGGGAACTCAGATGAAAAGTGGATCTGACTACCAGCCTGCTCAGAGACTGTTTTGAGAGCATGAACCTGCACAGCTCTTTAAGGTGCCATACAGCACAGCTTGTTTAGATAGTCTGCTCTCTTGAATTGTAAATACACCTCCATGGAGTCATACCTGAACTTGAGCAGCTCTTAAAAAAAACCAAAAACCAACCAAAAACCCAAACACAAAAAACGCAGAATATTCCATGGGTTTAGGATCTGCAGCTTGGCAAAGGAGATGAAAAATATCAGCACCCATTTCAGAAAACCATACGCCTAAAGTATTGCAGGAAAGTCGTTAGACAGCTGTGATTTGATAACACTATTTTGTTTTCAGAAGTGACATAACAACCCTCCTTCTACTTGCATAACAGCTAATTAAAGTACAAAGATAAATGAGAGGGTTTTAATTTTTTAAATTAAAAACTCCCTACAAATATCATTTTTTTCAGCTATGACAAAAAAAGGCAAAACATTTTGTATTTTATATTTCACAGTCTTGCTGGAGTAATTAATTTTGAAAGTAAGAAGGTCCATTAGGGGAAAGGTATACACTGCTGTATTGATTGTCTTGTAACATAAACAGAGCACTTACTTGTTACAGTCAAGAAATAGTGCTTTTTGGAGAGATTTTCAGCTAGATGAATTATTTATTTGCTTCTGTCAGTAATTTGTTGGGTACTACGGTGCAGATCTTTTTGAAAACACACACTTAATTTGTGCTATTCATAGCAGTGATAACAACTCACTGTTTTATCCCTGTCACATTTTTTGAAGTTGATGATATTAAAGTGCGTTGAACTGTTTTCCTGTACTCAGCTAGCTTCAGCCTGGCGAAGAGTTTTGCAGCAGGAATGCTGAGGTTTAGTCTAAACGCATTACCTTGTATTGTATCCCATATCTCACCCCCACTCCAAGCTTCCTTGGTTCCTGGCTGGAGGGAAGATGGCAGGTTGGAGGTCGCTGATCTTGGCCTGAAGAATCCTAAAAGTTTTGGCGGGGGCTTGTGCGACTATTGTGGGCAGATGAGCCCAGGGCCTTTGAGGAGCAGTGTGGAGCCAGACAAG
The DNA here is from genome assembly GCF_018139145.2 of Gymnogyps californianus. Lineage (NCBI taxonomy): Eukaryota > Metazoa > Chordata > Aves > Accipitriformes > Cathartidae > Gymnogyps > Gymnogyps californianus. Next base: position 15,934,208 of record NC_059472.1, read on the forward strand.
CTCCGGAGGAGCTGCGGGACTGAGACCCCTGAGGCACAATCCCTCATGCAGATCTCCAGCACACAGGTTTGCGCATGTAGGCTGCACCATCCCTCCGGTGCATCCAGCCAGTTCTGCAGGCTGGTGCAAGGGTAAGTGGATTAATGGTCTGGCTCTTTTTCACTCCTCTGGGGTAACTTGGGAAGCCAGAAGAGAGCAAATCTGCTCTCATGACAGGACTTGCCCATTATCCACATCTCACGAGGTAGCCACAGCCCATTTCTAGAGCTCCCTCAGCACAGACACAACCCCCCGTTCACTCAAGCTGGAGGCAGTGGTCACGGGTAGGGCCAAACATGCTGCAGGTCATCATTTCCTGAGGTTCACTGTTCTTGGCCAGGGCTGATATCTGAGCCTCAGCTACAGCTGAACAGCATGCCATGGGCTGACAGTCTGTATGTCATGGTGCTCAGTCCGCCTTAAACCAGCTCTCCACTGTGCAGTGTAGACATAGACGTTTTATTTTCCAGAGGGAACATTTGCTTCTCTGTCTCATCTATGGGAAGGATGTACTAGGAAGGTGAGACCTCCAAACTGTTCTTCCTTCTCCACAGATTCTACTAGAACAAGATATACTGTGGACTGTTAATATTTTGTGACTTTCTCTTTTCTTTCCTACTCGGGTGGCTGATTTAACATCTTGCCTAACAAAACGCCAGGCATAAAAAATAAATCTTCACAATGTCTTTCCTGTATCTAATAAACATCCAAATGATTGAAGTTTTAAATAACCTAAGAAAACTAAATTCATTTCTTTAATTTGTGCTTCCAAGGGAAAGGAGTGCCTTTGGGTCCTTGGCAGATATAGAACATTAGTCTCTTTTTTCTTTTTTTTTTTTTAAAGTATAAAGATGATTTAATCTTTTTTTTCAGGTTTAGAAAAGTAAGCTCCTACAAGTAGAGGTAGGAAGTTCACAGGGAAGTCAATCCAGGCTGTGTTGTATGGCCCTGAAACCTGCAGGCCTGGTAAATGGCAGATGACCATGTAGTTAACTATGCAAATGTACAACAAGAAGTTAAATATTAAATGATATTTAAATTAGAACATAAATATAGCTATGCATAATTCAACAGGAGGATGCCTTTGCAGTCAGAGCAGACAGGAGGTCAATGGCCCTTGATGATAGTTCTTTCAAGTACTAATATTAAGTCTATATAATGAAGTCAGTCCTTGCACAAGGTTTCTTCTCACCCTGGATGGGGAAATAGGAACGTCATCCATTTTGAACACATGTGCAGAGCATGTGGTTTGAATCTCCCCTATCCATAATTTGATGATTAACCTTCTCAGCTTTCCACATTCATATTCAGAGTTTGCTAATGTTATGCCTTCCATTAGAAAGGCTATGATGAAAGTATTCATACCTTGCTCTAGCAATGTCAACTAATTCTGATCCAGGTAGAACTATCTTTTATCTTAAATATTTCTAATACATCTTTCTTACAATAGTATCAAGGAGCTTCATCAGTTTTTCAATTTGCTTATCCAGCCCATAAGCATATCTTCTAGTGCTGCTTTTGCTCTGTTATAAATAATCTGCCCTGAAGTTAGACATATTGACACTATCTGGTCTGCAGTGCACAGAAAAGGTCTGTATTTTTATGGCTCAGCAGTCAAACAGCTGAGAAGCGGTTAAAACATATTCCATTTTACAGTAATTCATTTCAGCCCTTGACAGATTGATTTCCATGGGGTTATTTGCTTCTTTCTGCACCCTACTTCATAACAATGCTTACTAGAATGATTTATTCACTCAGTGCCAAATTCTTTGATACCTTAATAGTTAGATTAACTTCAGGACATGAGGCTAAGTTATTTTTTTCCCAGGTGCTTGGGGTGATGCTTTTCAATAATGAATGAATAGGGTCATGAACTAGTAGCACTTTGGTTCTTGTGTGTGCCAAAAATGTGCTTTCTCTAGGAGCATTCAAAGCAGACATAAACAATCTGGATAATAGCTCCTATTCAAAATAATCTCATTTTTCTATGTGTACCAATGAGCACTCAAACAGGGCATCCAGTTTTCAGATCTCCCCCATACTACTGATTTTTGGCTTCCTCACTTATTAGAACAATATGAAGTCGCCACAGAGCCAAAGTGTCCATGAAATCAGAATAGGTTAAATAGAGCTGTGTGAATAATCGCTTTTGCAGTTCACTGTTGAACTAGAAGAATAAAAGGTTGTCTTACATAGATCTGAAATGAATTTTTTTTATTCTTTTACTGAAATGAAAAATAATTTTTGGTTCAAGCAAAACTTGTCATTAGCAATCTTGTGTTTTATTCTCCTTAGTTAAAAAATTGTAGATTAATTTCTTAACGAAATGTCAAAAATGAGAAACAAAAGGGTTGATTTTGGACATAACAAAACAAAACATTTACATTTTGAAAAACAGCTTTTTTGAAATAAAAAGTTGTGGCAAATTCAGGAGACTCACAAATTGTTGAAGTTAACTCGAGTGAGTTTCTGGCAAATAAAATATGCAAACAGGTAAAAAAAAATACTCAATAGATGTCTATGCTCTACAAACGGAGAAGAAAATTAGTTACATTATCAGAACATAACATTTATGCTCCTATCTCAAGCTAACAAGTTTTCTCTCACAATCTCCCAGAAATGCCCATTTAATGATGTTGACATATCACTTCAATTTCCAGATAACTGAGTGCAAACTCAAGAAGCATACCATTGCCTAACCCAAGATTTTAACATATGCATGCTGGGCACTTACTAAGAAAACTATTTAGTAGCTGCTGCCGCAGTATAATTTTGAACTACCCACATGACCTTGGTGCCTTTCCTATATGCTCTAAATGACATTTTGTGCCATCAGCAATGCATACTGTAATAAGATGAACTGAAGAGTCCTGACGAATAAAAATCTCAGCCAAGACCATTAGGTTTATTGACCCCAATAAAATTTAGCATAGTGGTAGGTAGTGATCCTGGGCCACACTCAAGCTAACAGTGCTATTGAGAAAACAAGAGTTAGCAGGTAAGTGAGGTGACCACAAAGTTTATGAAGATAAGCAAAAAGCTCTCGCAGTTGAGTGGAAGTACATGGTTAAAATCATAGGACCGTGGAGGATGGAAGGGACTCTCTAGTTCAACCTCGTTATCAAACCAGGTCCAAAACCAGGTCTTCAGGAAATGGTCCACACACTTTATGAATGTCTCCAGGGGTGGAAATTCAGTCAAAGGAGCGAATAAGGAAGAAATGCGATATGTTTACCATACATAAAAAATTATAATATCTTTGATAACTTTCAAAACTCTATGTTAAGAATATTCATCCTGTATCTTTGTTCACTTCAGCTGCCCTCTGCCCGCTCTTATCTTTCCCTTAGACTTTGCAAACATTCATGTTTACCAAACTGTTGTCATTTTTTAAATGTTCATCAGGCAGAGAATTATCTCGTCCTTCTTCTATAATTATGAAATCTGGTCCCTTAATGATGTCACTCCAAAATAACATCTCAGACCAGGACTGGTGTCTGTGTGCAAAACCAGAATTTTATCATGAAAGGATTTCAGTTCTCAATTTTCATTTTTTCCCAATATCAATGAAATTTTTTATGCTGCAGAAGGCTGATGTTCAAGGTTTTTTATCAAAACCCCTACACCTAAAAAGTTGTGTTGTAGACAAAAGAAGGTTAACCTGCAAATGGGCTATGGGACCCTACATCAACCTTCAAAGGTTTAATCACAGTTGTGGCCATTTAGCATTTGTAAAAATAAGGTATAGGAAAATCAAAGCATCTGGGTTTCCAGTACAGAGACATACTGTAAATATAAATTTTCAGGAAGGAAAACAATGTCCAAGTAGATATGTTGTGGTAGATACTTGGCAATCTATAACATACCTTGTGAACAGATGACTGAATGGAATATTATATATATTTTATTATCATTCCTTTGAAAATGACTGACATAATACACTACTTCCCAGTATTGACTAGATTTTTAGGTGAGAGAACCAAATAATTATCTAGCTTGGGAGGGTCCTCTGGAGGTTGTCTGGCCCAAACTCAGCACAGGGCCAACTTACACCAGGTTGATGCTTTCTTTACTAATCTCTTTGTCTCTAAGGAGAAATATAAAACTAACATGAGACAAACTGATGCAGTGCTTGCAAAGCAAGGTGAACCAACAGCCTTCTGCTCACTGCTGTGAGATCAGTTTACTGGGTTTTGTTGTGGTGACATTTGATATGACTGTGTTTGCTGGATGTGGATGGAAAACGAGTTGTACCAGTTACTTTCCCTGTTTGTCACTTGTACATGCACACACACTCACATACAATCAATAATTCATGACTACTTTGTTCCTGAAAGACAACTCAGCACTTGAGTCTCCTCTAACACCTCGTGCCATGATGTGTCTTCCTTTTAGCAGGTCGGAGGTATGGCATAAATGTGCTTTCTTATGCAAATGATTTGGAGGAATGATGCCTTATAATCTGCTCTGATCTTCCCTGCTCAGCTGAGTTTTCTCAAAGCCTAAACTGCTGCCAGGATAGATTGTCTTTTTGCCTTTTTAGCCATCATTTTACTATTAAAGGAAGAGAGGTTAGATTATCTCTAGGAGTGGTCATTTGCAAAACCTTGGTTCCAGGGAGCATTTCTTTCCCCTGTAAATATTTGGTTGCTATGCACTAATTCCAAATGGCAACAGATACTCTAAAAGGTATTTACTGGTTACCTATCTACTCATTCTCCTGAGTTAAATCACTCTCTTGCTCAAGATAAGCGAAAGCTTGGATTTATTTGGGGTGGGATGAGAGAATGTTGCCAATGTATTCTTGCCTTCGGGTGACCTGATTATTTTCTTTTCAAATGTGAGACTGAAAATCAATCCCTGCCCTTGTACTATAGACAGGTAAATCCAACGGACTAACACAAAATTAGTAGTCTTCCCAGTAGGTATACTGCATGGTCAGGATATTGGTATTATAATTCTCGGATTTCTTTTCAGTAGGGAGGCGATCATATTGACTAGATGAATAAATAAGCTCCTAAGCAACTTCTTTTTCCTCAGACATTCAGCTGGTTTCATACTCTGTACTGTTCTGATCATATTTGCTCTCAGTATAAACACTCCAATTTCTTGAAAATTCCTGACTAAATGTGGAAGGAACATGACATAGTCTAAAGATAGATATTTCAGAAATAGGTTTTCTGTTTTGAGGTATCTACTTTTTGATGTTTTGTCTTGTTTTTCAGAGTTAAAAATGACCCCCCGATTCTGCTGAATTAGGGTGGATTTTTGGGTGAGCTCCTGCTTTGTTTCTGGTCTGGCATTTAAAGCCAGAGATACCTATAACTAGTAGCCCCTTCTAAAAAAAAATCTGTCTGGAGTAGCTGTCACTGGAGACCATAGATACTCGTTCAGGAGTAAGCTTATATGCAAGCAAACCGACTGCCCTCGTTTTGTAGGTTAGAGGCAAATGCACTAATTAACTCTATTGTGTTGCATCTTATTAAACCCAGTTGACTTCCATGCACAGAACAGCTACAGAATCAGATGCTATGTGCATTTAATTAATTAAATGTGATTATTTTGATTCATAGAAAAAAAATGCCCATCCATTGTTCTGGATGCTTTCACGTTAAACAATAAAACATTGTAGGGCTTTTTTGCTCACCCTTTTTAACGGAGCTGTTAGCCATTAATGGGCATCGCAGACTGACTCACTCGTGAGGGAGCATTTTGTTAATGTAAAGTGCAATCCTGTTCGAAAGGTCTGGTTTGTGGTTTTTATTTAATTATAAAAAACTATATTATAGTTCCAGGAGGAACTAAAGAAGTAAAAAAAGGGTGTGGAAATGGGTGTTGGTATGCTTTTAAAGCAGGTTCAAGCAGCCTGGGTAACTTTGATTTTTCCTTTCAGCATTTTAATTTACATTAGTTGCTTATAAAAGCATTTGATTAAATGAGCCACTGCTCTATTCTTATGCTCATCAGTCAAGTTTGTCTTGCTGTGCTACATTTATGTTGTGACTCAGGCCAAACTGTCCTTTTCAACGCAGAGAGAAGGAAAAGAAATATTACACTGCCATAAAAGGCTGAGCTAGCTTGTGCTTCTTTGGTATTTTGTTTTCTGTGGTGGGTTTGACCATGGACTGAGACAGTTTGTAGGTGGTTTTGCTCTGCCTGCTCACCTAGCTGAGGCACTCCGCTTCAGCTGGTGGTCTCATATCAAACAAAAATCTTTTCAAAAGCTTGCAAGTAAAATCAACATCTGCTTTTGCATACTGGGCTCCTCTTATCCCCTCGCTGAGCAGCTATAGGAGACCCCAGAAGGCACAGGGCACCTGGGAGAGGGGCAAGGCAGCCCCATCCCCACAAGCACAGTCCTCGGTAGGCAAAAACTACGTTGTGATTACTGTGACAAAGATCCATTCAGACCTTTCAGTCATAGCCCTGACATAATTCCAATAGCCTAACAGCAATGATTGGCTTCATATTGGTGGCCTGGAAGTGAGGAAGAGAATTGGGCAAAACTATACAGTCATCAGGCAAACAGATAGATACCCTGTTACGGATCCCAATAGCCAGCAAGAGTTTATAAACACTATTTCATGTCCTGGGAATGTAATAATTTATGTGCTGAGGAGAAAAAAAGCCTTTGTTCTTTTGTGTTTAGCTCTGAGCTGTTCTGAATGCCATAGGGAGAAAAGGCAGCCTAACGCTTAATCATACTTGTATTAAATTGGTTGTACAGCTCAAGATCGTGTGTGTTGCAGCATTTTGCCTCAGAGTCATTAAGTGAGTATTTTATTAAGAACTGCCCTATGTGACACAAAGGTCTTATCATTAGGTGTGTACATATTATATTGAATAGCGAGAAAGGACTTAGCTTACTCATCAAGTTTTTCAAATTAGGTATGTCCATCTCTCTTAAAAGGGCATAAATGTTATATTTTAAATGATCCTTTTAAAAGTTTCTAAGGGATTCCTTTGACATGACAGTATGGTTTCTCAGATTTTATTTCGAGAAAATGTGGGCACCATTTTAACATCCTCCTGTTCAAAATGGTTGTTATCTATTGCCTTGCACTGGCCAGAGGTTCTGCCTGGATTAGGGGCATCATCCTCCCAAGTGCTGCTACAGCCCCACCTGAAACAGACGGAGGTTTTATTTCATGATACAGCAGTGAGACTGGTACATAGGAGGGATATGAAGAAAGAGATGTGTTGTTCAGTCTTAAAAAACAAGATTACCATGGCTGGTCACCAATAACTCATAGGCCATGATACTGGGGTGGGCTCTGAGGAGGATTTAAAGGTTAAAACAGTTACGTGGTACATTTCATTTGTGTAAATGTTCAGTGAAAAATCACTTATACCTAAAGAACATCCTGAATCAAGCTCACCAGTGGACCTTTACGGCATCCCACAGAGAAACAAAACTATGGGCTGGTGACTTTGTAACAACCTCTATTTCAGACTCAAAATGCATATTACTGCTCCTCCAGCAAAAAACCTGGAACTTTCATAGAAACTCTTTCCTCCTCAGCAGTTTAGTAGGTTGCTGTACCAATCTACAGGGGAAAGGAGGAGGCAGAAATACACGATGTGATTTATTACCCTTTAAACAATAATTTGAGTTCCAGAAACTGCCTCTTAAGATCATGCAAGGTAAAATGCCTTTGCAGAGCACAGCCGAAAGATGGTTAACCATATTTTCCTCCAAAAGAAAAGCTGTTTCAAAAAGTGTCTGTGCAGAATTGTATTGTTGATCATGTCATGTTTATCTGGTTTGGGCAAAGCTTTCTTCTGGCAGAGGAAATTTTCAGTATTCAGAGCCATGAAGCTTCTCCATGAGGAGCTGCATAGATGTACTTTCACTCAGAAAAAGGCACCAAGTAAGAGAGACATCGAGTTCCAGTAAAACTCTGCCTAGCACTGACAACAAAATTGTACATCCTCTGCCAGGCTGTTTGCAGCAAGTAAGTCAATTTTAGGCATTAAAAATAAAGTGAAATACGTCAGTTCTGCCTCAATCCATCGAGTGCTTGGCAAATTAGTTTTCACTGCAGTCCAGGAGCCACCTCATCTCAAAGTTAACTGGGCACTTGTCTGAGTTATTAACGTTTCTAGATAGAGGGACAGGACACAGTTATTTTGATTGTGCAGAACAGACTTTAATGCTTTCCTTTATTTTTTGCCCAGTACAGACTTCCTTCAGTGGGAGGCTTCCAATATTTTTTTGATTCTGACTAGGTTGTAAATACCACAAAAATAGTCTCTGCTGTGGTATCCCCAATTTACAGGGAGGCTAGGAAATGAAGAGCCATTGCAAAATACTTCCTTAGAGAAATTAACGAAGTTTTTGCAAACATATTTCCTTTGCAAGTTAGTCCTGGCTTTTTATTAAGGGTTTCCCGGGTCTCAGAAAACTCACCTACCTACATATGTGAGGTGTTTTTATATAAAATAAAAAGTCATCTTACTCTCCCTTTTCAACACTGTTGTATACAAAAGTCTCCTTTTTTTCTGCAGTTCTGGATGTTATCTCTAAGTGAATAAAGATTCTTTAATGGCCACACAGCAGTTGTAAGTAATAGATGTCAATTCTCTGTATTCAAAAAATATCTTTGTGTCCAGAAGCCTATTTGTTTTTCCCCAGTTAAATCAATTGGTCCCACTATCTACTTTTCTATGCAAACTTTGCTTGAGAAGATATTTGTAACAATTCATAACAATTTGCACTTCTGCACCTGAGATCTGGTTAGACACTTATAAAGACTGTCAGCTTCATTTTTTTGGACTTGGAAAACTTAGACAATATTTATTCTAGTCACAGTCAGCTGGCATTGTAATAGTTTCAATTCCATGATAGGTCCTCAATACAGCAATATGTTCTGAGCTTTTTTCTCTTTTCCTGCTGAAGTCCCAAAGAGTATTTTTTAGCAAATTAGAAAATGCTTCAAGAGTTGATTTCAATGGAGTTGCTTAGGGAAAACTGAGTGTGAGCGTAGGTGTTTCTAAACTGGAGCCTTAGCTTTTACTTATAACTATAATTCCTTCAAAATATTTAGGCAGAAGAGTGATTTTCAAGTTTGCTGTATATATTTAGCTGATAACTTAAGGTATGTGCAAATGATGATATTAGTCTGTTGATAAGATATGTACAAATGAGGAAATCATCAGATTATGTTGAAAACTTCTTTCAAATCCAAGCAGCTCAGACTTTGATGAGGTTAAGACTGAATTAACATCCTCACTTCAGGACTCAGATGCAAAGACTTTAATCCAAACTTTTGGCCCACTGTTGTCGTTTATTTCACCCTTAACTATTTACTTTACTGGTAATGGCAGATTTAGAAAATATGCTAAATTTTGCTTTGCTCCTAAGGACGTGTATGCCTTCTTACTCTGAGACACAAACTCAGAAATGACAATGTACCAGCATGAATCTTCATGCCATGTAAGGAAATACACCTGTTTCTCTTAATCTTTTCCAAAATGATTTTGCACCTCACTTCCACAGTGTAGCAGGGAAACAGAATGGGGACCTTTGCAGATTAACTGGTCATTACTCTTCCTAAACTATTACAGGCAATGCAGGACAAGAAGTCACTAGGAAGTGTTGGGAGGGATCCTAGGCAGAATGCTGTAGTGAAATAGGCACAGGAGCTTTGGAGTGAAAATGGCATTGGTTTTATTTTATAATAAAACTGCTGTTTCCGTGTTAGAAGAAATATACTCTTGCAGGGATTTTTTTTCTAGTTGTGGCTTGACAATCTTGATTTACACTGTCTTGGTTACATAAAATACTTGTTTAAAAAAAAAAAAGAAAAAAAAAGACATACAACATCAGTCTTGATATTCTTGGACATTCTTACCCATGTGTGGATAAAGAACAGTAGTCAAGTGAAAGCAGCGGTGTCTGGTAGCTAGGCACACTCACCCAAATAATCTGCCCGTGGATCAGATTCAACAGACAAAACTTAAATGTCTTGTTCTGAAGCCACATTTTTACTCCAAGGCTTTGTTGTCACTGGCCAAGCAGAGTAATTTAAACTGACTTTTTATTCAGCATCCAGCTTTAAATTGTAGCTTTACAACCCTACTGTTTGATGATATCACAGGACAGAAATATAACCTCTCTAGCACATCTTTTCTTTGCAGATTGGAAACATCATTTCAGAGATACGGTGTTTACGAAAGAGGGTCCAGGGCAAAAAAATCATAGTGAGATAGGGTCAGACATCCTGTGTCATAAATTCCAGGAAATGGATAGGAAGTCTAAAGGCATGATTGCAATGTACAGTAGCAATTACAGGAGTATACCAGTGCTGTGTTTACCACTGATTCTGCTTTCTTTTGAAGGAGGCAATCGAGCAGGCACCGTGGGAGAGGAGGGGTTGCCCCCACTCCGCTCATTCAAGCCCGGTATCTGCGCGAAAGAAACTGCGTACCAAGGGACATACCTTCGTCAGATTTGTGAAACCTTTGTGGTTTTTCACGGAACGGTCATTGAATCTTTCATGGATTTTAAGAGGAGTTCCTGAATTTTCATCAGTGAATATCTTAAGCCCAAAATCTTAAAAATTCATAAACATTTCAGCTGAATAGGCAGAGAACTATTTAGTTGCTGATGCTGAGGGAACTTAGTCCATGAGAGTTGGGAGATAACTCAGTGGGAGTAAAGCTGGTGAGACAGGTATCCTGTGGCTGCTTTATTGCAGCCTGTAGTCAGTCTGCATTTTGCTCAGCATGATAAAATATTCTGCAGTTAATTCCTTTTTTTTTTTTTTTTTTTGTGGAACAGAAACGTATTTATGGATCACTTGGTCTACTGGTGCTGTTGTCTACTGGGCATTTTTCATTGCTCCTCAGTGAAGAAAGGTTTAATATTTTTCCTACACAGTATATTTTTTACCCTCCTTCAGTTCAGTCGCAGTCCAGCCAATGGCTGGGGAATGACTTCAGGCAATGCTGTCTCACAGCCCTGCGATGGCAGCTGGGCTGGCTGCAGACTGAGGTACAGTAGGTTAACAGTGATGAGACAGCCCTTCATCCCTCCCTCCATGTGGCTTTCCCTCTTTGCATGTATTTGTCTCTGTATATATTGGCAATCTCCTGGAATAGTGACTCTCCTGACTGGTATGTAAAACCTTAAAGAAAGTCATTGTTTTTGCTGTAGTACTGAATCCCAACTGGGGGCGTTGGAAATTAAACTTGCAGTTTCTGGAAGTGTAGCAAGATCTAGGAGCCTAGCAACTGACTTTTCAAATAGATTTACCAGATTTGTATGGTATTTAATAGCTTGTGTCTTGAAAGCCATTAAATTTACATTATACTTTATCACATTACAAACAGCCATGGTTCAAAGTTACTGTTTTGCAAGAAGTCACAAACTTGGATTTGGATACAATTTGTCATTTTCTTCTTTCACTTTTCATTAAAAATAATTTTTGGTATACTGCTTCTGTGATAGAAATGTAACTCAAAATTCTCTTCTTCCAAAAAAGTTATCTAAACAGCTGAGCAATGCTTTATTTGTAATAAGGTTTTTTTGCATTAGTTTGTTCAGTGTACCCCATCTCATTTTCTGCAGCCCTTGGAAACTTATTGAAGCAGCAATATAAGATTAGACCCTTAAACAATGTCACCAAGAACATTGTATTTCTAGCGGTGCAGTCCAATGTGCAAAAGCATGAGTATGAAAATGATTCATGCCATCTATTAAAGGCTAATTTAAATACCGGAATACTGTTTTACCATTCAGATGCTGTAAATTATTGCATCTACTGTAGTTTGAGACTAAGTCGAGCCAGCTTTTCCAACCTGCCAACAAACCCCAACCCCAAAGGATTTTTAAAAAATTGTAATTGTCACAATAGACAGATCTTTTTTTATTTTACCTATATGGATAATAATCTTTCATACATTTTAATACAATCTTAATGAAATCTAAAAAATAAATTTCATAGTTCATCTGCTGGTTTACTGCAGAGACTGCAGAACAGTATATTAAAAATGTATTTCTCTTTCACTGTTACTCTTTTTATATTATCAATCAAGTAAATCAAACTTGGAATTCTAACTTATTAGCATAAAATCTCACCCAGACACAATCTGCTTGATGAACAGGCTTCTAACTTTTTTGTTATGGAGACATAAATTATACTGATATTACCAGGGAAAAAAAATTCTAATACTTTACTCAGTGTTTTTGACAAAAAGCTGTAACAGGTTATGGCTGTTCCAGAAATATAATGTTTTGTTTGAAAAGCACAGATCTAAACTGATTAGTTTATTAGTTGTAATACCTGTTACTCATGTTTCCTGCTTAAATATTCACTGATATAAAACAATTTAATATTCCCCTGTGCATGCAAGCACACACACACACACACACGTGGGCGCATATACCTTTCATGCCACAGAAGTCTGCCAGCTATGTATTTTCATACGAAAGTCTCTGGACTATTTAGTTCAGCTGCACAGAATATTCCACTTGGTATAATTTAGAAGATCATTCTTCGGGCCCTATCCTGCGTATCTCGAACACCCATGGATTTCTGCAACTAACAGGAATTAAAAGGGGATCAGCTTCTTGCCCACTTGTACCCTGGTATCTTTACATCTCTTATGCATGTACGGATCCTGTTAGATACTGAAAAACATACAGCAAGGTTTGGACGTGAGCTTCGTTCGAGCTGTGATTACAGAGGCATTAAGTACCTGCTGAGAGTGGGCCTTAGCAAATCTCCATTGATTACCTGCCAGGCCTGTCACTGAGCATCTTTACACAGTGGGGCTGCTGGATTCGTCTTTTTGTGGAATTTTTAACATCTCGTCTATACATCTCATCAACCTGTACAATAAGAAGATATCTCTGCCTGACTGTCATACAGAAACTGTTCTACTTACTGGGAATCTTCTTCTCTCCTTGCTTTCTTTTTTTTTTCCCCCACATGGGTGTCTTGGAATTAATATATAAATAATTATCGAAAGATGAATTGTACAGCTATCTTTCTTTTCTCCACAGTAAGCCATTCCTCTGTCTACACTTGGTACTATTTAGTCTAACAAAAAAGTGTTTTTTAAGCCATTCTTGCACATGGTAAACATTTTACTTTTGGAAGAATTCAGCACCCAGAATGAAATACCTTACTGGCGCAAGTGGTGCCACTGAGCCTGCTCGCCTGCACCAAGGTGTCTCACTCTGAGCTGATTGAGTTCACAGATCTGGCCCCAGCAGAAGGTGCTGAGCACTTGTGCATCCGACCCTTGACATGCCCAAACCTGTGACCATCCTCCTCTATATTCAAAGCATTACTCACGGTGCGGCGTATGGGAATGCCACCGTCAACTTTCACAGAGACCGTGTGAGTCTCAGACTATTTGATCCCTTATCTTTTAGGAAGATCCCTTTGCCTTTTTTGTGAAAAGCCGCTGTGCCCTGAGAAGGATCACAAACTCAGACATTACATGCTAACCTTTATTCGAAGTACGTGAGAGATACCAGCGTAATCTTCCCTCGTTCTCCATGCCGAGGTGCAGCACTCTCCGTGAGCAGGCACAGTACCCTGTAATGGGAAATTAAAGTGAGAAACGTGCTGCCTGCTGTCAATACCTCCCGAGGAAGTTTCTGTTCCTCCCTGCATTACGGAGGGCTGACTCGCAGCCTATCTCCGATGGCTGTCAGATTGTCAGTGACCGTGATAAGGCTTTCACTTATCCCAGCTGGGGAGGCTTAGAAGCAAATAGGAATTGCAGTGGGAACCAGCTGCTCATATGTCTGTGATGAGCAGGCTCACAGGAAGATTTTTACTCAATTTCTGTGCCTTGCATTATTTAACTTACCACCTGATGTTCCTGTCATGCAGTAAATCCAGAAAATTACTGTTTGCTGAGATTTTCACTGTGTCAGTTTGTGCAGATACATAAGATAGTCTCCCAAGTCTCTTGAGCTTTTAAGATTACATGAAGGAATCTTAGTGTGACATTTTAGCTGGTTTCTATTCTGTGGAGTGGTGCTCCAGCAGTGCCTAGAGCTTTCAATTCAGTTTTTGTTACTGCAGTCTGTAAGGATCTACTGTATATTATCCCGGTCTCTGCACAGACACGTCCTGCAGGCTGATAATAATCAGGTACACATACAGAACAATGATCATGATAAAAATCAGTGTAACAAAACCAATTTGCCTGATGATCACAAATGTTATTAATTGATTAGCATGGCAGCTTTACACTGCAATTTAAGACAAAGACAGGTTTTTATTTAAAAGACAGTGACTTAAAAAATACAGCTCAGACAAAAACAAAGGAAATGCCAAACTGTGATTCAAATATAACTGTGATCTAACTATACCAATATTACTATACTTCTGTTGCATATAGAACATTGTAGCCACTCACACAATGTGAGGAAAAAAAAAAGATTTTAAAGTCAGAATTTAAGTTATTTGTTAAGCAGTTCCATATTTTTCAAACAAGATTAAAATTCATTAATAGAAGCATACAGTAAAGTTTCAATAAAACACTTGAATTTTGATCCAGGCTTTAACATTGGTCGTGTAGTGTCACTGAGCCAGGCAGTGACACTTTTATTCAGAATGGATGGTGTCTTTTTCTACATTTACAGCTACTACTTCTGCAGTTGTTCAAATGTGGTACCACTGACAACGTATAATTCTCCTTAGTGCAAATGGGGTTATGAAAAACGTTTCCCCCTCTACAAAATAGGCAAAGCAACAGCTTCTTACTTCAGACGATGTTCTGAAGATCAGTTATTTTACTATTTCTCTCCCATAAGGCTATCTTTATCCATTAGCACGTGGAATTATATGTATTACAGTTGTTGTTTTGTTTTGTTGGTTTTTTTAAATGGCATTTTGAAAAGCAAGTTATAGTTCTGAATAAAGGGGGAAAAAAAGAAGTTACTGCCTCTGTTGTAAATTGGCATTAGTGCCTAGGATTATTTTTCAACACAAGTTTTTTGATGACACATTTTCAAAGCCCCTCAGTTCTGATACCTTGTTCTATTTACTACCAATAAAAATGTTTCTGACTGGTAGATAAGTGAAGCCTTCTACACATTCAGATTACGTCCTTATCCTCCAGGGAATTTCTAACATCTTGGAAGCCAGCTGCATGATCTGGTTCTGGGAGGGATCGATCATCGGAAGCTTAGAAAGTGTTATCTATCCTCTTGAAGGGAAGGGCTGGTAATTCAACCTTTCACCCTCCTGTGAGTCATCGAGCAAATAGTCCAGCAGATGGATCTGAGGTTCCTTCAGACTTGTGAGTTCCTGACGATTCTCAATATGCTCATTAACCTTGTGCTTTTGAAGAGAAACTCAGTCTGATGCCTGAAGGCTTTCTATATTGATGTTTCTGTTGCCAGTAGAGTTGAAGGAAAGCACCATTTGTTTTTCATGGGAAAGTTGGGAAAGGAGAAAAAAAAAAGGGTTGTTTTTAATTTATTATTTATGCTGACATTTCCAATAAATGAAAACAGGAAAATAGTCAGTTTTCAAATATTAATTATATTTTTCAAAACTGAGTTTTCACTATTAAAACCAAATTTTTTCCAGGATTCAATTTTCAACAGAGAGAGAGAGTTAAATTAAGAGAATTAAATTTCTTTGAATAATTCTTGGGGGGGGGGGATGATAAGTATTTTCATTTGCAATGAAGGGGCATTCTGTGTGTGCATAGGAGATCAAACAACTACTTAAATATCATTATTTTAACAAATGTTTGGGCTTTGGTGATTTTTGAAACTTCATCTTTCTTTCTTATCCAGACACGTAAAGTTTATTTTTCAATAAGAGAGCACTGATGGGTAACAGAAAGCTGATGCTGAATTTGCCCCTTCTCTGCACACAAATGCCACAGAGAGTCCCCAGCAGAATGTGGGTGCTGCAGGGAAGTCATGCTCCAAGTTTCCTTCACTAGTTCATGAGGGGACCTTAAGACAAAGTCCAGCTGCCTGGATCAGGTATTTGGCACCCCAATGCTTATTGCAAATAGACATAATACTAAATCTAATGTTACCTAGCTATTAACCTCAGAATATGAAACACCTCTGATCAGTTGTGTCAAGAACACATGGTCTCCCTCAAAATTGTGCAACCAGAAAAATTAGCAAGCTCTGCACAGACTTATACATTATTTAAATATAAATGATGGTATCATAGGAGAAAAATAGGAAAAAAGGAGAAAAACAGGAAAAAAGGAGAAAAACAAATGGGATGAACGATGCTGTGGAAGTGCCTGCTTGGTACATGGGTCATCAGAAGTAGTGAATCGCATCCTGCGAGAGCCTGTTCTCCTCCACCAACTATAGCTGAAACATGGATCCCAAATGCAGAAACTTTAGATAGCTAACGTTAAACCATACAAGGTCTGCACAGCAAAGATGCCGTATCTCTGCGTCTCTGCCCAGGATTGCTGAATTGATGCTGATAGGGGCTGAGGGTTTGCCTAGGCTTGTTATGTCCCCTCATCCTTTTTGCCTGGGCTTGTTGCAACTGCTGTTTTTCTGTCTGGCTTAGCGTCTTTAATCTCTTCTGCTGTACAAAGCTCAGAAACTAAGACAAGCATCTATGGCCCCAGGAGGAGCTGTACCCATGAACTAGGCCAATTTTTAATTCTGCTTTTCAAGACTATAGCTGTTTACAATGTCTGGCTACGTTAACTTCTAAAATGTGTTGGTTAGTAAAGATGATGACTAGTACTGCAAAAACCGACGAAGTCTCCAAGTGATGTAGAGTGACATTGGGTCGAAAAGCTAAAAATAAGAGTAGTGCTATTCTTTCCAAGGGAAAAAACCAGAAAATGATAAACATCTTGGGATAACCTACCATAACGCTGACTTGTACAACATGAATTTGTTGGTGTTACTGAATGAAGTGCAATGCAAAATGAGAAGAATAAAAGGTTATTAACATCTCACTATGTTATTTCAGAACTTGTAGCTATACTGCCACAAACTCCTTGCTTGGGCTACTATTTCTGAGAGGTCTTAGTAAGGTCTGTGTTATCCTGCAAGGCAGAGGTACTTTTCTCTGTTTCACTTTTTTGCACTGAGGTACTTTTCACTTCTTTCCTCTTACCGACGTCTACATGGGTGAGAGGGCCAGCTTTTTAGCAAACTGATAACCACTAACAGCGTTCAGTGAAACTGTTCCTCACCGCACATTAATCCCCCAGCTTCTATGTTTGTAGCCGTTCCTGCCTGCAGCCAGGACACTCAAATACCTGTAGTGTAAGAAAGAGAATGATAGGAAGGGCAAAATGAAGCTGGAATCAAGAGAGAGCAGGATATGCAAATAAAACAGCTCAAAGTATCTTTTAGGATTAACCTTACCATTCTGATTTCTAAATTGGATGCAAGTCATTCAGGTTTTATTCTATTGTTTTATGGAAGCAAAAGTAAACATCAGCGGAATATAGCTCCATTACGCAGCTGCCTTTTCTATTCATCACCTTTACCTTGTCACAAGTCATCTTACATAGTTACAGTTAGTATAAGCAATAAAATATAACTGTAGCACTCTCGGTCTTTCCTAAGCTAATGGATGTAAGAAATTCTTCACTGTGAGGGTGGTGAGGCACTGGAACAGGTTGCCCAGAGAATCTGTGGATGCTCCCTCCCTGAAAGTGTTGAAGGCCAGGCTGGATGGGGCTTTGAGCAACCTGGTCTAGTGGAAGGTGTCCCCGCCCATGGCAGGGGGGTTGGAACTAGGTGATCTTTAAGGTCCCTTCCAACCCAAACCATTCTATGATTCTATGATTCTAAGCCCACAATTCTAACCCTGGCAGCCAGGCATTTGTCCCATCTGTTCCTTCTTTTTTTTTAACACTAGCATACTTCTTACTCTCCCCTTTCATCCACAGAAATTTCATACTATAGTCAGCACAGTTTGTGTATTACCTGATAATGGGAAATAAATCAAGCTGTGTACCGCTCTCTGTGCCTTGCAGAGTATCATCATTACATGATAATAGTGGAGATAGATCAGAATGGCAGAACATATGTTTGATTAGTATCTCCCAACAAGGGCCCAAATTTTATTGGTATTTAATATCAGTAGGCATCAGAACAGAGATCATCAGTTTAGTGAGAATCTATGCTAGACTTAGTATAATTATCGCTACTCATAGCCTTGGGTATTGGGTATTATTATGGCGGTAGTCATGTAGAGTTGTAATGTCACACAAGTAGCTTGATATCTATCTTTTCTGAATTTCTTTCTGCTTTATATATTTTAAGTATGTGCAATATGGAAAACAGAAGATACCTAAGTGCCCAGCGGGATGATGATCACAAAATATGCTCCAAAGATGACTTTCACTGCACATTTTCAAACAGCTACAGTTTTACATCAAAATCCTGGATGTCTCTGTGTGTTTTAGTTCAACAATTAGATAAGATATAATAGTAATACTATCATTAAGGCAAGTTACAGAATTCAGCTTAACTGAAGACTTATTGTAGAAAACTCCCACATGAATGGCAAAAATAATCACAAAAAATAATTTTGAACTGAATTTGAATTTCCAGTATGTCTGATAACGCAGACATTGAGCAAAAAATATTGCCTTTAAATGATTTTTTTTCCACTGAAACATCTCACTATTTCATCAGAAATTCAATAACACTTATCCTTTGACTACAGTCTCACTCCCCATGTGTGGTATCCTTGAAGAAATTTTGCTATTATCATTATTATTATTATTACTCTTAGTAGTACTTCCAGAGAATATATGTCTAACCATTCTACCCCTGGGCAAGATCTCCCTTTGCACTCAGTGCTATATTAAGTCAGAACAAAAAGATATCCCTGCCAAAAGCTTAGAAATCAAAGCACAAGACAACATTGGTAGGCAAGCCAGGTAAAAGAATGAGCAACGGTCTGGCTCACCATCACATTTTGTGAAGAAACCACTGAGAAATTGTTATTATGTATGGTTTAAAACGGCTAAAATACCACACAGGTATAAAACACCATTACAGGCGAACAGGAGGGAAATGGCAATTAAGTGATGTGAGAAAAGAAGGTGTCCTGGGTTCAGCTGGGATAGAGTCAATTTTCACAAGAAGGTGGGAGGGGGCACAGCCAGGACAGCTGACCCAAACTAGCCAAGGGGATATTCGATACCATATGACATCACGCTCAGCATATAACTGGGGGAGCTGGCCGGGGAGAGGCAGGATTGCGGCTCGGGAACAGGCTGAGCATGGGGTTCTGGGTGGTGAGCAGTTGCCTTGTGCATCACTTGCTTTATACATTCTTTTATTAGTATTATTGTTATTATTACTTATTCTCCCTTGTGTTGTCCTATTAAACTGTTCTTATCTCAACCCACGAGTTTTTACCTTTTTCTTCTGATTCTCCTCCCCTTCCCACCAGGGGGGGAGTGAGCGAGCAGCTGCATGGTGCTTAATTGCCGGCTGGGCTTAAACCATGACAGAAGGTTATTCTCTGAATGATGGTGGAATTAAACACATTTTCCAGGGCTGCAGAAAGAGGGCTCATGAGAGGGGGAAACAGAGACATGGGCCTGGATGCTCACGTCAACTATTGAGATCTTGGCACTAAGCTCGGAGAGGTGCTATGTGAAAAGGTTCCCTTGTAAGCAGTCCTGGGAGCTTGTGCTGTAACATATGGGGAGTTTGCATGTAACATGCAGGGAAGAGGCTGAAGGCAGATGAGACACTCTCCAGTGAGATGGGCAGTGCTGGACCTCGCCATTGTTCCACCCTCGCTGAGGACTCACTGGCAGATGCAAATCAGTGGGACACAGGTTTCTGTTGCTGCAGGGTCACTTGTTGAAAGACCTCCAAAGAGGAATCTGCTGGTGCCATCTGTACAAAGAAAATAGGAAGCGAGCTCCTTTGCCTATGCAGAGGGAAATGGAACAGTTGTGTGCGTCATAGCTATTCCTCATTAAACTGTTTGTAAACAAGTAATTTGTTTAATCTGCCCTGGAGTATGTGTTACAGGATAAAATGTTGCTGGTGAACTAGCCACCACAATTATAAAGGGCCATGAGATGATGCTTTGCAGCATAGAGCTGATCATGGGCAATTTACCACAAGGTGAAATAATTATATTTATTTCTTGCCTAAGTCATCAGGAGGATCTGCTTCAGGGAACTGGAGCATTTTCAGTGGAGAGCTTGACCAGTCAGAGTAATTTAAAGTAGTTCAAAGATATCCTAAGAGAGCAAAACCAGTCTTGGGAAATAATAATGTGGAGTGTTTGTGAGGTTTTTTGGCAAACTAGCCAAGGAAAATTACTGGGTAATTTAGCTAGATAGCTTCTCAAAGTGACTTAGAGCCTAGTGAGAAATCTCTATTTGAAAAAAGTACGGGGGTCTTCTGTTAGCCTAAGAGTGACTCTAGGAACTTGCTCTGAGGGATTTTGTGAACTGGGGAATGTTATACTTTAGGAACTTCTTTCCTGTCTTGGGTAAACTGATTTCAAAGTGATCAGGAATGTCAAGAACTTTCAATAATACTAGAAGGGGCAGTAAGATTGCTGTCAACCCCTAAAGTGAGTGCCATGGGTGCTCAAAATGCACACGAGCATCTAATTTCATACTGGATTCACCCAAGAGTGAACATAAAAGCAATAAGATAAAAAGGACCTTTAATCTCAGTAAAGGATAAAAGGAATGAGTTAGTGAGAATGTCAGGTAGATTAATTAAAGGAGTCACAGTGAACAATATTAGGCAGTAAATAACATTAGGGCATAACATAATTACCATTTCTAAGAGTTATTTATCACCAAGTAACCCTTTTTGGTCTAGACCAGTCTTAATCCCCCTGGGCTCATGTACTTTTCTGGAGCAGCCACACCTTTAATTATGTAAAACCTTAGCTTTCTTAATTTTTTGGGTTGATCTGTGCTTGGACAAGTTATTGTTCCACTTTGGTTGGATCCTTCCAGCCCTCTGGCCCCAGTCCCTCATTTCTTTGCTGGATTTTTGAACTGGAGTCTGGGGCAGCACTCGCACTGAAGAATCATCCCTTTGTAACTCAATGAGCCTTCCAGGGCTCTCGGATGCCACCGACTGTGCATTTCTCAGGGACTTCCTTGTGGCACTCATTTCCAGTTTGATTTGAAAACTTTTTTTCTCCTGCTTTCCTACACCCCTTTTTCTCAAAGCAGCAGCACATGAGAGTCTCCTGTACGGACAGGGATGAGTTTCCCTGAATACCTGCTCTCTGTAAGAAGTAGGACAACTTTTGATTCTGATGTAATGTTGTTCTCTGCATTATTTTGTAGAACCAGCCAAGCAAGTGCCACAGGATAACCTGCACTTTTTCCCTCTACTCCCAGTGCCCAACTGACGTGTATGTCTTTCAATTTAGAATGACAACCATTCCCCAATGGAAAACAACTATTTTGTTCAAGGCAAAATGTTTACAAATGTGTATTCTCTACAACATTTTGTTTCAAAAAAAGATAAAAAAGGAAAAAGCATATTGAGGTGGTCAGAAATTACCAGGTATGTTTCAGTTTTGCATTTCAAAAGATCTTCTTTGTAACAGAATTCATTGTCTTTAAATACATGTAAAAGCTTAGTAAAATATTTTAGAGGTCAAAATCAGACAAGAATGACCTGATATTACTGAGGCAATACTCTTGGATTAATCCCCAAATAAGTCTTTTAAAACTACTTTAAAAAAATTAATTCCTCAACATATATCAAAACCTTTTTTTTTTCCCCACTTTCATTAGGTGGAAAGAAGAAGCTACATCTCCTCTTACTGGAAAAGCCTCCTTACTCTTCCCAGAGAACACCTCTATAAGCTATTATGTCAGTGGACCTTCTTCACCTCTGCTCCTTGGATTCTGGGGCTGCATTTCATCTGACTTAACTTCGATCTTTTAAAGGTTTAGTCAAAGTTTGTTGCTCAGTCTTCCTCTGCAGACACCGAAGAAAGCTGCGGAAAACAAGAGAGGCCATACAGTTGGGAAGAAGTATTTTATGGAGAAAGTATCTCCCTTGTTTTAGAAGGAGCCTAGACAGCCAGATGAAGTCAATGGTTAAAGGAGGCTAGGAGATGAACTTTAATAGAAAACCGGTTTGCTGTAATGTTAACCATAAGTACAAAAGAAGTAATATCAGCCTTGCCTTTCCCCTCCCTGAAAAAAGAGGAGAGCAGAGAAGAGCTAGCAGAACTCAGAGATTTCTGCGGTGCTTGCCTTGTAACAGAAAATTCCTGAACTGAAGAAGATGACTTTTTCTTCTCTCTTCACCTTTTCCTTACAGGCATCTATGGCCAGATAGGTATATATTGGTATACATATATTCCATCTTCACATCACAGATGACATAACTTTTCCTTAGTGAAATCGAGTAGTTTGCTAAAACTGAAAGATCAGTATTAATTAGTCCATTAATACATGTGCCTAATTTATTGAGAATTTCTTGGACACCTGAATGAGAAGTGAAAGTTGGTTTAGGATGCTAAGCTGACAATACATCTGAAAATTTTAGTCTTATGTATACAATGATACAACTGTGCTACTTGAGCAACCTTGTTATAGTGTTCTGAGTCCTTGTCTCCACTAGACATAAAAGCTACATTTTTATCTTACATTGGTGAAGATTATAGTCATTAACATGTAGTAAAGACTGAAGGTGTAATTTAACTAAGTTCTGGTAAATCAAGGCAATCCCTAAAGTCCTACCCAATGTTCTTCTCAGTTTGTTTAAACATGTGAAAACTGTATCTTCACTAGGAGTCCATGTTTCTTTTTACCTGGCATGTGGTCAGAACATACATTTTTTTTCCTAGTTTGGGCATACTATTATATGTGGTAAGTCTAAATACATAGTGGAGTTTGCCTTTCATACTAGTTAAGCTAATGACTAAACTTTGAGAGAAGCTCATTTTAGTAAGTTTAAGACACATTAGGAATATTCTGATCTGCCTACACTATGCTTCTCACATGCCTTAATTGAAGCCTACTAGCAATATATTTAGAACATATTTAAATATTCAACTCCATGCAAGGGCTCCCAGTGCTTAAACATTATGGTTGGAATACTTAGTAATACTGTATAGCCTCTTTTCCATAAAAAAGAGCCCTGAAATGGTTTTAAATGACAGAACAATGTGAAGAGGCTTTCTTCTTCACAAATGAGAGTCAGTCCCTGTGGTTGCAAAAACATACGGGAATGTGGTTCATAGGAATAAAGGTGTGAGAGACCTGGAAAAATTTACTTCCTGTATCAAACTGACAGTGGAAATACTTCTTTAAAGATGGAGCAATTGAAATGAATACCATAAAAGCACTCATTAATATACTGTTGTATTTATAATAATACTCCATTTTTATTACAACACAGAACTGCTGTTACATCAGCTGTGCTAGTTTCAACTCTTTTGCAAAATGACCAAGCCTTTGTATTACTTAGGTAAGAAAATACATAATGCCTAGTTAGTAATTCTGTTTACTTTTGACAAAACCTGTGGAGAAAGCCTGTGTTGGGGAAGGTGCTGAGCATCAGGCAAGGTGACAAGTGTCTTCAGCTTCCAGTGTGAATCAGAGGCACTGAGCACCTGGCAGGATTGACCCTTGCATTCAAGGTCAACATGTGGGGCTGTGTCACACTTCCTTTGATATTCTGAGTCCATAAATGTAGGAGTGGACATGTCGCTCTCTTCAGGGAGGGTTTTTTCCATATATGAAAGAGGTGGTAACATGTCGAATATTCTGCAAATATACATTTAACAACGGGCTTATTTCAATAAGAAATCCAAATATCTCTAAAGACAAGTTGTTTACG
Organism: Gymnogyps californianus; assembly: GCF_018139145.2. NCBI lineage: Eukaryota > Metazoa > Chordata > Aves > Accipitriformes > Cathartidae > Gymnogyps > Gymnogyps californianus. The sequence continues at coordinate 15,958,029 of NC_059472.1, forward strand.
GGTTAAAAATATTCACCTTTCTGTCTTAACTGTTTCAGAGCCCCCTGTGCAAGGCTCGGAGTTTGGAGCATCAGACATCTCCTCCCATTCATCCCCATCACGAATTCTCATCATGTCACGGCAGGGAGAGACACATATTCTGACTGACTTCAATGGAAAGACTTACTTCCCGTATCAAGTTAACAGTGAACCGTTCCTGGAGCAAGTGAATTTGAGGACAAGATTTTGGCCCTTAGGCCAAGTTCCTCAAGACAGAAACATTGGAGGAAAGGCAAAATGTCACTCACATTTGCAGTGTGGTATAAATAAATAACATTGGTGGAAAGTGAAACTGCACTGAAAGTCATCCTTGCTTTTAGTACAAACAAGGAGCTCCCTGTGCAGTGAGCGGAACAAATGAAGCCTGGTTTCCTACGGATTTGTGCCTCATGGTTGGATTCTCTGGTGTCTAGTAAAGTGTAAGCCCCATTTAAAAGTTTTTCCTGCATTTCAGGCATTTAGGCCATCTCTCCCCCATGTTGTGAGCTCATCTGAAGCAATGGAGCATGATAAGGAGTGCTTTTTCTTCTGGGCAGCAATGCCTTTTTACTAAACTTGTAAAACTTTATCTCTGACACCCTTTTCTCACTGACTGAGGTTTGCCAACAGGTTCATAAGTTATGGATACAGTCAGATAAACATAAAGTCTGACAAGCATAGGCACAAACAGATACCTGTACATGTGTAGATAACGTAATGTTATCAGAGATATGTCAGATTAATCTGGGCTACCTGCTGGTTCGATGCCAGCCCATAACTGTCCCATGTGCGTGAAGTTCCCAGAAGACCAGGTGGGCTCCGATGACCTCCCACAACAGGTGTCTGTCTCGTGGCTGAATTCTCCACTTCTGGCACAAGCTGCCCTCATGAAACACCTCAAAATACAGGTGGGCCTATCAATGTTGCCTTTTGCACACCCTTTCAATGGTGTCCCCCTTCTGTGATGTTTCCCTGTAGAGGGGGACTCTGAATCTCTCTACTGTGTTAAGACTCTCATGGAAAGCCTGAAATATGTTAATGCCCACTAAAATCACAGAAGGTGAGCTTTATAGGGAGTTATTTCACTCTCTCATGAGAGACCATTACTTTTCAAGCCATTACTACCTAGGAGTTTCTTTTGTGACATTTCTTGCCACATTTTTCACTTCTAAAAATGCGACCTTGGTTATGGCTTCTAATGACCTATTCTGGAAATGTTAGCCTCCTTCAAATTGCAGGGAAAAAATGGAGGTCATGTGAAAAAGGAAGGTTTTTTGCCTAACAGAGATGGGAGCCTTGGTCTGAAAATTCCTCTGAGGCTGTGGAGACCTGTGCCGCCTTCTGCCAGTAAGATTATGCTGTGTAAGTGGATTGTGACCCAAAAAAGTGACTCAGTTGTGTAAGACAAATGGATGTTGCCGGTTTACAAGTGCTTTAAAAACAAAGCATCATCTGGTCACTGCCAGTTATTAGGCAATTTAACAACATCAAAAGAATCAAGGCAGTTACCTGATTTCTTCCATATCTGCTCAGTTAATCCAATGTCATTTCTGGCCAGTCTTAAAACAGAATGAGAATAAATATTGCAGGAATAAATTAAAACAGATCAGTGAGAAAGGATGTTAAATGCTCCTCATTAATCTGCCAGGGAAGCAAGATTAAAATAATTACAGTTTAAAATTTTACACAGGTTTCATTAAACTCCAACCAGACTTTTCAATAAAGGATTACTGCTCAATGGCAATTGTTAGAGATGCCATCTAAGAGGGCGGATGTATTATCTGTATTTTATAGTCATGTAAAAATGTAATAACTTTTGGTCACAATTAACTAATATAATTTTGAGCTGGAATATTGATTGGAAATCACACATAGCAGCCCTAGCTGATTAAGAGGAGATGTTGGGTTCTTGTAATGGCAGCTGGACATGAATACTCCAGGTACTTAGTTATGAGCCACGCTGCTGACTTTTCCCTAGGAAGGAGAGCAGGCTTTGCAGGCTGTTTTCCTCTTCTGCCCAGGCTGACACAGAGAGAAATAGAGTATTAACTACGCATGCTCAAAACAGGTGTACTGATGTAGAGGAAGAGGAATTTGTGTGGTTCGAGATCTGACTACCTTTCTTCCAGAATCAGTAGGGGTGGAAGAGGACAGACAACTTCCTGTTCATGACTGGTGTTTGCAGATGGCACAGTTGGCGGTGTGTGCCTAGTGCATTGATCATGCTACATTATTCATCTACTTAGTCCTTTTCTGATAAGCAAAGGAAGCCTGAAATGAAAATTTCATTACTCTGAGAATGAAGTACCACAGATGTGAGATTGGCATTTGCAGTCCTTGCATACTGTGTGCGCTCTTACTTGGATGACAGATAGCTCATGATAGGTAAAAGTTGTTTCTAGATCTAGAAGAGTACCCCAAGTTCTGGGATAAAAGGAGAGGTATTGTTCTTCCAGATCCACCATGCAAAGCCCATTTTCTTACTCATTGACTGTAAAGACTATGGTTAGTTTTGGTTTTCTGTATGCAGCCAAGTTTAGGAAAACTCTGGCAAAGAAACAGAAAGGGAAAGCACATTTGAAGAGAAGAGATAATCACATTTCTAATTCTGTGAAAATTCTCAGAAATGCAACCTGTTTAAAGTTTCAAAGCAAAGCTGCAAGTCTTTATTCTCTTTGTGAGTTGACATGAAGTTAGGATAAGAATTTGGACATAAAACAATTTTTTGCATCTATATTCAATGGTCAACCATGGTTTTCCCTCAGGCAGAAGAAAATGAATCAGGTTGGCAACATTAACAAATATTTTCTTAAATCTCTTTGCTATTGTTTATGTCATTTGTTTTTCATTTGAGTTTCCTCTTGCCCTGCTTTATTCATGTTGACATCGCTCTTCTAGTGAAATATCTCCTTCCTATAAAATTTGGCATTTAGAAGTTATTTGAAATGCAGAGTTCCTGAAAGCAAGAATTAAAATCTTTTAGAAGATTGAAACTAATAATTACAGTATTAAAATAAATAAGGAGGTTCAGCCATAAATTAATCTAGTTTTACCATAATATTGTTTTAATTTAAAACCAATAATTTTTACAAGGACAGAACTTGCTGCCCTGCTCACAAAGCAGATGAAATGATACATACACTCTTGTTGGCATACTGTCATCCTTTTTTGTTATATCCTATTGGAGATTCTCTTGCGTCTTCCTCCATTTTCATGATGATCTTTTATTTTAATTCCGCATTGCTGCATTTGATTTTTACAACAAAATATAATTAAAAAATTAAGGAGAACAAAAATAAGAGTTAGAAAATCCATGTTAAATGAACAGATTTATTCTTACTTCTAGTAAGAATATTTTCTTTTCCTCCTTGCTGCCTGAACCAGCTTTTTTCCAAGAAACAGCCAAAATTTTAAAGTTTAGTCCTTCAACTCTTCAAAAAAGACAAAAATTGTCCTTCATATCTATATTCCTTTTAATTTACTTATTTCTTTGTTGTTGAGCACAAAATCAAATTTCATACAATAGTAAGAAAACACCTTTTTTTCTCATTTGCCTAAACTTAAATGAAGTAATATAATTTTTGTGTGTTATTTTAAAGTACATGACAAAAATAGATATCTAGATATACTCTTTGCTGAAATTGTTTAATAAGTAAATATTCTATAATTTATTTTTTAACTCCATACAAGACTGCAGACCTGACATTGAAGAACAACTGAACGTGGCATGTTTCTGATTTCTGGTAAATACCTTCCATGCTATAGAATCCTGCTAAATTTATTACTGTGTGTTTAAAGTCACAATATAAAATGTATTTCTCTGTTTAAAAAAAAATGAAAACATAAAAGTGAGAGCCAGCTTTTGAAGAATAATACCAAAAGGCAGTACAAGATGAGACCTTTTTATACTTATGCCTAAGTTTAGTCACAGTAGCAAAATGCTGTATAGCAGTCAATTAATTAGGGTTTCTTTTTGTGAGTGTAGAAAGTAAAATATTTGACAACATGGAGTAATTAGGTGGTAAAGGGAAGATCCTCTTCTTTCACAGAGGCTGTTGAGGCATGATGTGGCCTGCTGTGGTATGCTGAAATCGAGTGCAGGTTCTATCCCTTCTAAGACCACACAGCTGAACCTAATTTTACCCTATTGCAAAGACTGAGATCTTCAGTTAGCATCTACCACATCCTGGCCCCTTAATCTGTGTGTTATACGGTGGCACCTCCCACAGTAAAAGTTCTAATACTCTCACAGAACCTCAAACTAATTGTTATTGCATGACAAACATATGGAACCACAATTCATATTTACTAGTATCAGTTGATTGCACTGAATATATTTAATCTTGTTTTCACCACTTGATTTTGTTTTTTAGTGGAACTTTCCCTGAAACAAGCACTCTTTAAAACTTATTTTAGGGGTACTGCAGCTTGTATTAAAGTATGCTTTCAAAACTGTATTTTTGAAAAATAAAAACTCTTTCAAAGTATCATACATTGAAAGTAGGAAAGATACAACAGTAAAATAAGTTAATGAAGTTCTGAAGTTCTTCCACAGATACTTTTATTTACTCGGAAGGTGCCTATATTCATAGCATCAAAGACCTAAAGTAGCTGGCTTCTCTGCGCTGCTTTCCTCAGACCTTCAGGCTGAACTGTTCGTACAATCAGTCCCAAACGCATTTTACTCATCATGAGTCAGACCAGTTTCAAAGTTTAAATAGATCTTTGCTACCTTAATTCATTTAAATGGAAATAGGTGAGCAAAAACTCACCCAAAGAGCTGAGTAGGCAGATTTTTAGTGAGGTGGTTACTGCCGCTAAGATGGTGCCAAGCAGGATGGAGTAGGTTGGAAGGTGAGGCTGAGGCCAGTGCAAGAGGATCAGCAGCCAAGCCCATAGCTTCACCACTTATTCTGTGCACTGGGACTTAGTCTTGTGTGTCAGCAAGGATGAGACAACATTCTTCTGGGACCCACCTCTTTTCGGGTGTTTGAGGTAAAGAATGAAGTTGAATGGTTCCTAATTTGGTGGTTCCAAAGTGGGATGGAAACACGAAGTCAAACAGTGGCGTGGGTTATTCCCCACCAGTAGGAAGCCATCAAGTTTTGGATTCGAATCCTAAATGATAGGATTATCGTTGATTAGGCTTATTGATAACCAGACACTCTTGCTATACCCTTGGAGTCTGGGAACGTTCAGGCTTGGAGTCTGGATTTGTGGACATCTTTGATTTGATTCACACTTGCTACTTGTGTACTTGCTGCCAACATTGTTTAGATAATGCAGCACATCTGACAGGCTCTGTAGGAAAAGCATGTCAAACAATGATGCTCTTTGTTGTGGCCCGGCTGGAATGTTAAACCAGGCTTTAAACTATAGTGGAGTCAAGAAAAGATTAAAACATTTTTTAACAAAGGCTTCAAATGCAGAAATTAAGCAACTTAGTCCTTCCACATCACAACCCTTGGATCACAGCCAGGGTAACATTTACAGTGTATTGAGGGGGCTCATTCATCCTGCAGATAAAGAGATTTTTTGTTTTGTTTTGTTTTGTTTTAAAAAAGGGAACATATTTTCAGTGCAAAATCTTGATCTGCCCAAGTGTGCCAGGATCACACTACATGTTAATTCTTTAAATTATTTTATTGCTTATGGGAATACAACATGACAGATATTACACTCTTTTTATTATATACTTTTGCTCTGTATCATTAGATTTCTACATTTGAAGACCGGTGACATCACTGATTGCTTTGACCGCTGGTGTAACTCAGACCAAAGAACATCAGACAATATTTTGCACTGTGTTTCAGGTAAAGTGCTTTTTTTAAGACATCTGATACTAATTTAAAATCTTCAAACCAGATCCCACAAAGACATACAAGCATTTTTGAAAAAAAAAAAAAAAAAAAAAAAAAAAACCAAACTGTACAGGACTTGTTTTTAGAAGATTCTTTTAAAAATGATTCAAGAAAAAAGCATCTTTCATGTAAGACTCCAGTGGTTACTGCACTCAGGAAGTGTGAATACTTGGATCACTTCACTCCAGAGTGAAGCAAGCTTCAAACCTCTGCTTTCTGCTTCTGAGGAGACTGTCTTAAGCATCAAACAATAAGCTTATTGATGAAGGGAGCTTCATTCTGCTGAAGGTGATTCCTTCCAGCCATAGAAGAGTGAGTAAGATAGCACATAACTCTATCCTAGCAGAAGTGAGGCTTGAGGAGGAATGAGGCTTGGGGAGGATTTTTCTATAAGAAACACAAATTAAACTCTGAATTTGTGACTGAATTATACCTCAGTCTTGACTCAGATGCCAAAAAATCATTTCTCAGAGGGAACGCAACATGAGAGAATCCATCGCATGTCTAGCTAAACTAAGTAGTACTAAGATGTAGTTACTTTGATAGACTTTAACTTAACAGAACATAAACTACTCTTATTTGACTAGGTGGATAAAATTTCAAGAAAAAAAATGCTTTCTTCTTCTATGAAGTGAAAAAGAAATCATATTCGCTTTCTCAAATTATGCAAGAACAGCTAAAAAGGACACCAGTAATATGATTATGAACATGTGTGTAGTTGTATGAGTGCAAGTGGCTTCTCCATTACAGGTTGCAGTAATATCAAAAGGATTCCTGAACACTAACTGATTTTAAGGTTGAATGAACAGATACAAATGCATCACCACTCTCCATCTATATGCACATGTCAATGGTTGATCCAATCAGCAAGCAAAATTCCCCAGTATATACACACTGCCACTTGACAGTCTTACAAGTATCCCTCTGGCTTTTCGGATGCATCCCTCTAACACAAAGCAGACCTGACGAGCAGTCCCTCCACCCTGTACTGCAGCTGCTCTCATTCTACTCCAGTAATCACCTATCTGCTCCATCTTCAACTTATATTCAATGCTGATATAGGGCACTTTTTCCATTACAAATGTGGACCACAAAGACTTTTGCATGACTCTTTCATTCATTTTCTTCTATGGACCACTGTTAGGATTAAGCACTATGAACTATATTCATAAACAAGTAAATCTTACAGACCAAAAACTTGTCTTCAGTCATTTATGACTATGCAGTCGGACATTTCTGTCCACAGTGGAGTCTTTACATTAAACAATAGACTTATTGTGGGCTATAAAGCTGTGTGGAGAGGCCTCTGACATGGTAGTGATATAATATTTGCAACTATATTCAAAGGCCTGCTCTTTTTGCAGCATCTTCCTTCATACTTTTTCATATTTTAGATTAATAAGATGTTCTTTACAAAAGATTTGAACTTACATTGAGCTCAATAGCAAATATCTTAGTTTACCATTTGATTACTATTATTTAGTACAGTTTATCCCAGATATTTGAGTGTCTAATAAAGGTTATTAGGAGAGGAAATTGCTTCCATAGAGAATAATAGCAATTCCCATTTGATAATGTCACCTGTAACTGGAATGAACAAAGTGATTAAGAACATATAAATGAAATTTGGCAGTTATATTCTAGTTGTTTCAAAGTGCCTTCTATATAGCTGAGCAAATAATGGGATGTTTCAGTCTGGTTGCTCACATACCTCACAAAATATAAGGGAAGAAAATCAGTTATGATGAAAGCAGAAGTTCTTTTTGGGGAGAGAGGAGAAACAACTCCTTCCCTATCAGGATTTTATGAATTCAAAACATGTTTTTTCAGGCCATAATTTTTGTTCTGTTATGCATTTCAAAATTATTTAAATCCTGTATTTTTCCTTCTTTCATTTATATTTTTGTTGTTCTCTTTAATGAAAAACATTGTCTGACACAAAAGCCCAGAAGTTTTACTTGAAAATGTCAAAGCAAAGTTCTTGGCATTTCAAAATATTCCCAGGTATATGTTTTTTTAATTTCAGTCAACTTTTTCACATAGTTTTGGTTTCCAAAGATTTTTTTGGCAAATTTGGTATTCATTAAAAATTTTGCCCCACCTCATTTACAAACATAAGCATACCCACATAACACCCTTTGAGGTAGCAAAGTGTCATTGGCCTACTCCAGCAAAGCAAGATGCCAAATTATTTCTGGGGAAGGAAGGGAGAAATGAGTTTCATCCATTGAAATAACTGAAGTCAACGAGCTCAGCTTCCCACCAAAGGCACTTGGCATGCTGCAGACTTCAAGCTCTTACTTGTCTACAAGCTTCTTGCTCTGAGGTTTGGTGTTCCCAGCAGTATACCGGTAGGTCTTGTCCCATGACAACATACCACAGCTCCCTTCCAGCCTCCATACTTGAACTTCCTTCCCATGTAAGCAGGACAGGGAGGATGGTACATACCCAAATCTTACCATGGTATGAGGTTGGACAGCAGCCAGGCTCAGGATCTGAAATCATTTGCAGGTTAAACACTAGGGACATATAGTTGTGTCTGTCCATCCGACATAATCTTCTCCAACACCTTCCTTCAACCTCTCCTCCAGCTCTTCGCCTGGAGGAAGGGATGGCTGGATGGAGTCAGGCATCAGGGATCACAGCTTTTACAAGCCATCTGTTTCACATATCTTCTCTTCCCATAGACCTGTTACAGACAGTTATGGGAGGAGAGAGGAAGTTAGAAGTACACCTTTGCCCAGACAGGAGAGTGGATTAAGTATGAGATATGTACGCCTAGGGTGGAGGAATTTACTCCACCTGTGTACATACCAGCATGAGCTGTGTGCACATATAGGTCTTGGGTGGGGATGACAGTCTTGTCTTTATCTCCTCTTGGATAAACAGAGCACGCTGTTCTTGAAGTCAAAGGTAGAGTAAGGAAATAAAAACAAATTGGTTTTCAAGTAGGGAACTCAATTCTTCTACTAAATGTAGGTTTCTGCAGTGTCAACTGCCAGGTGTTATTTCATGGTCTCCTGAGGTATTGTGCCAAAGGTAAGAGACAGAAAAGAACTATCTATCCAGGCAAATGCATATAAAATACATGAATCAAACTAATGAACAGAAAAAAAATGCTTTCTATGAAAAATAAGCTGACTCAAATACTGTTTGACACAGTCAATGATAGGCAGGAACAGTAGTCTACTTTTATTAGTATTTGGCCTGACCTACCCGGCCTTAGGAAAGGGCCTCAATTATTTTCTTTAATTGAATGAGCTAGACTTATCAATTAGTTTACCCACATGAGATATTCCTGTAAACAATTAAACAATGTGAAATTATTAGAAATTTCTTAGCAATATCAAGGCAATCCAATTTTTTTACCAGCTTTCAAATGAGTCAGCTTTCAGGTATGGTGCAGGAAATCTATGCAGATTTTGTGACATTTAACAAATATTCTAAATCTATCTCCTGCAAATGCAAGTACATAATTTACAAGAAAGCATGCTGTGGGATTAAACAGAACACAAAACTTAAGCCACGCGCTGCCTCAGGACCATCTCAAACACTTCATCACCACTTTGCAACAAACAGCTGCCAATATGCTAAAGTAGGCTTTGTGCTTATGATGTATTTGCCTGACATCCTGTCAGGTAAATCACTGATTTTAACGTGGTCGTCCTGTGTGCTTCTTCCCAGGGGTTTGATGGCTCCAGGGATTGCTGGTAGATATGAAGTTTTTCACCTGTAAGTTCTTTGGTCTGTATCCACAGAAAGCTGAAAAGTGCAAAATCTTCCCTATCTCTTTTTATGTTCCCAGTGCATATATTGTTAAGAGAAGACAGAAGGAGCTATTTGCAGTATGCAACAAAATGTTTAATTACTCTGCAATCCTGCATGCCATTTAGGGCCTTAGTTGTTTAGCTGAAGCTCACACAGGCAGTGAAACCCATCAACACTGGCACTAATTGGAACTCCTGTGAACAGTTTCAGCATTTGTCTTTCTACCTGCCACTTCAAAGTGGAATGTTGTTCTGCCAAAAAGATACCTCCTCCCAAGTGACAATGAAACAGAACATTAGCACACCATGGAGAAATTCCTGTTGACTCCATCACATATAGACTGAATTTGGGTTCCAATTCTGTCTATCTGGATCTCTTGAAAAACAATTCCTATAAATCCTGCATGTTTTCTGTTACTAAAGAAGACCACCTTCATGTGTAAAACTGCTTCTTACGTGAAGGCTTATGCTCTGTTTTATTAAAAGAGAAAACAGAAATAGGAGGAGATACCACCTTAGAATTCATAGGGTTATGACAGAGGCTTTTAAGTGCTCTGAAAACCATAATAGGAGTTTTGCTGACAAGCAAGCAAGGAAAAGATTAGGTGAGATGAATTAGTTTTCTCTCTGTATTAGTTTAACAGTGCACCAGTGGAAAGAAAAGGACCAAACAGGTTGAATAGCTTTAAAATATTTCTTTGCTTTCCATAATAACTGGAGGTATCCCAACTATAAACAATCATTGATGCTGGTGCAGATCACAAGGTGATGTGACAGAAGGAGTGGGCAGTTCAATAGAAAATTATAGTAATGAGCAACGTAAACAATTAAATCAATTTCTATTGAGATATCAGTAAAAGCACATACATGATACCATACAGACCTGGCTTCTTTCTACAGATTTTTCTAGTTGTTCTTGTAGAGTTTAGCAGACATTTGTGTTTATGCTCTAGAATTCCTGATATGGACTTAAAAATGCAGTATTGTACTAAACTCTACAGTATTTCTTCCATGACAAGAGGTGATTAGATATTACCTCTGCTTGCTGAACATCTTCCTCTAATAGGCAGTTTAGTCCTTTCTCTGTTGGGACTCAGGCATTATCATTCCTTCTATGAGCTCTGAGTCAGGGTCTTTGCTTAATAGGGAAGACTTAGTAGTCCTTCTGCAGTCAGTGCTCTTTCTAAACCTCTACCTTGATTAAGAGCTGAAAAATTTTCCAGGTAGAAAATGATTGACGCTGTCAACACATTTGCTTTTCAGAGATGTTGCAAAGTATTTGATGCTAATGGCGGACAGGGATGCTCAGACCCCACCAAAAAGCCATGTAAATAGATAAAGATGGATACCAGCAGAAGCAACAGAGCTTTCCTACTAATATGAAATGGTGTGCTTTAAAAAAACTATTTGAACAGCTAAGTATCAAGAAATAAAAATAGCACTGTAGACAACGTTTGTCTACAGGGGTTTCAAAGCACTTGTTTTTGACTCAGATTGGCCTGTAAGAAATTACCACTTCACTTACAAGGGAGTATGCTGTGGGATTAAAAAGAACACAATACCTGAACCATACTCATACTACCTCAGAACTATCTCAGCCTCTTAATCACACCTTTGTGATAAGTGGCTGCCTATATCCTAAAGGAGGCTTTGCTCTTTATGATAAAAGAGTAAAGCACACTGTCAGTGACTACAGCACCAGAGCAGAAGAACTTGTTTTTCTGTAAATATTTGATTTCTCATTCTCAAAAAGCTAATCCATGTAAGCTTTTCCGTAGCTGACTGGGAAAAAAAGTCCCCTGCTACTAATAATGTATCTGGTACCTTATAATACACTGTTCCTGGGGACAGGGGTATCTGAAGCACTTGTTTAGATAAATAGTTGGCTCTATATGGCAGGGGTCCCAGTTGGTCTCATCTGAATAATCTTCATCCATTTCACTGAACTAAGAGCTCCAAACTAAGAGCATAGCTAAAGTTATAAAAACCTAGACTATCATCCATACAGAGCCAAAGCCTTCAGATTTTGCTCATACAAACCTCCTTCACATTTCTAATGATATCTTATCAGCACCTTGCAGAACTGAGTGCCTATTTTCTGTCCAATTGTTTCAAAGAGAAAAAGGCTGTCTGAACCCACTGAAATACAAAGTGCATCTATAGTGGCAACTGTACACTTTGGTTCTCTTCTGAAGGTTTAACTTTGGTTCTGGTGTACAGGATTAACTTACATACTAGCAAGTGTTGGAAAGGATCTGACAACTTGTACAGGGAAAGCATAGGCAGTGTGCTTGTTTTCCTTTTAATTCCTGTAAAGAAGAAACTAATCTTTCCTGTTTTTAATGGACAAGCTCTTTGTACATGTGACAATAGGTTTCCCTTTCAAGAAAGCTTGCCTCGGTGAACCAGATGCTTCCCCAAGCAATAACAGATTCACTCACACAGTCCCACTGACTGTTAGTGGAAGGGGCATCAGGGAGTGGACATGGGGAGAGATGGAGACTGTGGCACTACAGAGTAGTGAAATGCCTGATTCTTGCCCCTAGAAGATAAGCTAGGAATATGATTTGAGGTAAATAAATATTCAGATGGTCCTCAGTGAATTTGAACCTGTCTGTTGGACTGGGTGGCTGCACTAAAAATGGGTACAAGCCTTGTTGTCCAAGCATCATTCCTTTACAAAATGCATGTTACAACACAAACACATACACAGATGCTGGCCTTGCTGCAGAATCCTCATATGCTTCTATTCAGCCTGGGCCTGATCCTATGAGGAACCAAGTCATCACGAAACTCCCTTTAAGTTCAGTGGAAACTGCATGAAAACATGCAATCACCAGCCTGAAATGATTTTAAATATTGTGCTTTATTGTAACTTTTTTTTTTTTTTTTTTTGAGCATTTCATTTTCAAGTCATCTTTGAAGCCTTGGTGCTGCTATGGCTTTAGCTTTAAGGAATGGCTGTGCTCCATTTTAACCTTTCACATTTTATTAACAAAATCAAAACCAGGACAATTAGATACCTCCTGATTTTCATTTGTTTTAATATTACGGGAATGTTTGAAATGGCACAAGTCTTGGGGAAAGTACTTCAAGCCGTGGCTGCAGCAGCACTGGAGTTCTGGTCACAGACATCAAAGATAACTTGAAAAGAAGAAAAAAAAATTGAAGCCGATAATTCTTTACATTTGGGGATATTTTTGAATAATTTTGTTACATATATTAAAAAAAGACTAAGAAAAGAGAATTAACTACTGTTGAAAACCAAAATATTTTAAACTTACAACTAAGCTAAGACATTTTCCTATTTTGTCTTCTTTGGGGAAGACACGAGAAATAAAACTTTCCAGCAACAGTGGAAGGTTGAGTAAGCAGGTATTCAGGAGAATACCTGCTGGAGGATCTCTGCCACTGGCTTCCTGTATGGTCATTAGAAAATTACTTAGTACTTTGTTCTTGTTCTTAGACCCAGATTTTTCCACCTCAAATATCTGTGCATTAACAATTATAGGGTGGTTAGTAGGGTTGGTAATCGTACTTGTATTTAAGATAGATCTGAATATTCCATGTCTTAAATGCTTAAACCAAAGAGTGTTTACTATCTGTTGCCCTCATAATGGCACATTAAAGTAAAACATGGCAATATATATATATATCTCTCATGCCTGAAATCTCTCTTTTGTTCATATTCTTTCCCCTTATGTTGGACCTGAATAATATAGCCCTGTATAGATTCAAAAAAACAGTAAAAGATATATTATTGTCAATTGTCTCTTCACTCCTTTTGCTTTCTATGCCTCTCCTAAACTTAATTTGCAAACTCCTTGGGATTGAGATCATGGCTGAAATTATGACCCTGTTGGATTAAGTGAATTTTGCCATTGTATTTGTAAGTGCTCCACACCCTTTATGGTAAGACTTAGAGAATATTAAGGAAAATTCCATTTTTCAATGTTCCCTGACAGTGCTGGGCTTTTGAAGGAGGAAGTTTTGAGGAGTTTGCAGGCATGAAAAATGAAAACATTATTAATTGATAACTAAAAATAACATTTGCCTCAAAAGGTGTTAAGGCTGCACTAAAACCAACCTGTGCAGAAGGCAAACATATGAGTTATTAGCAACTAATAAGATGTTGAAGAAGGTGAAAAATAAGCAAGTAGACTGGTCAAATGCTAGTAGAGGTAGTCAGCGGGGATCAGACATTTAGTTATTTTATTAAAATGCCTCTTTCAAAGATTAAAAACAATAATAACTTCGATCTTTGAGAAGTTATTTTCATTATTATTCTTGTACCTACTTGTGTAAACACTTTCAGATTAGCAACAAGGTCTCTTGTTGTATTACATTACCAAGAAAAGAACTTAAGTATTTAAAAAGAAGTGTATTAATATATTACTTTTTTCTGCTTTGAGGGAATTTAATGTAATTTTAAGAGTATCTGAACTGAATTACTACACTTATCAAAAACTTCAGATACCTCTCAGTAAGTCAGAAAAAAGTATGATTTAAATATTTGAACAGCCTCAGTCCCCATTTCTTTTTGGATCATATTGAAGGAGCAATCCTCAAAGGTGTCCATGGCCTAGCAGAGATTTCACCTAAGCTTTACGTTTTAAATGGAGGTTTCAAAAAACCGCTGAGTACCAATGTGTTCAGTAGCTGTGTTTTGCTGATTTTCATTTAAATCAGAATAATCTTAGTCTTTGGGGCTTGTTGTACTACTGATATCTCATTATAAATTCCATTATCAACTATTAATAGTGAGATGGATTGTAGTTGTCAAATGCAGGGCTCACCAGCACAGGCCAGGACACACACATCACAGGAATATCTATAATGGGCCTCTGGTCCTGAGCACTGAGTTGCTATTTTTTCAAAGCTCTGTCTATAATAACTTCAAAATCTCTCTGCCCACCATTTAATACATGTAAAATTAGGATTGTTTCTCCCTCTATGTATCATTTTACATTTACCTACATTGGATTTCATCTGCCATTTAATCATTTAATCTCCCGTTCATTCTTTGTAGCCAACCCTCATCTTTATTCCCCCAAATAATTAAGGTGTTTGTTTAGGAAATTCTCACAGGAGACTAGGATCAATCCCTTCCTCTGCCTGAGTATAGTCTGTAGAAAAGCATAGGTGATTCTGCCCCAGAAATAAAACAATTTAAAAGAAATAAATGTGAAAGAAAGCCCATCATCTTTCTCACAGAGGCTTTACCTTCCCACAGCTTTCTGCTCCCACGGATGGCCATTATCAAACAGTTCCTTCTCCCCCCTCACCTGTTCCACTCAAGTTCATGATTCAGTCTGAAGCGTCTTCCCACTAAGCTTGTTCCCTCTCGTGCTCCTGCTCCAAATGCCTGTCTGCATACCTCAGTCTCATGGATGTCAGCCTCCATCGGGCTAGGAGGAGGCCTGCGTGCTGAGAGGGGCTGTCTGGCCACGAGAAGGAAAGACAGTAGAGCAATGAAGGAGTTCACACCCTGCAAGTTTGTAACCACAGGTCTAGTGACCCTTGTGTCACCAGCAGTCCCTGGCATCTCCACTGTCCTAACAAAGGCACCACAGCTTCCAGGCAGGTAGGTCCAGTCATTCATTCTTTCTCCAGGAGATGACCTCTTGGAATTGTCCTTGTGCTTTTCAGCAACCAGGATGATGCTGGGTGCTTCAGAGGCAGTGTTTTTTTGCTGGCTGCTGCTTGGCTGGAGGAGCAGAGGGAGATGTTGTGGATGTGCTAGATCCCAGCTTTCCCTTTGCATATGTTCTGCAAAGAAACCAAGGAGAAGCTGTCCCACTCTAAGCTTATATCTGGGGCTATGTCATCCAAACCTCTCATGTCTGCAAGGGATGAAGGTGCCAGGGTACAGCTTAAGCTGAGCTTGATCCCAGGAAGGGACTCTGTCTCTGTTTTCCCTTTTGCAGCCAGTCTCAACATCCTGCACAGAACCTGTACTCCATCTACCCAGATGGAGTGGTTAAGAAATAAACTCACCAGCACTTTCCTCCTGTTCCCTGGGCTATCTTGCAAGAGCTCCCACAAAAAGATCCTGGACTAGTTCAGGAATCAATCTCCAGGGAAGGCATGTGGAGTAACAGGGATGATAGGATCTGACTAGGAACTTGCAGTCCATCGCAGTTGCCAAGCTTGGCAGCTGGAATAGGTCAAACGCTAGAGGTGTTTACTCACAAGGAGGAAACTCATTGCTACTTGGTCATGACCCTATTCAGGTTTAGGGCAGATTTTAGGGCAGCTAAGGTCATTCTTAAGCTGCTCTGCTGCTAATGGCAGAGGCTGGTACTTAACATGAACATGACAAATGTTTCATCATTGTCTTCTCCAGGTATTCTCAAGGGTGAGTTCTCTGCCACCCCTTCCCTGTCAGATGATGGGTCCTTCTGCCATGGCAGTAGTTTTACTGATAGCAAGAAGCTGCTTTTGGATATTTTTACTTTGGATGACATTGTCATCTTTGGCAACTCCCTCCTCCCCCTCTGCCCCTGGTTTCCCATCTTTGTAGCCCCAGGTTTCCCATTTTTGTAGCCCTTACAAGGCTCAGGAAAGTGGTCCAAGTGCTAAGCAGGTTGGATGATGAGGGAACTTGGCCTCAGGTATTAAAAATGAAATCCTTAGTGGCTTTAGGTAGATCTGAAAAGGAGGTTTGATGAGTTACATTTTGTACTCACTCAGTAGACCACAATGATTTTAGATGCCTGGTGTGTTCTCTAAATGACAGAGCTTTCCCAGCAAAAACACTGGCATTGGCACAACTCTAGAAAGAAAAGAGTTTTCAGGTTTTGGGACTCCTAGATGTCATATAGGTTTCTTAGAAAGAGTCCTGTCAGCCAGTTTTTTAGCTCTGCTGGGCCTGTCTGCTGACAGAGGTGCAAGTATAATCACAGTGGAAGGAATATAATAGTGGTCTAATACTACCTGTGTTGAGAATAAGGTCTGGTAATGATAGACATTTCTTTGATATGGTGGTAGGGATCATATGGTTCCATATAGATAGACAAACATGCAACTGCTCTGCAGAAACACGGACATTTGACATAGATGTCAAATAAGAAAGTATACATGCCTAAAAGAAAGCCATTTCTGTTTCAGTTGCCTTTAATGGAAGATCATCTTAGAGCAGGATTTCTTAATCATGAGAAGTTCATTTGCTTATCAGACAGAGTCTAGTAGCTGTGAAGTTATGTGTAACTGGTTCAGCCATCCACAGCTGCATGTGAAATTATTTGCGATTTTCCACATTTTTCCATTTGTTCAACAAGCACACAGATGGGGTGACTTTTGCATAGCAGTTCAGGACTGGCCATACAACTACATGTCATCCTTCTATAATGCATTTTACTGTCTCCTACCCACATCAGGAATAAAGATGATTTTCTCTTTTCTTTTGTTGGCAGTAACATATGATGTATGTGATACGTCAAAAAATGTGTCTGAAAAAAAATAGTTCTGCAACACTCACTAGTGAGAGACATTTTACAATGGTAATGGTTACAACTGAGATGTATGAATGACGTAAGATATGTGAGCATTCACTTTCCCAAATTCTGCAGATCCTCCTAATTTACCACCATCTCCTTTTGGCTCATAAACATCTTTGACAGTTGGATATTGTATCAGCTTATCAGCATTCATCTCTTTCTTTGAACAAGAAGCAAGTACTTGAATCCCACTTATTCTACAGTATAGTAAGTTTCGAAAAGTAATTAGAAGCTATTTTATTACAGGTAAGTATGATTTTGGAAAAGCTTGTCAATATCTGTCGATCTTGGTGTGATGCTCCACCTAATGAAGTGTGATGCTTGATATTCTCTGGCAAAATACTAACTGTGGTTCATTTCTTATCTTTTGTGATTGCACTGGGTCTGGTTGGGATGGAGTTAATTTTCTTCATAGCAGCCTGTATGGTGCTGTGTTTTAGATTTGTGACCAAAACAGTGTTGATAACACACAAATGTTTTAGCTACTGCTGAACAGTGCTTGCACAGAGTCAAGGTTTTCACCAGCCAGGAGGCTGAGGGTGGGCAAGAGATTGGGAGGGGACACAGCTGCAACAGCTGATCCGAATTGACCAAAGAGATATTCCACATCATACAACATCATGTTCAGCAATAAGACTGAGGGAGTTTTTCCAAAGTAGCTGTTGCCTGGAGACTGGCTGGGCATTGGTCTGCTGGTGGGAGGTGGTGAGTAATTGCCTTTGCATCACTTGTTTTTTCTCTTTTTTCTTCACTTCTTAAACTGTCTTTATCTCGACCCGCAAGTTTTTCTCACTTGTGACCTTATGATTCTCTCCCCCATCCTGGAGAGATGGGGGGAGCAAACAACTGGCTGGGGGCTTAGCTGCTGGGGGCTTGGCTGGGGTAAGCCCACCACAATGATCCAAAATAAATGTTAAAAATTTTCAGTACAACAGATCCTGCATTTCAGCTGTGGTGTCAACAATATTTTGATATTCCCAAACAATGCAAAAATGCACCTATATCTGACTTACCAGTCTCTGGTGTAAAGCTTCCAGTCTGTCTGGCCTGTAGGTCTTTATTTTTTCTCATGGCAGGTGAGCCATGTAGGACAAATGCATGGAGCTCCCTGCCACAGTGACCTCCTCTTTGATACTGTTTTCCAGATCTGTTAGAACGTTGGTGGCGTCCTCTTGCAGAGGGGTTTCAATGTGATTCCTCTCTTTCCTTCTGCTGAAGGAATACTTACCAATTACCATATCACATAGATAGTTACTTAAAGAGGAAAAGGGCACAGAAAAAAACCCTATCCTTTCCCTCTTTCTCTGTGTTCTTTCACTGTGTCCATTCAGGGACTTTTGTCCACAGGATCAACACTGTATTGCCAGTGAAAGGAGTCTGTGCACCTGAAATTCTGTGTGGAGAAGGAACTGAGCAGCCACGAAAGATAGCAAGGAGGAGTGAATGACGACAATTATTAGTCTTAACTAATTAATTCTATTCTATATAGAACACATGGAAACCAGTGATCAAGCCTGTGTGGACATAATAATTATTACAGATAACTTCTATAGGGTAAATAAGATTTCTTTCCTGAACAGAAACAAACATGAAACACCATGGATTTTACTTCACACAGTAAAGAAAAACAGTCAGTTAGATTAGTTTAGTAACTGGATGTATTTCTATGGTCTTTCTTCTGCAAGAAGTTACGGTAGATGTACCAGTGATCTCTTCCAGTCCTAATCTCCTGCAATACAGTTTTATGCAAGCCTTATTATTTGTATCCATGCCCAAGACAATTTTTCTTTTTTACATTTTTTACTCTCCTTTTAACCAGAATTCTACTCTTGCTGATTGGTCAGGAATTATTTGGCTTTCTCAAGTAGTTTTTCCCAAAGGACTCCATCCCTTCCACCAATGGTTCTTTGTTCTACCTCCTGAATGACAGAGGCTGCATGTGGATTAAAAGAACTAATATATCAAATTGTGTGGTGGGGAAAGGGATATTCTGGCTTAAAACTGAATTTCATCTCCCTTGCTTTCGTCTGTGTTCCACCTCCAGCCATAACTCATTGCCTCTCTCCTCCGCAGCACACAGGGTGTTCCAGACGGTAACAGGGTAATGAGATACACATAGGCCCTGCAGTTCTCAAAATACAGCTCTAGGAAGCAAAATGGTCCCACTGCTCTAATGAAGGTAGGTCACGAGGCCAGTCTGGTAGAGAATTCATTTTGTTTTCCGAATTATGCTTGGCCATTACAACTTTTGAAAATATCAGAAAGTGAACTGGAATCTCCAAAAAGATTTATTGCTTTACTAAAACTTCAAATGGACCCAATAATCTATTGGCACTTAAAAAAGAAACAACAATCAGGAAAGCACTGAATCCACTAGACATATAGTTTTCTACTGAGGTGTGAATGAATGACTATGACAGGGTCTCTTGGAGTTTTTAGCTGAAAAGTAGGCTGCTTTCTGTTTAATTCCCAAGTCATGTATGTGTGCTTAGACAAAGATGGTTGGTGCATCATCACTGACCAGATCTGCCAACATACTTTAGCCCTGACCTGTAAAGTAAATTGCACTTTATATTTATTTAGTCACTGGGTTTGGTCTCCTCTGAATTATAAAACTACGTCTTGGGCAAAATGGTGTGAGATTGTGCTGTGAATTTAGTCCATAAATTCACACCAATATTTGTTTTTATCAGTATTAGATCAGTCCTGGCAGTTCTTCTTACAAATGTAATCCCTGTGACAGAGTAACTGTTTTTATTTCCACTGAAAATAACTCAGAAAATTTTCAGTAAGAGATGGGCCTGAACCAAAATGCAGGTTCCAATCAGTTCTGTGCACCTTCTTGCCCAAACTGAAAAAGAATATTTTCTTTGTTTGAGTTTAACAGTCACATTTAAAGTGACCTATGAAAGAGATAAATGGTTTCTGCAGAGTTCCTTTTGTGGTTTATTTAAGAAGATTTAGAAATGATTTCTTTTAGAGTATTTTTAGCAGGTTTTGTGCAGTCTATTTTTTCTAATACTTTATGGATAAGTGAAAACAGTATGCCATGCAGTGAATGTAATTATATGCGAAGAAAAAGTATATATTTCATTGTGGCTTAAATAACAGGCTTTTCCATTTGTTGCACATAGAAAGAAAAGATGACTTTGGGAAAGACTTAACATTCTGTTTTTTCAATTAAAATCAGAAGTAGTCTACAATTACACCTTAGATCCCTAACGGGTGTTCTAGAAAATCATCAAAAAGCAAACAAACAAAACCTTAGAAGTCTGAATGTTCATATATTCATTGTGTAAGGAGGCTTTTGAATCAAGCGAAAAAACTTAAAAATGTTTCTGACAATCTGGAAGGGTAAGGTTTCACAGGTCTAAGCAGTGGGTTCAGGACTAGCCCTTAGGATTTGTGTAGTGACCAGCCAATTTGTTGTGCAGGTTATGAACAGGAAATGTTGATCCCTCAGTATCAAGGGCCCAGCAAAGCCACGTTCAATAAGTTGCATAGATCTAAGGATGTCACTACTGCCATTTAGAAGTGCTGACTGGGCACAGTTTTCATTACTGTTTAAGGACCTCAAGGGTTTAAGTTGCGTTTCTTTAGCAATCTGAGACTACTCCTTTGCCTGTACTGCATCATGTACTTGTCTTCAGAAAAGAACCTGCACCATCGGCTTGGCCACAGAGGTCACGTATCTTCCAAATGCTGCAAGTTTTGCTCCCCACTCAGGTTTCCAACAGAATAACCTCATGTTTTCAATTAGCTTTTTCTTGTTGGCAGCAGGAGGCTCTGAGGTGTATAGCAAACTGCTTGTGCAGCCTACTGACCTTCTTTCACTGTGCCATGGGATGGCTTCAATGGCACAGTCCTCATTCTTCTATTATTGGCAGCTGCTCACACATTCCCTGTGGTCATAGCTGTGAGTAGGAGAGCAGGCCTTCTAGATGTGAGCATGGTGCGTGGATAGTTGCATTACAACCCAAGATTCTCTTGAGAATTTAATTTTAAGCCTAGATTAGCCAAGACATATACAGTGAAAATTAAAATCCAAGATGATACTCTTGTCATAAATTAGAGTAGGAAGATTATATGTATAAGATTTTAAGTGTATATATTTCCCTTCTTCCCAGAATGTAGATGCCAAAATGTAATCCAAGATTTTCACCACTAATTGAGTTTCTGTTCTTTGTCTGTTGAGGTCAGAATTGTAAAATGTCTTAAAGACTCTGTCTGAAGTTTTGGTTTTTGCTTTCTCGGAGGAGAGAATGGTTTGTTTTATAAAAATCTCTTAATTAGAAATCAGATCTTATCAGGGCAAATCCTGTGACCTTCTGAAAGACTATTTTAGCAATGGAAAAGGAGTTTATATTCAGAATTGCTTTCTCATATAATAGATATGTCTTTGGTTTTGTCTGATACCGAAAAGAAGTTTGTTATTTCCATGGCTGAGTATGTTGTTATAGCTATTTTGCACAAAATCTCAGCAACATTCAACAGGTAGATGATGTATAGCCAGAGCTCACAAGACTTGGCCTCCTTCACACCTTCCTGAACACTGCTGGCAAACTGTTTTAGTATTCTTGCGCCTCAGCTTTCCTGTTTGTAAAATAATGATTGTTGTATTCCATTCCTTAGTAAACTGATTTGATATCTACCAGTCAAAAAAGAGTGTATTACCAAGTAAAGATGGAGAATATTCATTTTTCAAGGCATTGTTTGGCATTTGTTTTGATATTACTCTAGTTCTGTAAATCATACATGAAAAAAAATTAAGCCAAACATTTAGAATTTTCTTTTTTCAGACCCCCATCTTATCCCCAGTAAGAATGTCATCAATTAAGTGACTAGTAAGAGTCTGAAATTTAGCCTGGTATGCTACTTTTTATGAATATAACAAAAATATGCACAATGACATATATATCCAGAGCCTCCCATAACTTTATACCCTGTAGAGTAAATAACAGTATTTATTACCTGTTTTGAATAATTAAATTATTATTATTATTTCCATAGCAGAGAAAATGTGGAAGAATCATTTTACAGAGCCTGCTCTAGACTGACTAGTGTTCAAATGATGGCAATTTTCCTGTCTCTGGATGTTTCTGACACTAGAACTATATATTTGTTGCTTTTCTCTAAGAAATGAGAGATCGGGGGGCCACTTTGATTATAACATTTAGTGGAAAGACTTTTTACTAGTAAATTTGGGTGCTCAGAGAAAAATCTCATAAAAGAGATTGCTTTCTTGCTATTCAGGTGGTAAAGAAGAGGATTTCTTTTTGCCTGTAGTATAAGCTGCCCATCCATTATTTTCTCTGAGCTTGGCAAAAATAGGTTCATTTATCACTTTGACTCTTTCGGCTTTTGAGTCAGCAAAGTAGAATTTGAACACCTCTTACATCTTTTTCCCCTTCCTATTTTTGAAAGACAGCCACAAATAGTATGCTGAGCACAAATAAAGACAGACTTTCTCCTGAAGAGCATTACAGGTAAACACTGGAAAGACTAGACGTTCTAGGAAATCCAGATGTTTGGAAGGACTTGAATGAAGAAAAGATGATGTCTTGGCTGAAGATAAGCATGAATGTTTTTACCAAAATATGCTACTAAATTTAGACTGGGTGGCTCATCAAATTTCCCTTTGTTACCCAGAGATTTCTCACTACTATGTTTTAGGGACTCATTTGTCTCATAAAATGGGCCACATGAACAGCTCTGGAGACCAACAACTCCACTTATTCACTGAGTAAGCTTCAAAGAACTGGAATACCAGTGTTTCTTACCTCTAATGAGGGATGGAACACTTCTTGTAGTGTGAGAATAATGTCTATGTCCATTCATTTTTTAATCTCTTCTTAAACACAATCAAGTTAGGGACAATTCTGTTGAGAATCTCTTTGGGTTAGTCTACAGCCAAGTCATCTTTGGACAATCTTATTACATATAGTGGTTGTGTGTAGCTACTGCAGTCAGGGAAACTCTTGTATACCCAAATCCATCAGATTGCACCACTGGTTGGTTGCTCTTAAAATGAAGCACCACTTGATGGTTCTTACTTTTTTTCTGTCAAAATTCCCATAGAGCATAGTGACAATGCCAGGATTTGGGCACTGCTCTGGATTTGAACTGACCTCATGTCTTGATGCAAATCTCCTGAAGTTCATTTATAATACTGCTGCATTTGTGCCATGTTATGGAGGTATTGGGAGTCTAATTCACCCCTTCCTCACTGTAATTTTATACTGGTGCAATCTCAGTGTAACTCTGTGACTTCAGTGTAGGCAATTTTGAGGATGTGGTCTGGGAAGTCAGGTCTCCTGCTGAAATGTATATACTTGGGAGCTATATAAGCACAGTTAGAGAAGAAAATACTCTACATTTGCACTACAGCAAATGTAATAAAAAAGAAATACACCCTTCTGACTTTTTGGAGTATCTCCGCATTAATATCAGTGTAAGTGAGAATAAAATTTGGATCCTTGATTGTTTTAAATTTATTTTTATTCCATAAATTGTTTTAAATCAATTAGCACAGATTTAGAGAAGAAGTACCTTTTAATGATGAAAAATCTGCCCCAAACAAAGGATCAACTAATTGTTTGTAACTTCTAAAACACTTTTTAGGGTTGTGTTATGGAGTGAAAAACCCTTACATACGGAGGTCTCAGAGGAGCTGCCATTCATTAATGTTTTAAACAGATGCTTCACTGAGCAACATATTTAATTAAATCCACAACTGTTGTGCTTAAACAAGACAGATTTTTACTAGAGCAAGCATAACGTTGAATTCACAGCAACAATTAACCAGACTTGTTTGTACAGTGTTTTATCAAACAGGTAGAGTGGCTTTTCAAAGACATTAATTTAAGTGTTGATCATCATTAAAAGCCCCGAAACAAAACTCAAGATCATAGTGTGCTTGCAGCCACTGCATAAAAAATGTAGGTGGCTATTCTTTCTACAAGGTCTGATGTTATTTCCATGGGACTTAATGGGAGCAAGACTGAGCTTTTGTAGGTGTTGGTGATATATGTATATATGTATATATATGTATATATAAAAGATTATACTTATGTATGTATATATTATTTATATATATATAAAAATAACGTTTTGTGAAGATCATAAACAAGTGTATGGCACAATTGCTTATGTTATAACGAAGCAAGTAGGAACCACTTGCTCTTGGTTTCAATATACAACCCATAGGAATGCTAAAAGGATCATTGACTAACACAAGACTCAAAGCCACAAGCCCTGATTACACCAAATATCATACCGGTATAGCCAGGACTAGAGTACACAATGACACCTTCACTTCCCTCAGCTCTCTGCCACAGGAACCTCATCAGGTTCAGAGAAATTGCTCTAGATTAACACAGGAATTGCATTGGTGTTATATCTAGTCTACTGACCTCAGTGGAGTTGCTCTAGTGTAAATAGTAGCTGAATAATGTTAAGATCTGTGTATGGAAAGATTCCTTTGAGAATATCATGTAAGACTGCACACTGTCTTGTATTCCTTTGTCTTTTCAATAGAGTGCCTTTGAAGAAGCTATCTTCTTTCTCCTCAAAAAGCACAAAGTCCTTAACTAGTTCTATAATGACGGAAATTTAAGGACTCTGTCTGAGGGGAGACTGTACAAATTCAGGGAGAAGGCAGTGCTTCGTCTGCTGTAGTGTTGTGGTGTGCCGCACTCTAAAAACTGCATGAACGATCACAGGCATATCAGGATTTCTTTATTGCAAGAAAGATTAGAAAGGGTTGCAGCCATTATTCTTCTGTGTAATCATCATTCCTTAGTGTTTATGCATTTGTGGTGTAAAACACACTGAAATGCACACTCGTGTTTTTGAGGAAATCTTAATGTTAATTCATGTCAACATTTATATAAACTAGAACTGTCTAGTCTTAAGGGCACTAAATAAAGACTCTGGAGATTCTGTTCCTGCTCTGCCACAGACTCCTTGTGTCAGCAGAGGGACAAATGTCTTAAGCCTTCTTGATTTTCCCAGTGCTTTCTAACTCCTCTTTGCGTCTGCATAATTTGGCCTGTACATGTTTGGTGAAAGAATTTTTTGTGTGCTATGCAAACAGGACCTCATTTTTGTTGTGACAACTAAGTAGCATTGTAATGCAAATTATAACATTACCATTCTCTATTTCATTAATAGCACCGTGTGCACTATTTAATTTATTCAATATTCAGAGACCAGCCAAAGCACTATTTTTTCCTACCACGGTAGAAATAAATGATGATATACTACTCTATTTCTGATAAAAGGGATTTATGTCAAAGCACTTGTTGCTACAGAGCCTGATAATGCTGCACATAGAACAAAAAATCTTATGGTTAACTTAGATATTTATTTTTTTAAGCACCAAAGAAAACCAGCTTTTCTCCATTCCAGGGCAACAGCCTATCAGATTTTGCCACAAAATAATTGCATTGTCTGGTAAAATGACTGGGTCGTTGCCCATGACAAAAATCTTTGTTCTTTTGGGAACTTGTGGAGAAACTTTGCCCTGGGTGAAATTCTCAGTTTTGCTTAATCATTTGTTGTTGTTGATACTATCTGGTTTTATAAGAAAAAATCAGAATGAGAATGGTAGTAGTTTCACAGTTTCCACAGCTCAATAAATGTCTGAAACATGGAATATTTTGATAGCTTGTGCCCTGAGCAACAAATAAACTAAGATTTATCATTTGGTATTTTCTCAAACTGTTTACAAAGGTCTAGAGAAAGATAAGGATGTTATTTTGCGGTTTTGACAGCTTTGCTTTTGATTGTTAGGCTAAAATTGTGAAATAGCACGTATTCTAAAGGAGAGTTAACATGAGCTACCTTTGAACATGCAGAAACAGGGGATCCAGTTCTCCTTTCGTCTTTCTCGCCATCATTTGCCTTCTCTGTGAAATAATATTAGAGTTAAAAAGGAGAATAATGAAAGGTGTGAAGACTGCCAAGAGAGTTGCCATGGTTTTAAAAGCAATTGTAGCCAACAATGCCAGAAAAAACTCAACACAGGAGCAACATTAAGAAGTCTAAGGAATGGTCAACAACATTATATGGGATATATGTCAGTATTCTGACCCACTGAAAAATACAGGGCCCAGTCCTGGTCTCCTTCAGATTTGATGGCAAAAATCCCATTTACTTCAATAACATAGGATTGGACCTTCTATTTGGAACAAGATTATCGTAATTATTTTAGTTGGCTGAAGTTCTTGTTTTCATATTTCCCATGACTTGGATGTAAAATGACTTTTCAACAATAGATACAGTATACTATAGCAGCAGTATTCTTGTTAATAGTAGGAGGTGTCAAAGAATTCACAATCTACAGATAATTACTCTTTTCTACCTGCAATTACTACATTTAATTTTGCGAAGCAACACTGTGTTTTCAAGCTATGCTGTGTTTCACAGTACCATACTGGATACCTGTGCACATAACTGAAAGGTCATAAATATTTAAGTCCAGACTCTATGTTATTTGTAAATTCAAAATACACATTACTCCAAATATACTCCAAATGTTTTCCAGTAAATTGTATTTCACTGAGCTAGCTTAGAGGCCAGAGCACAGTACAGCAAGAAAAACAAAAGGTGTATTAAAGAGCAGCTCAGGAACAGAAAGATGTCACAGACAGAAAAGGTTACCATTGCAACCTGGCTTGTGATTGGGGTTTACTAAAATTGCGTGAATAATTGATGATATAAAATATTAAAATTCTCCTTGACACTGGAAATATTATTCATAATAAAGTAATGAATGGACTGAGGCATCTAAAGAAGCAGTTGGTTTTTTGAACCTGTTGCCTCTAGAACTAGTTGCCATAGAGATTATTATTATTACTATTACTATTAAAGTTATTGTCAATGCTATTTATTATTTATATTGCTCTTCTACAGTGTCTGTAAACAAAATTTGTATTTCCAACTTTTTTCCAGGTTATCGTGATGTGTACCTCTGCAAATCAGCTGATTTTTTTTAAAGAAATATTGGAATATTGCAATAGCAATAGTGCCTACAAGTATGGTCAGTCACACACTGCTTCCTACATTAAATCCAAATGGGAAGCTTTGATAGACATAGCTATTTGGAATAAAACTTCATTCTAATGCCAAGTATTTGCTGACCTAGTAATTAAAGGGTCAATTGAATTTATCGAATTTAATTTTTTACTAGGAAAGCAATTTTGATAATTTTTAGTTTTAGTAAAAAAATTGTGAATAACTGCTCCAGTTATATATATTGAAGGATCATATTTTTAGAAATACAGAGATAATTCAAAACATATGGGCTCTGAAGAGTGCCTTTGTACACAACCTTTTCAAAACAGGTTCCATCAGTTCCATGGTATTTACGCTGCACTTTCCTGTAAACCACAACAGGCTGAGGTGAGCAATTGAGGTGACTGACGTGACAGGGTTGCTGCAGGCGATTGCATCCCTTGGATGACTGAGGTGACCAGGGATCCTCAAAGAGAGAAAGGACTCCTGCTAACTTGGGCAAACCAGGTGGTTCAAGTGCTTGCAAGACCTGCAGGACCTGGATGTCTTGAGTCACTGGGGTGACTGCAACAACCCAGACACCTGACCTACCTAGGGCAATCTACACTCTTCTGGCTGTTATGACAGAAACAGCTGAACACAGAAACTCCTATTTTCTATCCCTGGACATCAGCTGCAGCACAGAGGTTACTAAAAAAGTCTGATACTTGTTAAACTTACTTTGGAGGTCTAAAAATCCTATCCTTGAGCTGCCTAAGGCCGTTTGGTGTGGTCTCCCAGCAAAAATCTCCCTAAAGATAATTGAAATAGTCAGTGAGAGATAGACTTTGTTAATTTCTCTGCTAAAGGGCCACCGCTTTGACTCCCACAGTAGGGTGATACCACCACGGATGCAGAGACCTTCTGCAGGAGAAAGGCAGGGGGTAACCCGGGGACAGCAAGCGCTGCTGACAGTAGGCACCGTCCAAATGAGACCTTAGAGACAACATAAATCCAAACTGCTGACGGGGCTAGTGCAGAAGCATTTTTGGTGGTAATAGTGGAGAAAGAGAGAGATGTGATGAGTGGACACAACTAAAAATCCAACGCACTGTTTTACTCTTGATTTCTAGCTATTTTAATTCCGGATTTTCTGTGACCAAAATGTAACAGGGCCTAGGAAAGAGGTCCAAATGGTGTTCTGAATGAAATATAATAATTTTTATTTCTTCAAGCCAGAAGTATATTTAGCCTTGGTGCAATAAATCTGTCATTGTACTGATGGGAGCAGTGAATAGATATTGTAATCAAAGTGCATATTTATGAAGTGATAAAGTAACTATCTCCAGAGGCTTGTGCCTCCAGCTCAGTACAATCCTTTTTTGAAGTTACAATGGCTCTGGAGACTGGACAGCTCCTGAGTTTGTTTCTCTTTTTTCCCAGCCAATACAACAGAATGGGCTGTGGGCATGAAAAGTAGTGTAGTGATGAAAAAACAGAGCAGTTCGAGTAAAGTCTGCCCTCTAGTTTACCCTTTTATATTGCACCAAGCACTGCACTTCATACCCAGTACTCTGGGAATTTAGCATTCCCTGGAAATATATTGTATTATTTTTTATTCCATCGCTTCCTCTTATCTTTGTTCATGTTGCATTAAGATGATAAAAATAGTAATGTGCTGTATATCTAGCCATCTACTTAATATAGAAAATAGCAGTTATCCATTAAAATATTTAATTAAATATTTAAATCATTTTTTTCACTATGAGGCAGACATTTTAGACTAAGCTCATTGAGTCTTACAAGTATTAAATCATGAAGAGTAAGTTTCCTTTATTACATTGTGGGATGTGTAGTAACATAGCAGCCAGTCTTAAGTGGTGCTGATCATCCCTAGGGAGACGTTAAACAGCCTCCACTCTCACCGAAACCATTGATTTGTTTTGGGTTGGTTTGGATTTTTTTACATCTGTTGAGGTTGTACATCGTCGTTAGAGGAAGTGAGAATAATATCAGTGCAGCATGCTAAGATTAGTTTTCCACCTGGCACTGTAAAGAACGGAAGGTTTTGTTCATGTGTGCAATACCTTTCATATTATAAATCATTCCTTTATCTTATTATCCAGTCACAACTGAGACCTGGTTTGCTCTTCTCATCCTTTGAGTTTGATAGAAGTGTCTTATATGAAAATTAAACAAATGTTCTCTCAGAATGGTCTGATGATATAATTGTAAGATGAATTTTTAGTGTCTCAACTCCTGGAACAGTGAATGTACTGAACTTTTTATTAAATATCTTCTTTGACAGCTCGGATGATCTCTGTACTGAAAACTGTAATGAAATTCAAGATGTGCATGCAGGGCTGAACAGCCTGGAGTGAATTTGGTTGTGCAAGAAAGGTTTATGATGAGGGAGGATGAGAATGAATTAACACTGAAATTGTATTATATCATTCTCCGTAGGAGGAGTATACTTTAATTGACCTGTGTATGAAAAACAAAGAAATGTTAATAGCTTTATTTACTGAAAGATATAAGCTGTATAACATCTTTGTCTGCCTCTAACATGGACATATAGATTATATTCAAACACTTATGGTTACAGTCTTCTTTCTTCCTTCCCTCTTAACATAACAGAATCAACCAGGTCTTAAACCACACTGGGTGATACTGTGATAAGCATCAGGGTGTATCCACACACTTCAGCAAACATAAAAGGGGTTGAAGGCAGGAGTCTGGGACAACTTTTACACCCTGTGCAATCTACCGATTCCTCCAGGGTGTGAGTGTGTCAGGAATATGGGAACTGGGAATCAAGTCTTTTAAAAAGCAAATGCAGAAGGAGGTGTATATGTATATGTCTGAGTGCTATAATGACAACTGTTCTTTCAGCAATTGGGAGTCGAGGAAAGATATTGATGATATGCAATATTTTATGTATATATTTGTCAATGTATTCCATTCCGTTTCTGATTTATTTGCAATGCTGGCATCATCCAGTTCAGAGTAACTTTTCCAGACATTTGTATATGAATTATAACATGTACAGCTATTTGAACACTAGCCTCTCTCACTTTTCTATTTCCTATTCACGCAGCCTTGTCGCTTTGCTGGGATGTTTCCTCCTTCTTCTGTCTCACTTGTGGCTCTGAGCTCATCATGTTGTTCTCCTTGCTCTGCCTCCTCTTGTGCCACCCCTGGGCACTACAGATCTTCTTGTTCAGTGGCTCCAGGGAGGCTCCAGTTCCCCCGTCATGATGCCTACAGTCATGTTACTCCACAGGGAGACACTGGAGACAGTTTTTACCATGGATTTACCCCAAATGACAGACAAATGTTGTGACCATAGCCTACAAGGACTTTAATGATAGCAGGATCTTCTGTAGCCCAGACTAAGCCATAATGAAGTACACTGGCTGCAAGCTGAAGGTGGATAAATTAAGAAAAAAAAAAAAATTAGAACTCCTTTATTTTATTTCTTAATGGTGTGGGTAATTAAGCATGGAGAGAACTTGCCTGAAGTTGTGGTAAATTTTTTTGTCACATCAGATCTTTCAATGAAAAATCAACACAGTTCAAAAAGATACTGTAGCTCTAAGGGAAATTAATTTGCTGCAGCAATTTCTTAGAGCAAGGGCTTGTTTTATTGAGGAGGCAGCCTGGATATTCCCAATGGTCCTTCTAACTGCAGCTATCAATTCATCGTCAGGAAGTACCTAGTCATCATTTAACAACTCTCCATTTTTGTTGTAGCCCATTCTCTTGTCCTACATTTACCTGCAGGCCATGATGAGTGTTACTAGAAACAGAAGTCATGTGTAGGGAATACTTTTCAGCAGACATAGCTATTCCAAACAATACAGCATGAGCAGAAAAAGCAAAGCTATTAGTATCATTATTTGTGCTGATTTTTCATAACCTTGTCTATACTGTCACAATCATGAAATTACAGATAACCCAGGGATAGCTTATCTACACTTCAGGTTATGATATTTCACGACCTACATCTGTGCACCAAAGAAAAAAAAAAACAAACCCCAAAAAACACCCTCCCCAATAGTTTTTCACAAGGATGAAACTTATTTTCCTTACAAAAAAATGACAAAAAAGCCAAAACAAAAAACACAACTCCAAAAAACCTTTGGACTAGTTAATCAATTAAAAGCTTATAATGCATGTCAAAATGTTAGATTTCCACCCTGTCACACCTGCATATAACTAGTATCTTCTCTTTAATTAAAGTATATGTTCCAGAAAGGCATCAACTGGAAGACACTAACATGGATCAAAGGCACTGACTGTAAGAATTCAGACATGCAGATGTCTTCCCTCATTAACTCGTTTCAGTGACTAATCAATTAAAAGTATCTGTTTTGCTTGTACTATGAGTCTCTTCTAGCCACTGGTTTTATAGTCCAGTCATTGTTTCTTATTAGTTTTATTCCTGGTCTAATATCTACAACCATATTGGTCTCTAATTTAGTATCTTTGCTATATCATGACAGTGTAAACCATGGTGTGGTTTATGGGCTGGCTAAGAAAGCATCTGAAATCTGCCTTTTGCTTTTGAATCTTGTGATAGTTGACTACAGAAAATCTTAATTCTCCTACAACCGCCCCCAGAAATCATAGGATTTGGGATCCACTTACACTAGTAACTTCTGGGATTAGAACTTTATGCAGAGTCTGCACTTAATTCCCCTGGAGATAGATTTGGGCAGTAAGAGTTATGAATCTTTCCAAGAACGTCAACTTTTGATGTTTTCCTTTCCTTGTTCCACCTGCACCGAGTAGAGATGTAATGACAGTCCTTCCTCTTAGGTAAGTGCAAGATTGAGTGGGACTCACTTTCCTATGGTCCCACAGAAGAAAGGAAGAAAACTTGGCATGGCCGCTTACAGCAGCTGAGGGAGCAGTGACCCCAGAAAGGGATTCGCAGTGTCACATTTCTCATCTGTGATTGCCACTGCAATACTGCTGTACACTGAACTGATAGTGCTTTGGTGATATCGTACAGCTTTTAATCTATTATCAAGACTAAGTAGCTATCTAATGCAATTTTTTTGCAATCATTTACCATAAAACAGATTGCTCCACTTAAGAGGAAAAGGGTATCACGTTCATGATATTCTCTGGCATATTGTAGGTTTAATCAATCTTTCTTTAGTCAGAATATGAGGAGATATGAAGTGTTTTCTGATCTATTGTGATCATTTGTACAAGTGTTTGTTATACAGTTTATTAATGTTCTTATATATTTCCTGATATTTTCCTCTCCCCCCATCCCATGCTTTATTTCTGTTTTAATATTTTCATGAATAAATTCCATGATGGAGTAATTCACCAAACACGTGAGAAAAACATTAGTAATGGAAAGCAAATGCATGAATATTGCATAAATTCCATATATTTGCTTCATGCCCTGAGGGCACCTTTATTTGTACTAGATAGTGTCTCATGAACAGTTGTAGTTCCTGAAGTGTGTTTGTTGTTCAGTTGAGCAGCTGTATCCCAGGATAGTCACAGATGAAACCAAACAAAATACATAAGAACAACTCCTCAGGGCACCATAAACTTTTAAGGCCCAAATCCTGGTGTCAGCTACTGATGCACAACTCCCAGTGATGTCAATGGAAGTTTCATGAACATATCTGAAAACAGGCGATGTCCTTTGTCAAAGCAAGGGAAAACATGAACCAACAAAGTTTCGATGAAACCAGAAAGTGGAGCTCATGAGAGGAGCAACCTGAGGACTGTTAGTCCCACATCAGGCACAACTACGTTGCCAGCATTATTCTGTTGCTTAGCAGTCAGAGCAGCTTTCTAAAAAAATCTCTGCTTTTCTATAGTTTCATTGTGTAGCTTGGAGGGGATAAGAATCATGTCTGAAATACTCTGGTTATCCTGGCTTCCAGCTGGGCCAGCTTCGCTCATTGGCGCTATAGGGATACACAGTGAAGTCCAGAGGGTTTGCAGACATGGGCTTTTGTCAGCACATATTTCATAAATTGATGCCCATCCAACTCTACCGGGAGATATATAATAATATAATACTAACAATAATATTAATAAAAATATTATTATAATAATAATAGTAATGAAAAGGAATATAACAAAAAAAAAAAAAGAGAGAGAGAAATAAAACCCAAGAAAAGACAAGTGATGCACAATGCAATTGCTCACCACCTGCTGATAGATGCCTGAGTAGCAATCCACCCCTCCTGGCCAACTCACCCCTGTTTATATACTGGGCATGACGTTCCATGGTATGGAATACCCCTTTGGCTAGTTCGGGTCAGCTGCCCCGGCTCTGCTCCCTCCCAGCTTCTTGCACACCTGCTTGCTGGCAGAGCATGGGAAACTGAAAAGTCCTTGGCTTAGGATAAGTGCTACTTAGCAACAACTAAAACATCAGTGTGTTGTCAACATTATTCTCACATTAAAACCAAAACACAGCACTGTACCAGCTACTAAGAAGAAAATTAACTCTATCCCAGCCGAAACCAGGACAATGAGCCATATCTCTGTTTTCCTCCCCATGTTTCAGTGAGCTACCTGTGGGCGGAGAGAGCATCAGCTGCACAAGCAGGTTGTCTGGATCCACCCTATGAACTTTTGGCATCCAGCTGGGACTTGGTGGTCAGTGTTTACAGGCAGTTGCTTCTGGAGGCAATTAATCTTATATTTGAGCTGAATCCCTCTCTCAAGGCACCTGGTCCTCTTCATCTACTCTAGAGAGAAATAAATTCCTAACGGAGGCACTGCAGTTTGGACCCTAAAACTTGGCAGAGTGAATCTAGAACTGAATCTTTACCACACTATA
Source organism: Gymnogyps californianus (assembly GCF_018139145.2). Taxonomy (NCBI): domain Eukaryota; kingdom Metazoa; phylum Chordata; class Aves; order Accipitriformes; family Cathartidae; genus Gymnogyps; species Gymnogyps californianus. The sequence continues at coordinate 15,991,993 of NC_059472.1, forward strand.
GTTTTCAGTATCAGCTACAAAGTGGTGATACTATGCAGATGTACTGCAGCGTATGGATATCTGACTTGAAAATAAATCAACTATACACTAATTGCTGAAACCAGTTATAAAGCTTCTTTGAGCACCAGAGAGAGTGAGTCTTTCTGTTAGTCTGGGCTTGAACTCTTCTTGATGACTCGACTAGTTGTCCTGAACTCCCCATTTCATTCCGTCTTTGACAGAAGGGAAACTCTAGTCCTATGTGTTAATAGAGCAATTGGAGAAATTACACTAGGATCTGTGGGTGAGGAAACTGCTTTAGTGCTGACAACAATTGCTTACTCAGCAGCGCATGCAGTCAATGCATTTTACTAATTGTCTATTTATTTCTGCACTCTTTGGCTGTTGAGACCTTGTCATGAGACAGGCCAGATGGCAGAGACATTGGCACCTGTAATTAAGAGAGAAATAAGCGCTGCAGCATCATGGCTTACCCCCGCCCCTGGCTTTTTCTTTAAATACTGTTGGCTATGCTTATGGGCTCTGCAGTTAGTGACACCGAGCTGTATTTTGAATGCTGAATTTCTTAAAAGAACCCATAACTTTTGTAACATGGCTCCTAGGAATCAATTTTCATTTCCTAATTTAGCTGATGACAGACTTGGGAAGGCCTCTTCTGAGATTCCCTTCTTATTGCACATAAAGAAGAGAATGCATTTAATGTAACCAGCCATACAGCAAGGTTTAAACAGCAGAGTTTAAAGGTAGTCAGTGATGAAATTCTGTAGACACAGCCCCAGCTGATGTGTAACACCAAAGAATCAATTACCAGATTCAATTTTCTACTGAATTTCTTCTTCCTTTTTAGGTAAATTGCAAATATCTCATGAGGCATTTTTCTTTATTTTGTTTAGTGTTCCTAGAAAGCAGGGAATGACATTACCTCTGTCATAAACCTGAAGCATTCATGTTTTGATTCATAATGTGGGGAAAAAAACCCACACTATCACTATTTCTAGTCACTTCCTAATGAAAAAAAATAAAGGCTTTTACCAATCAAGTATAACTTTGTGAAACTGACTGATAGCACTGAGAAAAGAATTTGTAAGATCACAGGAGAAAATATTCACAGTCCCTGAGTATATTTACTTTTGATCGAAAAGCCTGAATATACACATTCCCTTTTGAGTTCTGAAGTCTGTAACTAAGAACCTGGTATAGCACCAGCACATTCAAACACCTAAGACGTTTACATTAGTATGCAAACTGTTTATTCAACTGAATGTACTACATATAGGATGTTTATATACCTCAGTCTGTTTATATAGGCTATTATTTGGTTTAAGCAGAGAAGAACCAGTTAAAACTTACATGAGACACTGTGTTGACCGTCTGGGTTTTCTTTTCCCTTTAAATCTTCCTTAAATAGGTGTTCCTCTAGCCTCTGTAGATGACTTACAGCAGCAAATGCACAAAAGAAATAATTTTTTTTTTTCCTCTCAACCTATGCCTACAGGACCTATATGTCCTAGAAGTATGATTTTACTTTCCTTGAGTGTCTCTAGCGTAGTGTGGTAATGCTGTGTCGGTCCAACATATGCCTTTGCCTGCTGACAACTTTTCATTTCTCTATCACTTAGGCTGCTCATCCATGACATGAAAACTCCCATCATACTGAACTCCATTATCCAAATGAGATGGGGCAGGGAGAGAAACCTTAGTTTCTCCTTTTGTATGTGCAGCTTGTAGGCAGTAATGCGGACACAATGAACTTATTGGAGTTGTGAGTAATGGTGTGAGATTGCTCACACCATTACTTTAGATGGAAATTGAGTCTGTGCTGTCTGCACTGAAGTCTTCTTGAGGCTCTCTTTTCTGCTTTATTTTAATTCTCTTTGCCTCAAGGATAATGAATATGAAACTTTGCAAAGACCTTTCCAGCCAGCAGTCATTCCTGAGCATCAGTTATGTAACGCTGGGATTTTTGCCTTTGAGAAAGTTGTTTATTTATTCGCATTATTTTTGTAGTATACTAATTATGAGCTACTCTGTCTACCCTAACCCTCTGGAGCAATCATTTTAAAGCCGAAACCTAGTAGCAGGAGCTTTCATTTAATCAAATTTTCATTGTTCATGCATTACAAATTAAGAGCTTGATTCTCTCCTATTCACTTATTATACATTGTAACTCCAGGCTTTTCTTTGTCAGTGAGCTTTGGAGTTAGTTTCAGCTCTGATCACTGGCAGCTGGAACTTTTCAGTAGTACCATTTTACTATCATTACTTGTTCATTTGTGTTATGATACCACCTGGGAAAGCCAGACCCCATTACACTAGGTGCTGTGCTAACACAGACCAAAGAGGTGGTCCCAGGCCCCATCACCTTGAAATGGTGTAGCATGTTTCTTTAAAAGCCAGTGATAAAACAATGTGCCTACCAGATAATAATATTTCATTAATTAGTTTTACTGTCTATGAGAACGCAGTCATAGATGAGGATCCCATTGCTGGAAGAAAGAAGTCAAGCACACTATGGAACCACCATTAAAGTAGAGTAAACATAAGGTTGTTATCAGGTTGTGGCTTAGAGTCAGAAAATATGCACAGATACTCCCTCTGATGAGGGAGAGATAAATATGTGTAAAAATTATTATTTATCTAATACCCACAAATAGGTATTGTCTTTGGTGCAAAATGCAGATGACCAACCTGCTTAGGAAAACAGGTCTCATTCTTTGACAAACATATTATCCAGTTCAGCTTCCTGATACTCACAGTGCTGTGTGTCCCAAACCAGGAAATGAATTGCATCAGGAGACAAAAATGACCACAACCCCATCACTTTCAAAATCAGATCTGTGATTCACCTCGACTTAGCATTGGTGGAGCACCTCCTTTCTAAGTCATACCACACCCACTTATGAATAAAGCAGTCCAATAAGCAACCTATAAATTATTCAGTTTATCTCTGCTACAAGGAGAGTATGAGTTATTATACCTACTCTTATATTCTTGAATGATATCCAGGGTAGGAAACAGGTGTGTGTTTGTGTGTCTGGTGGGGGAGATGGCAGAGAGGGGAAGGCACGTTAGAATGCAAGGTTCATTTTAGATCCTAGAAAGAAAGGTAGCTCTGACAATTTGCATTTTGCCTTGGATGATATCCAAATGTTTTTTAAGAAGTTGAATTTGTTATATATGATGGTGAGCTGTACATTCAGATGCCCGTTGTGAAGCTGTATAGAGTTGTGTTAAATGTGTTGCTAATCTTCATGCACAAAAGTGAAATCTTGAACTGTTAACATGTTTTGTCCTTGCATCATCTCCTTGAAATCCATTCTGAAGATGTATATGGTTTAATAGATTGGAAGTTTAGTTCAACTGAAGGCGATGGTGTGTAAAACCAATCTTTATCTTACTTTGTGGAAGATACGTAAGTTTAGATATGCTGAACAGTCAATGGTTTTGTATCAAGACGGCTAAGCTTCAAATTCCTTACTGTTTTGCCTGAATTTGACATGATTCGTGAATGTAGAGTTTGATTCAGATGGGGGGACACCTTCCCACAATTAGGATTAAGGCTCCCTGACTGAAGAAGAATAAGACTGGAGCTGAGCAGGTACTAGATAAAGTGTGAAATCCATAACTTCGACCAACACCAAAATGACTTAAATAGCCCAGGCCCTGAAGCACTGGATTTCTCTCCCGCTGATTGCAGACAGTAGCCCTTCTGGACTTGTATCACCTGCTGATCTGGACTACTCGTCTGGCCTTCAGGGCACTGATATCAGAGGAGAGAGACAAAAGCACATAGAACATGTAACACAAAATAAGCAAAAAAGAGGAGAAAAACTCGGTACACAACAGCAGGCATGGTATCGTGGAAAGAAGAGTTCGGCTCTTTTTGGTATCTGGGTTTTTGAGATTTGTGATAGAAGAATGTAATGGATTCAGCGTAGGATTGTAAGTTCAGGGCTATGTCCTCGCGAGAGTGGATGCAAGCAGTCACAGAGGCACAGACAAATGGCATAGCAGAGCGGTAACATAAGTGCTACAGTGTTTAATTCCCAAACAAAGTGATCTAGAAGAGTATTCATCTTGGCTGTGGTCCTCATTACAGGCAGACTGAAAGCAAAGGAGTACGGCACCTCGAAAACTCAAATCTCTTCATTGTCAACAGATGTGAGCACAGCTGCTCACACAACACCGGTGTTGAAATGAGCACTCAAGCATGAGCTGACGTGTTTAGGGCAGAACAGGGCATAGCGAATGTAGAAATCAAACTGGGGGTTGGGAGAACAACACTTTCTGTTCACAGAAGGACCAATCATATGTTTAACAGGTTCAATCTGTTCTCATCCTGATATAGTAGCATAACCACATGGCTTTGTTATCCTGGTGCAGTCTGAATGCAGAATGAAAGGGATTTTTCAAATTAGAACCATATTCCAACAGTTGCCTGCAATCCATAACTCCGTGTTCCTCTGTACTGTGATGCTTCAGGGTTGTATCCTCTCTGTGATGCACAGCGTAGCTCGGGTTAGAGGCAGGGGAATACCAGGTTGCCCTGGCTGTTGGGGGACTCTCCCTCAGATTCCCTTTTCCTCTCTCATGAGGGATTTGGATTTTTCCATTTAGTCCAGAAATTGCTCCCTTGCAAGGTCTGGCTAATAGAGTGGTTGTGCCCATTACTTTGTTCTAACAGAAAAGGGAAAAGAAGAACTTGTGCGGTTTTGGGTTTTTTTTCCCACTTAGGGGTTAAATGTTTTTAGGGATTAAATATACATAGATCTTTTTCTGAGTCTTCCTTCTGTCCCGATCCTACTCCTGACATTTGCTTTTCTCCAGCCCCTACCCACAACTGTTCAACTTCCCTGTCCTCCTTCCATATCCTCTCTCTTATTTCCCAGCCATTTTCCAAAGCAAAGTTTCATGCAGGATCTTCTCTTCTCATAACTTCCCAGTGTCTAGTTTACTGGGAACTGCTTCATCCTGCTACAGATAGAAATGCTTCACTGAGAGCATCATTGCAATGCTCATTTGCAGTAACAGTAATAGTGAATTTTTTCCTATATGTCACAGATGTTCTCTGAAGATTTGAAAATGTATCATGAACATCCTTCATGAAAGGATGTCCCTTGTTTTACAGTGACCCCTTCCCACTAGGTAAGAACTTATATTATTCCCTTTGCAGATGGCACAAAAAAGTTCAGGACAAGTTTTTGAAATTTGAAAGCCTGACATTGTGTACCAAAATTCATATTAAGATATCAAAATAAATAGCTTGACTCTCTGCATAGTTTAACTCCCTCATTCATAAATATCTGCATATTTAGGTGCTTGAATACGAAGCTGGACGTGTAACTTGAAGCACTTAAATTTGACTTTGTTAGAGGGACTTTGTTCAAGGTGATATAACGATTAAGTGGCAGAATTGGAAACAGACCCAGGTCTTCTAGTTCCCACAACACAGAAAAATCACTGGCTCATGCTACTTCCTCCCAGGGTCAATCTATATTTAATGTGAGCATTGTATCATTCAAAGAAAAAATAAATGGTTCCAAAACTTAACATGCATAATTTAGTTTACACAAAATTGACACTTTTCTTCAACAGAATATAAAATCTTGTCTGTACAAGTATTCAGCAGTGCCATAAATGTTGTAAAAATTAAAAGCTAAAATGTGCTTGAATTTCAGAGGAAAATAATGTTGGGACACATTTCATGCTCAGTTATATTAGTGCAAAATTTAGAGCTGATTCTTCAACTGAGTTAATTATGAGGAGAGTTTGATCTGATATAAATTTGGCACAGTTTTCTCCCTACTTTTTTTTATCCAAGCAATTCTTCTGAAGAAATCAAATTAATGATCAAAGTAAAAAAATAATTAAAATTATAGTTTTAAAATAAAAGTAGTCCATCATAATATTTTGGATAAGAATGTATTTTTGTAGTTTTTCTAGTAGAATTCTTCTGAAATTATATAAAATTACCTGATATTATTATCACATATTCAATTCAGCCCGTTGAAATTTATTCTAGTACTCAAAATTATAGCAAAGAAGTATTCATAAAATAGTAGTGAGGGCATGGCATAACACAGGCTATAGATGGTGTTAAATTTTTCACATGCAAGAGTTTTCCTCTGAATCTCTTTTTTTTTACCAAAATAGGTCTTTCTGTGAATCCCTAATATGAATGTTAAATAAAAAGTGACTGCTGTTTATTCTGAGATACATTGAATATTTCCTCCTAGCACTTGAAAAGTGATGTTACTGCCATACTGCTACAATACACCTTTTGATTGCTTAGGTTGATATACTTATTTCAGAAGTTCTTTGAGTTTTCTAGCTTTGGCATGTTTGTTTAAAAAAAAAGCTGGAAAAATTAAAAAACAATGGGATCATCAGTATTCATAACAGCACGAAAATCACTTTCAACTTCTTGAAATATCTGCTGAGCTTTTCTCCACTTTTAATCATTCTACTAAAACCCAATGTTATCACACCAGCTGAGCTTGAGAGAACAAAACAGGCCAGTAACAAAATGATGCTCAAACATTTACACTACAAAGGAGCTTTGGAAAGAGTAAACTTCTCATACTTAATGCCACTGATTTATTACTCCTTAAGAAGTCATCTTATGCCCCAATCCTTATTATTCACGGACTTGTGAGGAAACCCAATATATTCAAAGTGGCTCCAAGTACATGAAGTAAATTGTAGCATCAAAGCTCTGAACTCAATGAAATTGCTCTGTGCACAAAGTCATTATCATGTGTTTGCAGGGCAGTGATCTTTATGAGTATGTAGGACACTGTGATCTTGCCTTTGATTTCTCCAAAGGCCTTGCTAATTTCCACCAATATGCCATAGGATTAAGAGGATCAATTGCTCGTGTTAAGAGTTTGCAGGATCTGCAACAAAATGTGCCACTGAAGGAAAGTAGGAGATTAAAGGAGTCAGATAGCAGTAAATTCAAGAATCAATCAGGGAATTTAAAAATATTATGGCAATAACATTTTATCCATTCAAAAAAGTGTGAGAAGACCAAATAATGGAATACGAAATAATGTCTTCAGGTTTCGGACGGCCCAGAGTGCTACCAATGGGGAATTTTGCTCTTGATTTTAATGGGAGCAGGAGCAAGCTCTTTTAACTTTGGAAATTATCTGATCTAAATTGTGTTTGACAGTGGAATAAAGATCTTGAAGATATCTGACCCAATTATTTAATGCCTGTGGTGTTCCATTTACATGTCAAAGCACCTGGGATACCACAATTGAGTGCTCTGTGGGGAGGATCTTTCCACTCTGAGGATAAACTCATGCTTTGCTCAAACTACCTTTCCCAGAAAGTGATATGCAAGATTCAGTTTAATATGACCTTTGCTTTTTAATCAGAAAATAAGGGAAGATCTGTAGAAGCTCAAAGTTGACTTTAGTAAAAAAAGCTTGTCTACAGGAAGGTAATGCCAAACTAGCATGACGATAGAAAAGAAGAACACCCAAGAAGAACATCTATATATTTCATGTATTCAGTGTTCAGCAGAATGAAAGGTTTTGATATTAAATGGAAAGCCAATTACTATTTAAACATGTGAGAAAAAAAATTTTGGGAGTTTCCATATGCCTTTCCAGTAGACACCTCTCAAAAGCTAACTGCTTTTCAAGTGCGTCATTGAAACCATACTTAAGAAACAATGAGACAAAATTATTTAAAATAGAAAGAGAGGTTTCCATTTTAATAATTGTGTCTCATTATTTCCTGACTATGGATTCAGTGATGCTTTCAAGAATGTATTTAGCTTTAAACACAACATTTAAGCACACGCTAAGTTAAAACCCTTTGACTTTCGAAAGGGCCTTCACGTAGTTTCTGTTACTGAGTTATGAAGTTGGTTTTCCTCTGCCTGGCTGTATGAGAGATTTCAAAACTCGGTCTTACAGTCACGCTGGAGAAAGCTGACTATCAGAAGTAAGAGTTCTGATTCTTTGTTGCTTCACATCTTCTTCACATCCATTCATTAGCATTTGTAAGAGTCAAATACATGAGGATGTAAAATATAGTCCTCTGTTTACACTAGCAACTTGTACACCTTTTTTGCATACACTTAGCTAAAATCTAATATATGATTCAAAATGCAAGGCACTGGAGTATCAGGATTTGGAACTGTAAAATTTGCTGGGACAAAGAGCTTTGGATGCAAATTAGTAAGATTCTTTCATAAAAAAATTTCATATAAGGTACATCACGGGTTTCTAGCAAGTCCTCAACTCCTTAACGTACTGGCTAGATGGGCAAAACACACTTCTGATGCCCTCCACAGAGCAACAAAACTGTTAATGAGCTAGTTCTAAATTTCCCTCCACTAATCAAAAGACAAGAAGTTTAGAAAAACATATCTTCCAAACTCTTTCTGAACCTGAAAAATGTTGCAGGCGGTTCTGACCCAAACTGTTAAACAAAAGTTCCTGCAGTAAAGTAATAGCAGAAAAATTCTTCAGTAATCAGAAAAAAATCTTCAGTAATTCTTCAGTTTTTGCTTTAAAATTCTTACTTAACTTCAGTTGAATTTTTAGCTTACAGAGAATGTCTTCTGACAATTACTAGTTATCTTTCGGAAGTCAAAGATACATATTTATTTCAGTGTTTGCCCTTTATGCAGGTACAGTGAGCTATAAAGATACTGAGAGATTGAGCTATAAAGATATAGAGGGATAGATTCCCAGCTGATTTCAGTGCAACTACATTGATTTACATCTGCTGAGGATTTTTTTCCCCCACAGGTTTTAGTTCTGAGTGCTTTGTAAGACCCTGCATATCGTAAAACACTTACAACACACTGTACATGAAAACATAATCTTTCTTATCAGAGGCAATAAAGATATCCATAGAATATAATTGTTCTGCTTAAGATAAAGAAAAGATCCATTTGTAATTGTACGATTAGCAGGAGGCCATGTCTTTGCTGCTCTTGCATACCAGGTCGAATTGTCTAGGGATGAGGCAGAATTTGACAGCAGTTTTTGCAGCCCCTTCAAAGAAGGCTGAGCGTGAGAAAGTGAAAACAACTCCTTTCCTGCAGACCCAAGCAATGATCCCAGCATTTGTAACTCTCACTTCAAGCGTGGATCTGCTGAGCTCTTAGGAAATCCCAACTGAGCCTTCTACAAAACACCTGCTCGGCGCTGGGGGAATTAACCTTACAGCGTGTAACGCTAACGTGGGGAGGTGGTGTGCCTGCCAGCTGGCAGCCCCGCGCGGCAGTGGACTTGTCCAATTAGTGGTGTCCACCCGCTTGCTGCGTGCTGGAGACACCGCGCTCGCACAGCTGAGATTCAAGCCCCGGTCTCTGCTGTCTGTAGCCAACAGCTAGTACAAGGTGTGCCGACAGGGAGCTTCTCCCGTGGCCCGGCCAGCAGAAGTGGAGCTACGCATGGCTCGGCGGGAAGTCGGAATCGCTGCTCTGAACATGCCAATCACCTCCCGGAGGGGCCAAGCGCCCTGATCGAAACTCTGCTCTCAACAAGCAGCACATCTGTCTGCCTTAGCAACAACAGCAATCCAGAAAAATAACAATTCCACCTGAAGATGTCCCTTGCAAATGTTTAAACGCCAACTTCAAGATGAAAATCATGAATAAAAAAAAATAAGCTGGAGTTGCACTCGATTTTGTTGTGACGGAACACATGTTTCTCACTGTTTTCCCAAAAATGGAAAGATAAAGATACACAATTATTCCTGGCTGCTAAGAAAATGACAGATTTGTAGGTAATATAACAGTCTGCTTTAGCAATACCTTTCACAGTTACGGCATGATTACAGCAAGAGACGGCAGGCCTGCCCTTACCACAAAGATGGCTATATGGTGGATTGTTACAAATAGCTAAGTGCCTTCTGATGTCTTATTAATATGCTAGCGCAAGAAGAAAACAGAGAATAGACAAAAGAGCTGAGTCTGTTCCCTTTCATGAGAAACATGGGAAACCACCAGGCAGAAAACAAAGGACACCTCGAGCTCCCTCCCTTTAAAATATTTCCCAATTAAAATGTTAAGCAAATACCATTGGGCTCAGACTGTTTACACAAGGCTGGTCTTGTCAAAGAATAAATGCTGGCAGGGCAGGCAAGAAAATGCCAAACTCTCTCATCTTCTGTATACCTGTAAAAAACTGCATAATTAATAGAACAGCAACTTTAGACAGGCCCCAAGGGCTAGAACCACAAAATCATTTCGACCCCTCGCTGCCGTGCCTACCTCCAAAAGGCAGAACCTCCAATTTCCTTGCCAGTTGCTCCTTAATCCTGCAGTGCCTAAATAGCCGAATTGCCACATTTTCATCAGTTACGCTCCCCTCGTGCTTAAATGAATGCTACCGTGCCATGCTCGGAAGCCCCCAGCTGTCCACAGCCCAAGCAGCAGGGTCACCTCCCTGTGGCAGGCTGGCACTGGAGGGTCCATGCTACGGCACTCCTGAGTCACCCCTCACACGAAACGCAAGCAGCCGCCACAGCGGTGGCTCGGTGCCCTCCTTTCCCCAGCCATGGGCATGGTTGCACGGCTGCGGTGGATGCTGCAGACACATTCTCCCATCCTCTTGGAAGGGCAATAGGTTTCACCCAACAGCAACGTGTCTGCTCTCAGGAGCCCAGCCCGAGCCCCGGCTTTGCTTGCTTTCTCTGGACATGCTGGGCCTCCTGGACATCATGGGGAAATGAATTGCAGCCTCCAGTCTCACGGCCAAAAAATTAATTTTAGGAATATAGACAAAACAGAGGCTTAAAGGGACCACGATGCTGAGGCAGAAATGAGCTCCAGCAGGAACAAAGGAGAATGGCACAACTGCATTTATTCGCCCTTGAGAGAACCACACACTGTAACAGGTGGGCTGTCTTCCTACAGCCCTGCTGCTGCCATCCCAGTGCATATTACAGCCTGCTCTCCATATTTCAGGGAAAACAGGTGCATTTCAAAGGAATTTTGTGCTGAGTTGTACACTAATCATTAATAAACATATCAATCAGTGTATAAATCTATATATAAGTGAATTCTGTGTGCAGATGGTCATCCACCAATACTTGATAGTTCAAAAAATATCATTATACACTAATAATAGTTGGAGGGATTTCTTTAGATTTAGTGTTGTGCTCTACCAACCCAGCGAATCAGAAATGCTGACAAACCTTAAAACTCTGGGACTGGTAAGCAGTTACAAAGGATAATCAGAATTTAAACACCTTGGCTTCTGAATATTCATACAGCTCAGTAAATATTATGCATTTATTAAAAATCTATTGCCATCCTTCCCAGAGGCAGAGGACATACAATGCCTGGCTGGTTTAATCAGCTTCCCTACAAGTAAATGGCTTCTTAAAAATGCAGAGTCAGTATCTCCTCTCAAGACATCACTGGGCGAGCTGACCTCTTTAAGCACACTGTTTATTATAGTAAGTCTGTACTGGCCCAATAGCCTAACACTGTCCTTTGTCAATTAAACTGTGTGTATAATAGGTTTCCCTTGAAGGCTCTGTGAAAGGCTAAGGATTGTAAGTGGAGATTTTAACAGAGCCTTTTAGCCATATTCTATGTCTCATTCCTGAACCCAATTTTTTTTCCCAGGATGTGTTCCCATGTCTCTCTCACTGTCTCAGGTACAAAAAGAATCTAATGACTTGGTAATATGCTAGTCTCAGCTGTTAAGCTAATTTCATTAATGCTAACATCGGGAGATATTTGCCGTTGAAATATTTAAGGGGAAACACCAGGTGTTTTGGGATGTTTTACCAAATTCAGCATGCTCACATCAAAAAATAACATTGCTGTCTTCCTCAAATGTCTAGTTTCTGTGTTTTGTCTCAGCAATAAAACAAAAGTGATTGCCTGAAAGTGTCATTGTAAAATATATCAAAAAAGCTAAACATAACCAAGAACTGGGTATTTTCTTTTAGTACCATGCTTTACTTCAGTATAAAAGCAGGATATTTACATCAAGGGAGCGATAGCTTGTATCCACAGGGTTAGATATTCATATTTGATGGCCTCAACGTCTGACAGCTTACATTTTTTAAGAAACTTTAATTTTGATTCTCTGGGTATGGTTAACACAAATTCAGTGAGATATTTTAGTGGTACATACTGTTAATAATAACTTATTTAAAAACGCTTGTCTGCAAGTCCAAAGGGCAACTGGTAGCTTACAAGTTTTAGCGTTCGTCAGCAGGGAAGATACTACTTTTTAAGAGACATTATTAATTTCAGAAGATGAGTTCCTTTCTTAGCCAATGGGATTACCATTCTTAGCAATCACCGAGGTATTTCAATGGTCCAGTTTTTAATGTGACCCTGTAATTCTCCTTATTAATTTGTTCTTGTTTAACTTTATTTTACATCATTACCTTTACATGCACTTGTCTTAAACATGTCTTCTTCAGAGAATTACATTGGAATCTATGCTACTTAAATAACTTGATTTCTTTAGAAATAGTATCTACTAGATATTAAATCTGACAACAAATATTTATTTGGGTTTTCTTTCAGATTTGTCCTGGCTTGTTAGAAAGCATCCCAGAATGAGTCAGAGGGAAGATCAGGGTAATTTAAAGTAATTTTCTTTTATTATGTCTGGTTCTTTTATGGGAAATCCTTTCTTTGGCGGGATCTGCAGCAGAGCCTTGCTATTCTGATTAAAACATTAGCTATTAGACTGGTCAGTTAAGACCTCAGTCCAAGATTTGAAATTAATCCTTTTTGCTTTACGCTGTTCGGTTAATAAAGTTACTTACTGCATTTTTCAACTGCATATGTAAAAAAAAAGCTTAATGCAAAAGGAACATCATAAATGAGTGCATAATTAGTTTTATTGATATCAGAGTATTGCTAATGTTTGCATTTTTCTTCCTCTTATATTTAACTTCTATTCAAATTTTATTTTTCTTTTTTAATGTATTTTATTTTATTTTATTTTGTTTTGTTTTGTTTTGTTTTATTTTGGAAAGGCTCAGTCATAAGATTGATGTTCTGACCATTTTTATAGTGATGACTATGATGATAGGAGCTATTTCTCTGTTTTTCCAAAGATGAAGTTATTTTTTCCATGACATCTTTTTTAGAAGAGCTGCTTAAGAAGCTCATCAAGAAAGGCTGCTCTACAAGTAACTTATAAAACTAGCTAAAATTCTTATTGTATCCATTTACAACTGCAGAGAAGAAAAAAGCAATCAATCAGAACTATATATCTTTTTATAAAAAAAGTTCTGGAACAAATGTAAGCGCAAGCTAAAAATAGGTGCTATTTATAATATCTATTATTTTTCTGTAACTAAAATCTGAAACACATTTCATTTGGAAAAAAGAACACTTTTATAAAACATTTTACCCAAACCACAACCATCAGCTGACGTATCCTACATACATTTTATCTTTCAACAATTTGCAAAACTACTGGCACAGTACGTATAAAAATTTTTTCACAGTTTTGAATAAAAAGGTGGTATATATGCTCAAATTAGCACTTGAATTACATCTTCTGTTTCAAACACTGTGAGCACCAAAATGTACAACATTCAGAAAACAGAAGTACAACACAATTCCCAATATTAATAGACTGCTATACAATTTGATAAGAATTAGAACAAATACTGTCTAAACTTATAAGCATTAACTTCCATGGAACCTGGATTTTACCCATAACTTTTTGTAAAATGTTTTTTTTCCAGAGCTTTAAAGAATCCTGTTATAGAATGTACTTAAAAATTCTACAAAAAACAACTTCTAATTTTTTGCAGTCTTCCTCATATGGATATCCCAGCTATTTGGGTGTGCACACAACATGTCGAAATTGGGATATTTGAAATGTTGTACCATTTGCCCTTCTACCCCCAGCAGCCTTTGGAGCCTACCACTTTACCATGGTTACTTTTCTTTTTTTCATTTTTGTTAGTATATCAGCCTCCTAAGTCTCTCTGAAGCCTCTTTTCTTTAAAAAATTTTTTGTTGAATTGATTTCTTATTTACTTTCTGAGTTTTTTCATCTTCTTTTTGCAGATGGCTTATATTTTCACATAGTGTTATAAAGGACTCAGGGGGTTGCATCTTACTCATTTGTTTTGTCCTCTAACAGCATGTGGCTTTCAAAACGTATGTAAAAAGGACATACTTGACCTACTTAATACATCTGAATAGGCAGATGATTATAAATATAACTATTTCCAATCACTTCATGTTTTTCTTTTTAACTTGCATTTGTTAATTTAAAAAAACATATTTTCCAAAACATGAGGACATTGTAGGGCATGGTTTTGATTTATCTACTGATTTTGCTGTCAGCATCATGGACAACAAATTATTGTTAGATTTAAAATGATCAGTTTACATAAAATATCTGCATACAATGCACTATTACTGTTGTTTGTTCTGTATCAATCTAAAAGCATCCTGGGAAAATCAATTATTCATATTTGCACTGAAGATGATACAGTCTGTACACAGGACCTGAATATCTAATATGGCTGCACTATAGGATAGGAAAGAGGTAGGACAGATCACAAATTCGTGCTGCGCATAATCATGTGGTCACTGTTTTATGTGCCCTAGTGACATAAGACTTATCCTTTTTTAATAGTGAAAATATTACTATTTCTATGTGATTATGTAGAAATTGGAATTCTGGAGCAATTTGAACCAGAAAAAGGGGGAAGGCTGACAAAGTTATGTTGTGAGAGCTCTTTCAGCCTAGGTGTTGAGTGGAAGAAATGATGGAAGCATTTGTGAGAAGAGAAGGGGATTTGGAGATAAAAGCTGGAACCATCAGCAGAGCAGGGAAGCTTGTAATGAGTAAGTGTGAAAAGGAATTAGTTCAGAGCATAAGCAGAGACTGTGTGGCGTATAACCTTAAAAACAATCATCACAAGAAAAAATGAACATGAGATGAAACTAATAAGAGATTGAGTTAAGTGACTCAGAGACTATAAAAAGGGAGATGACATAGTCAGAGGACCAGGTAGGAAAGATCATCTTGATGACAACAGTCTGGACTAATTGAAGAGACAGAAATTAATATTTAAAAAAATTGTTTAGGTCTGTCACAATGAGACTATTTGTTCAGTTTAATTACAAGGTTCCTTACAGAAGGAAGGAACATGTAAACATGTTCCCACAAACAACATGTAAAACAACATAATACTTCTGTTATCTTCCCTGCTATTTTTTTTGATCCATAAAATATCATGTTTCAGAAAAGCTCAACACAGGGGAAGTATGGTACTGAAAGTTGATCTTGGCAATTTCTAACAAATTATGCAATATAGCAGGGTTCTTAAAAATATAATTGTGAGCTTGGGTTTTTTTAAATTTTTGATCAATTCAATCCAATCTGATATTTTCTGTTTCCTAGAGTATCGAGTTGTTCTAGTCCTCAAAGACTTTTACACAACGCTGTTAAAAACAAATTGAGGTAAATATTTCTTGTCTCTATCTGTAAAAAACAAGCTATGGAATTAACATCAGTGAAACACACCTTCCCAAGGACTAATTGTCCAAGTTCAAAATACACTCCTTAATTCCTGGAAACTACAGAATATTACATTCCCTGGATGGATACATCTCCTGCAGTGGCAGTCTCCATCCCAAGACAGTCTCTCCACCTCAGCCTCCTCTCCCACCCTTAGAGAGATTCTCAGACTCCTTCTGACAGCCCCCACCCCAGGTTTGGACTTTTGTCTTCCTCCTACTCCCGAGCCCTTGATGTTCTTGCCAAGTCTGTAGCCCAGCCTAAGCCAGCAGGCTGGTTGGCACCTGCTAGGCCATGCTGTCTGCTTCTTTGCCTTTCAGTCATGGCTGTGTCCAGATTCTCCCTGACCACAAAGATTTGATTCCAATTCCAGGCTTTAATCTTGTCCTGAAGTAGTAGGAACCCCATTCGTTTTGGCTGGATAAGTAATTTCTCTTTTCTGCCTGGACCCAAATTATCTTTGCCATCAGTAAAATGGTTACCAATTCCCACGGTATTAGTGATGGGTGAAGTGAAGTCATCACTATCATATCCTCATGAAAGTCAGGTTGTAAACCAATACAGAATAATAACACTGGGTACAATGTGTAGTTTACACTTATTGGAACCACTGTTTGCCTTTTGTATTTTTAGCTTACGGGTAAAACCACACCCTGTCCTCCCTCCCCCGCCTCTTGATGGGCAAACCCAACAGAAACTCTGCAAGTTGAAACTCATGGAGCTTCCTAGCCCTTCCATAATTATTTTTATCCCCACTGTAAAGGATGATTCAGCTGTCAGTTCTCTGAAGAGAGACAGAGATAAAGAGAGAGAAAAAGAGAAGAGTATGCTAAATTGCTGTTGAAAATAATCCCTTCCATGTGAAATAGGAGTGAGTATTAGAGGACAGATGGCCAGTGGAGGGGGATGCTATGTGGAAAGCACCGAGGGAACTAGGGCACTCCATTATCTGTGGCAGAACAGAGATAAACAGTGTCATGTAACCACTTAACCAATGCTAGGAGGAGGATGCACGAGGCAGATAAAAGAAATCAGTGCTGTGTTGTTTATATTTTTGTTTTCCCTCTTTACAAAGGGAGGAGGTGATACTAATGGTATATATGGTTTACACTGACCATAAAGACACTCTCTGCCTCAAATACTTTTGAGTGGAAGGAGGTGGAAGAGGGTGAATCAGTGAGTAAGATGTAATGCAGTACAGGTCTGGGGAAGGCAGATGTGTCCTGGAACTGATGCACTCTGCTTAGGAGAAAGCAGGAGAATCTCCTTATTCAGAAGACTTTTGTTGAAGACTGCAACAAATGGCAAATACCTCCCCCTGAGACATCTGTGGCAGAAAAGAAATGCAAAGGACAAAGCAAATGAAAAGTTTGACAGTGAACAAAGAAAAACAGAGTTAGAGAAGATCTTGGGTTTGGTATAAAGAAAAGCCAGAACAATATGGGGTCTAGAGCATGAACTGTAGATACTGTACTCTAAGATGTCTAATCTCCCTGAGAGGGATTGTCAAAAGTGACTAAGAAGCATTAGTCCTACTGAAAGTTGCGTGGGTGTTTCCGCTTTGGAAATGTAATACAGAGACTGAAAGGGAAACGTGGTGGAACTTTAATTATTTTATAAGGTTTGAAACCCACTGCAACATTCCCACACTGCTCTCCAGTCCCGTGGGCTCAGCTGCCGCTGCTCACACTCCAGAGGATGCGTGCCACAGTGGGGTGTCAAACTGCTGCCTCACGTGGACCCCCCAGTCTTAATAAGAGTTTCAGACAGCCAACAAATTTGTATTTTGCACAAAAGAGAGAAGAGGTACATCTACGTATTCTAATTTCTTTTTTTTCTTGATCAAGACAGTCCCCAATGGCAAAGTTTTCATTGAACCAGGAACTAAGTGCAATGGACAGTATGCACATAAATGAGGCGTTCAGGAGAAAACAGCAAACAGAGACTTTAAAAAAAAAAAAAAGCTGGTTTGGTAAACTTGGAGATGTCTGTAAAAAGTTAATGTCTTGATCAGCTTATTACAGTTTATACAGTTTTCATATGTGGTGTTCAAAGGCTATTCAGTTAGTCAAGGATGGCCTTTATGGAAATAACTTATAACTTTGGGATCTGAATAATACAATTTGTCCCAGAAGGAGGGACAGTTTGTATGTAAATCTTCATTTAGATTATTTCTTGTTGTTCTTTTAATCTTGCAATGTGGCAGACAGTGCCTTGAGTGCTATTAGAGGTGGAGTGGCTTTCTAGCTTTACTTATGCCAGCTGGCCCCCTCCTTTGAGGACAATAGATGTAATAGATGTATTTCTGCTGTATATCTCAATAATGATTGATTTTGGCTAAGAGCAAATTAATTTTTGGTTTCACAATGAGGGTCTGGTCTCCTGACTCACTATTCTCTGAAAAAGGCCATACTAATTCCTCAACAGGTTGTAAGTGTCCCCTCCTGTGTTCTGCTCCTGGTGCAGGAAACCATCTACTGAACTTGGGACATGCCTCTCTTTAAAAGGCAGCTCATTCTCAGATGACACATTTGTAAGATGCTGTAGAGATCTGGACCAAAATGTCACTGAATTAAAATGTGTGTTTCACCAGTGGCCTTGGCCCAGCTGGGCAAACCATTACTTCTGAATGGTGTCAGCATGTCTGAGACATCACCAGTAGTAAACACATTGGATAGATCAGCCAGTGGATGGCCTTGCATGAGCTCTGACAGCAGTAGCCTCAGCTGACCTATTAGCTCTACATTACCAATATAGTTATCAGAATAACAAGGACAACTAGCATGGAGCTCAGCACCAAAAAATGAGTATGACCATGCATGTCTCCACACTGGTAGCAACAGGACTTGACAACACTGAACCTCTGTACCATGAATCTGGAATAACCATTTCCTATGAGATGTTGAGCATTGTTTGAAGTGTGGGACAGAGAGTAGGGTGGGGAAATAAGGAAACAAGAATGCTCCTTTCCTGAGCCAGTGCCAGCTTGTCACAAAGAAGATGAAGGTGGTTATGCATATCCTGAAACTCATAGCCCACTGTTGGTCACCCCTTATCTGGAGGAAAAGGGGGTTTGTGATTGCATAAGAGGGATGGAAGACTAGTGATGGAAAGAGGAAAAAATGGACCAGAGGTCGACAGTGGCAGCCATTAGCAGCTTGACCATGTTCCCAGTATGTGGGAGAATGTCTGAGACATGCCAGGTATTGATAACCAGCATGGGATCCTGAGTGTCCCTGTGATATAAAAAAGAGGTGAACTTGAGACTATTGAGGTGCAGTCTAACATGGCTGTAGGCCATGGCTGTCACCTCTGCTTGTCACACCCTTGGTGTGACCTCTGCTGAGCTTCCTGCGCCTCTCTCACCCAGTTTCATGAGTACAAGCTTGTCTCATTAAGCTGATGCAGCAAGACCAGTGTGGATGCTGAAGGGCAGTGAAAGGTAGGTCACCGAGGTGGAGTCATTAGATGATTACAGCACACAGAGGTCAGGCTTTAAATGCCAACTGAAAGGGAGTGGTCAGGGGGACCTCAGGTACTCTTTGGAGAGGTGGCAGAGCTACATCAGTGACACAGCAGTGGGGACCACTCAGGGGACCCCAGTGAGGGCAGTGATGGGGAGCTGCAGTGAGGTTGCCCTTACTGTGGGAACCTGCAGACACAGCCTTGCTGGGCAGAGTCGGAGCACAGCCTTCCCCAGCCCCAGAGCCATATCGAAGAGCAGAAGACTCTGATGATGTAAGGCTTAAGACCTGCTTTCACAAGAGATGCTGAATCACAGTTTTCCTTTAGTATCTGTAGTGGTAACACTGGTTAGCGTGACCCCAGATGGCTCCTGTGTTCTGGGCATCTTAGCCATTCCTCTTCTTGTGCTACTTACTACATTTAGCAATAAACTCTATTTTAACAAATTCTGAGTGACCACAGCAAACTTCTTTTATATTTTCTCCATGTATGTGCATATTCTGAGGAAACTAGCTCTGACGGAGAGAAATGCTTTAGGTAAAAAATCTGCAGAAATATCTCATTTATTCTCCAGTTATCCTATTTTATTCATCAAAATTATCCCTCTATTCTGATATACTTTAATTTTACATAAACTATTTGTTTCATCAGCAACTTAGCATATTATGGTTTCTTTTTTATAGTTGTAACTAATAAGAGATGAACCAGTGAAAAGACTGAAGCTAAAACCAAATCCAAACTAAAATGAGCACCAGGTTAATGATATGCCTATTGGCTAAGGCAGAATACAGTAGACAAATGACCGCATCAATAAAATCAAGCTGTTTCTTCATCTATATGTTTAACTGTTTTAATACTTCTAGTGTTCCTATAATTGACTGTGTCCAAAGGCTAGAAACATAAGACTTGATGGTTGCAATGTTCAGATTCACTTTTAAGTGCTCAGCCACCCATGGATATACTCAGCTCTTAGCGAGGTGCAGAAGTTCCATCTAGGCTGTTTAAATGGACTTAAAATGGACATCAACAGGGGATCCACCAAATCCAGCAGAGAGGATGCTGCCTTAGCTAGTTTCCCTCCACAGCCAAGGAAGACTAAAGACTATCTTGTAATCTATGGTGTGACCATTGCTATTCTACTATTGATTTTTTTTACTGTTTCCAGGACTCTCCTTTTTTTGTCGCTTTCCGTTCTCCGTGTTCTCTTGTCCTAATTTTTTTTCCTGTTACAGTATTGTATTTTGTTTTAAGCAATGTGTCAAAAATTTGCTAATAAGTACCACTGATACCATGAAATTAAAATATCAGCAAATTACTTAATTACTATTGTCAATGTCATAACAGTTGCAGAATTCTAGGTGAAACTGGACAACCACATCTTAGTATTGATTTCAGATTCAGCGTTTTTCTTATCTGAATTTCAAAACGAATGTTTAAAAAGTGAAAATAGAGGTAAAGAAAATATTCACTGCAGCTCTAGAGTGCATTTGATAGTTCATAATGCTACAGATTTACCACTGTCTCCTTTCCACATACACACATGTATGTCTTCTTAAAGCTATAACCTTTCCAAACTTGCTGTCTCCGCTGAACAGAATTGTGGTCTATTGCCTCTGGCTGCTGCAAGGAAACATTTTTGCCTTTCTTGATGGAGCTAGAACAAAAACAGTATAGTACCAACCAGATAGTGGAAGAGATCCAAATGATAGTAGCTCATTGGCCTGGAAAACAAAATTAAGGAACATATATTTGAAGAATGCATACTGGACCAGTCCATTAAATATACCCTTATGTTTCATTGTGCTCAGGTACATTCGAATAGAGTGAATTATCTGTGCATATCAATAAAGGCTATCTCTTTCTAATGTGGAGGTTGAATTGTAATAAACAAAGCAGAGCTTTCAAAATGTATCATCTCAGAATCACTATTTTCATGCTTTCCTTTTTTTTCATTGCTTTTGTTGTGTTTTAAGGAAGGCCCTGCTAAATTTCAGGCTGAATGGAGCACAATCTACTACATTGCACATAAGTCGTAATTTCAATATTTTTTCCTCATTAAAGGTAAATCTTGCAGTTGGCATCGTTAGGCTATTGACATTCTGCTCCAGTGTAATTACCTTTATGACTCTGCTTGTAATGCTCCTTTTACTTAGAATGGGAAATACCTCAAATAGTCTGGTAAATTTTACCACTGCAGGTGGGGAATGTCCACTTTAATGGTCCCACTGTATTACTCTTTGTTATTCATTTGCGCCAAAAAATACACAGGATATAGATGGGGCTGAGTTAACATTGCTGGAATTTCCTGACTTTTTTAGTACTTGATCTTGCATTCTTAATATTGTCAGTGAACTGGCAGAAGTGGGAGGACTGGAACGGCATACTTCCATTTTGGCACTGAACAGGAGGTGGGTAAATAGTTGGAGAATTAAGAGTAATTTAATCTGACAGGTAATAGGACAGACATCCATAATACAGTCACACATAGACATACACATGTGTACACATACTCTGCCTCATTTGTTTCATAGTCAACAAAGTGTGATTCAGAAATGTGTTTTAAATGGCAAAAAATGGCATTTGGGAATCTGATGGAGGTCTGTGTTTGTCAATATTTCATGTTTCATGCAAAGAGGAATCAATAAAGCACATTTTATGAGGCTGGTATATAGGCTGTAACTGTGTTCAGCAGACAAGACAGAGTTTTGAATTGGTTCCCACAGAAAAGAATAATCCTCCAAATGAACAACAGATACCTGGGCTTTATCTAATGAGATGGATATTACTGGGGTTTTGACTGGTTCGGAAGGCTAAAGAAGGCTCCGATATGTAATTAGGAGGCATTAGTTACATTGGTTTCCCTTTTAATAGGGCACAGCTCTTCATGCAGATGTTAAAAAACCTCACCCTGATATGTTTTTTGACTCTGAGTGCCCAGAGGTGCGTGGCCAGCCAGGGGAGGCATGCCAGGGCAAGCTCGCTGACTCAAAGGAGAGGACTTGCAAAACACCCTGGGAATACAAGAAGGGAAAATATCTAGGCAGGAAGCTCTAGTAATAGTTTGGTCAGAAAGAGAGCTGTTTTCAAGAGCTGTTCATGTTAACCATTCCCTCTTTTTTATTTTCTTTTTTTATTGTAACATCTTCTCTGACATTTGAAAAGCATAAACCATTTCTTTGGCATTGTGTTATTTTCCTCCATGTTTTAATAAACCTTGGGTTTGAGGAGGTTACTGGTATATCGGTAATTTGTCAACAATATCCCCAAAGGATTTGTGAATGTCAGAGAAGTGCTGAAGGTTAACAGTTTCCTTAACCTCCGTGTCTCAGTTATTCCTTATTCACTGGTGCACACACAGGAGGCATATTATATCTGGCTGGCTATATCCTGATGGGAGATGCAGAGAGATGCAGGGTTTTCTCCTGGTTTCCCAAGCCAGCTGACTGAGGTTGGATCCATGGTCCTGTGCTGGAGCTAATGAGGCCCAGCGAGAGCACTGATGGCACCACTGCTGCGATGTCGTATCTCTATGTATTTGTCGAGAGTTCAATATAGAGAAAGATTTAAATATATTTTTTGTGGCAATGCAAAACTGTATTTTGCTACACAAGATGCTTATTTAAATAGTAACTCAAACAAATCTGCCAAGATCAGCGCCTTCGGTTAGTATTTGTGCGTGAGCAGTGGTGATAACAGTTGAACCTGCATGCATGCTGGTTGGCGTTTCTCACCGTTGCCTCACTGGCAGTGTAATGAATCAGCACTTTTGTTCATGAATGTACTGTTCTCCGAGTTGGATTTTCAGCTCCCTCTCTGTACATCTGTCGACTGGATACAAGTATATGTTCTAGTGCCCTTTCATATGTTCTTGGCACAGATGCATTTCGTTGGCATGAGCATTAGGCTGAGTTTGTTGGCATTTTAGGAAGTGAATCTGATTTAAAATGCAAACAGAAGAACAAATAAAACAAAACAAACAAACAAACACACCAGGAGAGTGTTTCCGCAGCGGAAGCTGTGCATGGCTCACAGTTTACACATACAGGCTTAGTCTTCCTGCCCTCTGTCTCCCAGGTTTACTCATCCCGCCAGGGAGCGAATATGGAGTTTCAAGTGAGCAGCATTTCACTGCTTAGATGACAGATGCTTTCTGTTTAGAGGAATTCTGGCTGATGAGGAGCTAGATGATGTCTCTTCTGCACTTCCCCTGGCATGACCAAAGACCTAAACAGCCCAGAGAAAGCCAGAGTCAAAAACAGCTTTCCAAAGTCCGAGGCAAATGTATTTTCTCTAGGTGATCCACTAAAGTGATTTTCTTATGCACTTTTTTTAAAAAAAATGAATCATTGAATATATAGAAGTGCAAAATTATGGATGTGCTTAAAAGCAAACAACTGCCCACCTCAAAAGCTTTCAGAATAAGTTTCTTACCTACTACTGAATTTTATTTTCCTATGTGGGAAAACTTTGACACACTGTTTGAGATGTTTGCCTTGATGATGTGGGTTTAGCAGGATTGCCCGAGTCCCATACTTTACCATCAGAATGATAGCATGCTGAAATGACTAATACAGCTAGCACAGGATTTCATGAAATTACATGTCAGACAGGTACTATTAAACATATGGGAGATGCTCTAGGGTACTGTTGTATTGCAACCCAGTAATGACAGTAGCTCAAGTACAACTGTAGATGGGATCTTGAGTAAGAGCACCTTGAGGAGAACAAAGTTTTTTTATGTTAAAAAAACCCCAACAAACAAGTTCTGCTACACAAAAGGACAATAGGTCATGTTCAAATGTGAGAATATATATTAGGTGAGAGAAAAAACCACAGTATGTAGGCCATGATATTCTGAAATATCAGTCTTTTCTGAAATCACTAAGTCCATTGGTCACCTTAACAGAGGTCAAATAGTCAAACTTGAAACACTTACTTATATTCACACACTGTTTATTTGCTATCTTGACACTCAACTGGTCATACAGGGATAGGTTTTACAGGAAAGAGGTTTTGTGACAACATTTTGATATAGAAAAGAGTAGTAAATGCCCAAAGAACTTGTAATTAAAAGCTTTATCACTTCTCACCATTTCTACCCTTATGAGATTTCTTTTTTCAGTCTTGATTATGGTGAAGAAAGTATAGTAACACTATTCACAGCGGAGTAGAGAAAAACTGCCTGTGCGAAAAGTTAAAAACCCCAAAATACAATATTTGGAACCTGAATGAGACTTCTGATTTTTTCCTATTGACTTCAATTAATTTTAATTTTAAGTTCTTTTTATTATGTTATTAAAATCAGAACACACATAGAATAAAGTTTGCTGTCTGCTCTACTTCAGAAAAAATGAAAGCACAGCCTGTACTGAATGATAGAGTTGTGCTTTAATGTCCAGCCATGTGGTTTCTCCATGGAAAACTAATGAGTTAAAGATGAAATTCCTCTTCTAGTTTGCATATATCTTCTTGCAAGGATTCTGCTGAGCAGAAGTATAATTGGAGACTCTATACAATTGAGTCTTGTACTTTTTAATCCTAACATCATAAGCTACGAAACATCTTTCTTCCCACAAAAACGCAATGTTGTCAGTCCTAGACATGTTCAGTTATGGACATTTTTGAAATAAAGTAAACATTCTCAAAAATACCAGAACCATTCCCCTGAATTTTATTTAATACCATCTGGAAATAGAGCAGGGTAAAAACCAGAGAAACAAAAAGATGTAAAATTAATGTCTCAAAGCTCAAAGAGTTGTCCCGAGTTTCTGTACTAGGGGCTTATTCGGCTCTTATTGAATCAAAAGAAAAATAGAAGCAGAAAGCAGAGAGGAGGTTTCCATTCATGCTTCTCATGCTGTTTTCACTTATTAAACTTTGTTCTGAGTTCACAGGAGTGGGTTCACAACAGTCTTCCACATAAACAGTATCTGAAACTGTGTAAACTGTATTCAGATTTATACTGAAGGTGGACAGAGACATTTCACTTGTATTCAAGTATATGAATGTGTTTTTAAAATCCATTATATGATACAGTGGCTTTATAATACTCGTGATGATTAAAAAAGTGTTGAAAACTTTGAAACTATGACCCTCTGTTGCCCTATTTTGTTGCAGTTTAACCAAGGGGTCAGGGAAAATTCCCATTCTCAAATATTTCTACTCAGAAAGTGTAGAAATGTGTATCTGGAGCTTTTGAACCAAATATAGTATCAGTAGGATTTTTTTTGCTGTTACTATTTGTATGTACGAGGTACAGCCAGAATCCTTGGGTTTAGGTCGGAAATCTTCAGGGAAGGGACATTTTGACTGCAATTGGACAGCACATTACACTATGACTCTCGGTTTCTGACATGAACTCCAGAGTGCTCTTGCAATACAAATAATAAAGATGGTTTCCCACTGAGACTAGGAGTCTCGGTCACATATAGATGCCATGGAAGAGGTAGCTCTTGCTAAAAGCTTAGCACTTGCGCAATCAGAAAAAAACAAGTCTGGAAAAAGGAAAGAATGTTGCAATTATCAAACTGTCTGAAGTGAAGAATAAAAAAATTAAGCTGGTATTTTTCCCTTCTCTTTTGACTAACTGAGCAAAGGCAGCCAGTGATGTGGTCCTTCTGTGGAAAAGTGATTGGCAATACACAACCAGTTACTTCTGTTTCCGTAAGTAGCAGTCTATAGTAGCTTACTTTTCAATGGCTTTTTTTTACAAGGTTGTAAAGAAAAGGATGCCACCTTGATAAGCTGTGGCACACAGCTAGCTTCCATTAGGCTGATCCTTTCAGCTCTTGCAGACAGGTAGAGTTCACAAGTTATTCTTCAACCCCTGTAACTCATGTAAATCCAAAATCTACCCCAAAGCTTAGTAAGGCTTGTTTGCTTTGAATTTTTAAATTAATTTAAACACTATTGTCATATCATATAACTCCCAGTGAAGACATTCTTTTTCCAGAATAAGAATGCTTTTTCTTCCTTGTATATCTTTTTTGGAACGCAGATTTCACCCCCATGAATGACCGTGTTATCATGACAATAATATAGTTACCCACATCTAATCATACTTGTCAAATATTCTGATATAGACAAGCCCTCTATGTTTGGAGAACATCTTTTGACATCAGTTGAATTATATCAAGGATTCTCAAGATGCCAGCAGCAGTAGTGCAATTGAAGAAACAATTGGAATAGGGAACAAAATATAAATACACTTTTTGTGTTTAAAATGGGGAGAAACAGAGAGTGTACAGCAGAGAGACTTCAGCTGGGGGGAGCCGTGTTGTAGGCCAAAAGGAAGGTAACTGAGAAGCAGGGCTATTCAGGGTTAAGGTGCTTACATGGAACACGAAAAACTGGGTTATTGATGTGTCATAAGATTCCTGTGTGACCTTAGCAATCCACAGGCACAGTTTTGTAAAGAATGTGAGACAGATAACTCCTAATTTTCATATATAATTAGTTATAAAACTAATATAGTGTGTGGCTACTGCTATATGCTTAATTATCTTCATTCATGACTGCTTTTCAAGTATGAGTTTCAAGTGTTAGCATTAAATACACCTTAATTTTAAGTCCCAATCCTGCAAATATTTATTAGTGCTTGCTGTCATGAGTAAGTCATTGCCTAGAAGAAAACATTAGCTTCAGTGGAATTACTCATAGTATTGAGTGCTATCATAGAAGGAAATGTTTTCAGAGTTTTTACTTTAGTTATGTACATATATAGGTCATTATACATGTATTTTTATATATATATACACACGCATATACATATTTTCATAAGATGAATTTATAACAACATTTTTTCTCTATATATTCCTTGCTGTCTTTTTCTAAGTTTGTTTTTTTTTCCACTAATGCACCATCTTAATTCTCACTTTCTTTAAGGTGCAACTAGCAAATGAAAACGTCGTGTGTTCTCTTATCATAAGTTTGAGTTGATGAAGAACAGTAAGTAGTTCCAGTCTCATGTTTTTGGGACAAGCCAAGTACAAGTACAGCATTTAATTGCTTTTTCTTCCTTTTTTCTCTTTCTTTTTTTATTTTTTTTTTAAAGTCTGCATTTTTAAATTCAGCAGTGCCATTTTCCAAAGCTGAAATGCAACCCGGAGGCCAGTTCAGACACGGTGTGATGCAGGCCAGTTGAATTGGCTGGTGGTTCTACTGTGGATGAGTTAAAGAAGGAATCACCCGAAGCAATGGTAGCTCTCAGAAGGGGGCCTGCCCTTCAACAGTTTAAAGCCTTTGAAGAGAGATTTCCTTTGAGCAATGTGAAGTCTTTGTGGTGATGGGAAACATACATTTATAATTACAGAAGAACACAGTGTACAGTAGGAATAGTATAAAAGCATGCGATTTACAGTGTCTAAGGAGAAGCTTTGATGTAGAGGGCCCCACTGACCTAGTTTGCTGCTGAAAGCCCTAGAAACATAAGGCTGACTGACTACAGTTATAGGGATGCAGGCTGTGAACAACATCCTTCTGCCTCCGCACTGCCACCCCACACGAAATGAATATTCTGTTGCAATACTGACTGTACAGAAATACTATCTGAATACAAACTAACTGTGCTTAAAAACATTAATAAAAAGTTTGCTGTGCTCCTCTGGGGAAAATGTGCTAAAAAAGAACCATTGTGAATCAGCATGCAGGCTGGGGAAAAGATTTATCTGGGAAGATTATTTATGGAAAAAAACGTTGAAAACTTCATGCCAGGACAGCCACCCTTTGGGAGAGGAGGGAGAAAAAAAAGATGCTAATCTCTGTTAACAAGGGACAGAATGTAAAACCCAAGAAGTGATACTGATTCAAAATGGTTATGATATCAGGGTCTGTAAGAAAGACTGTGTTTGACAGCAGCCAACACACCATAGGAAGAGTGTACCATTACCTCTGGGGTATGCAGTGCTGCGAACAAATCTGATATGAGATCCAAGACTAGATATTCCCCTCCACAGGAAGAACCAGAACGGTGAAAGAGAATTGAAGGAAACACAGGCTGCCATGATCCCAACCATCCCTAAATGAGCCACATGAAGAGGGCACTACCAGGGCTTCAGCAGCATCCACCAAGTGTCTACCAAGAGAAGAGCTGCAATTCATGGCTCACCTGACACAGGTGGCAAAAAACCTGGGAAATCACACAGCTGAGAGAATAAGAAGAGTTTCATAGTAGTCCCTGTAGCGCTTTATATGTGAAAAATAAAATACTCTTTATCCTGTGGATTCAGGCTCAGATTTTTAGCGAATCCACCTCAGATTTGGGTGCTAGTAGATTTGGATGGCTACATTCAGACCATTTCATGATTACTATCCTTGAGCTTCAGAACTGAATTTGGATGCTGAGTTGAGCTGAGGTGGGTATCTGGGGGTTTGGTTAGTGACCACATCTAAATAATATTATGCTGAGGTAGCACTGTCTGCCTTATAATCACTTTGCCTGTGGGAGAGGGCCAATCTGAGGGAGGTCACTGAAATTAAAATGGAAAACTTAATTACATAAAAATAATATGGGTGTGTTGG